>NC_051154.1:305355281-305671640 GCF_013339745.2 Dermacentor silvarum
CTTTCTTTCGAGGACCCCGGTTGGGTTTCCATTGTAGCAAATTGCTACATTTGGGTGGATGTCTCAGTTTCACTTTAATTACTTCTCTCCACCTAGCGGATTTCCGCTGAACTATTACGTCATATACTTGCCTTCGCTTCGAGTTGTCGACAAATTCGACTTCGCCCTGCCATCTGCTAGCCGCCTGGTTAGCTCAGATGGTAGAGCGGCTGCCCCGGAAAGGCGGTGGTCCCGGGTTCGAGTTCCGGACCAGGACGAATTTTTCTTCAACTGCAAAGCTTTCTTTCGAGGAACCCGGTTGGGTTTCCATTGTAGCAAATTGCTACATTTGGGTGGATGTCTCAGTTTCGCTTTAATTACTTCTCTCCACCTAGCGGATTTCCGCTGAACTATTACGTCATTTAAACGCGCTAGTACGCTTTTTAAAAGAAACAGGACTTAGTGAAAAACTATAGAATGTGCGGACTGATACGTTTCTTTTTCTTTTCTTTTTAATCTTCTCTTGTTTTCTATTTCTTTCAGCCCTTACTCCATCCCCGTGTGCAGAGTAGCCAACCGGACACTTAACCTGGTTAACCTCTCTGCCTTTCACTGCTTATTTTCTTTCCTTCCTTCCTTTATTCATTCGATATCGTTGACATCTTTGTTTATGTACCTTGCACAAACAGTAAGCTGTTCGAGTCCATCAATATCAGTCGCTTCGTCAGCAAGTACGGAGAAGCAGTCTGCAGTGTTAACTTTTGCATCTAGGCTTTCTTTGATAATTTCACCACAAATTTCTATAATTTGGTTTTGCACGTCTGATTTAAATACGAGGCATTACTGGGGCAACTTTCCAAATGGTTTTTCAGATGTGTATCTCCACAATCAGCTCGCATGCGAAGAAGCGTTCTGGAAATAACAGTATTTTCAGCGGGGGCTTTACTTAAATCCATAGGACCAGTGTCCCTATCGCCACGGAGAGCAAGACCTTGCCGCCCGCAAGAAAGAACTATCTCAAATTAAATAGGCCGTTGAGTTTCTTCTGTTCTCTCTTATTTTACTTTGCCTGCCCTGGTCCAGCTTATCGATCACATTGTACGCGCTTCCTGAAAATGTTTGGAGAAAATTATCAGATGCCAGCTGGCAGTCACGGTGATATTTAATATTTTAGTGTGCGTGGAAGATTGCGAGCGCGTGCTTCCATTTCTGGAACGGCTTAGACACGCGCGTTTGAGTGCGTGCATGTTCGCCCAAGTTTATAAAAACATTAAACACAGAAAGTTCCAGAATTAAAAATCAGAAGCACGCCTTTGGAAATGTCAGTGCACTTTCGCGTCAAAAGTTTATGAGAACTTCATACCCATCAAGTTTCGGAATTTAAATCAATGCGCTCCGTAGATTCCGGGGCCGCTGCAAGATGCTGCGACGCGCCCGCTCGCTACCGAAAAGCCCTTGAAACTTTGTGCTCGGATGGGGCTCCTTACGTTATGCGACTCCAGGTGCATGGGCGTTGCCACAAAATCCAGCCTGAGTTCGCAATTTTCGCGCCAAAATGTCTTTTCGAGCGTCAAAAAGACATTGTAGACAAAATCCAGAATGATTCCCGGCGACGGTGGTTGTTTTGGTCGACGGTGCACGACAGCACGAAAAAATTTCGGGGGGGGCTGAAGCCCCATCAGCCCCCCCCCCCCCCCCTCCCCTGGCTACGCGCCTGCTCGCACTCACGCCTTTGAAATGAGTGCGAGTGTGAGTGCACTCATGAGTGAGTGTGCCGATCTATACTGCTCACAATTCGTGTATATTCATAACGAAGCTTCCAATTTAGCACCTGTTGCATCGGGAGTGCGCCAAGGCAGGGTTTTGGTCCTAGTTTAATTTTTATTATACATAAAAGATTTGTCTTCCCGATTACATGGTAACATCCATCTATTCGCTGACTATTGTATTTCGTACCGCGAAATTAATCGCAGTGATAATCACCATATACAAAATTCTGCCTTTCCTTGGTGTCAGGTATGACTCTAAATGCCCAAAAATATAACGCTAACAGTAAGTAGAAAGAAACAGATATCTGATTTTACTTACATTATTAATGACACACCTCTCACTAGTGATATTCAGCGTAAATATTTAGTTGTCACTTTAACACACGCTGTCCGATTGGAAAGCTATGTTAACAAAATAACCTCAAGTGGAAATCAATGTACACGCTGAGGCACTAAAGCGACTCTTCTTTCTGAGAAGACACCATCGTCTTGTGACCCCAGATACAAATGTGCTGGCCTACAAAATGATTGTTCGACCAGTGCTGGAGCACGCCAATATTGTTTGGATTCCGTACACAAATGAATTCATTGCATGAATGGTAATGGTGCAGAGGAAGGCAATAAGGTTCTGTTTTAATAAATACAAGTTAACGGATTCATTGACTGAATTATTAAAGAGAGCCGGTTTATTAACACTGCAAAGTAGAGCAAAACTAGCACGATTAAAGTTTTCGTTTCAATTTATTGATGGTGACAAACATTGACGTATCCGTACTAAGTTCTTTGAATCGTTCTAGATCAACACCCCAGAAGTACTCTCGAACACCTAAAGAATACTTCTTTAACTCGAATTGCTTTAAATGTTCATATTTCCTTAAAACAATTAGAGAACGGAATGAACTTAGTCATTCCGTTACTACCGCTTTATCTTTAAATGACTCCTTCATAACTTCGAGCGGCCGCCAACTTGGAACAGCGTTCGCTCAAAGCTTGCCCCTCGCTGATCATTGAGGGAACGGCAGGCAGACAAGACGTAAAACACACTGGTTTAATACATCGCTATGGGCGTGTGAACATGGAGGAGGAGGAAACAACTTTATTTTGTTAACTTGGCTTAGTGAGGGGTGGCCACCATACCAGGTTAAGTTAAGAAGCTGAGTTCCTATCTACAGCGCAGGACGCTCTCTCTTCATATCCCGTCCGGGGTTCTGTCTTCACAGCACTGAGTCTGGAACGTCAATGCGTCTTAATGCTTTGGGGACGCATTGGCATTGTATGTGTGCTCGCGCGTGGCGCGCCGTGCGGTCTTTATGTTTTGAATGAAAAAAAATATATATTGCGCGGTGTAGCGCAAGAAAAACGCGTCGAGCACAGGCAAAAAATAAAAAACACACACAAACCCGTGCGCGCGACATGAAGAGGGGGGGGGGGGGGGGGGGCGGAACTGGTAGCGAGCCGGCCAAGTCGGCATAATAAAAACATACAGAAAAAAGGGGGTGCCACGCGGCTTCTGTTTCTGTTGTCATGACGACGTAAACAACCATGTGCGCCGCCATTTTTATACAGTATCGCCCGCCTGTAAGGGCCGTCCAGGGCGCCTTGGCGCTAGCGTCGAAAAGAGCGGCTGCTCGACCAATGGGAGCCATGCGGAGATTCGCACGGCGGTCAGGAACACGAAACACGGTCTGGTTCAAGCAGGAACGCAGGCGCAAGATCGAACCATAAATGGGCACAACCGTCTCATACGCGCTCCTGCAAGCACCCGGCGCCAACTTGTCGCGTCGGCAGACGGGGAGAAGGGTGAGCGTCCGAAGGAAGAGTAGGCGCCGTTGGTACACGCACGCACGCAGCTCGCGTGACTCTCAACTAGAGTGTACTAGTTCTAGTTCTAGTACACTCTACTCTCAACGGTCATGTCTCGCCAACTCGTCGGCGCCTCTCTATAGCCGACGAGCCTTCACGGCCCTTTGGCGCCGTCTGCAAACGTCTTCGGATGCCTGATTTTTTACGTCATGCACTTTGCGCTCGCGCTAACGGTTGCCACAGAAGTGCAGTGTAACATTAGCTATCGTGGAAATGAATGGACATGCTGAGCAGTTTCTGTGAACACTTCTTTTTTAAACCTGTATCGGGATTTTTGTTGAGTAATCTGATCGCATCATTGCGCATCCTGTCATTTTCGTGATTTCCATTTGTTTACTCATACCAAGCTTATTGCTACTAATAATTTCGTGTATTAATCCTGTTAGTGTTTTAGTGCTTTCCATGTATAAATTACTTGATTGTGATTCTTTTGTATTTATATGTATACCCTCCCTGCAACGATCTCGAGATCGGCAGTATTTATAAAATAAAAAATAAACGCTACGCGACTTCTGTTCGCCTGCTTGAGTGCATTTCAACCGCGCTCTTTCCGCTGCAGGAAAGAAAATATTTTCCCACCCCTGTCCCGCCTAACAACGAGAAGGATTCTGCGGAAAAGCCATTCGCACAATAAATGCCGAGAACACTATATATATCAATGTAGTACGCGCAAGTTTGGCAGGGCTGGAGAAAACGACCTGGCTTCAAAATACTACCGAGTTGCAGCAGTCAGCAAGAGCAGTGCGACAAAAAAAATAATAATAATAAAACCGCGCAAATATTCTGCGGAATTGCACTAAACTCACTTGCTTCACGGAAGTCAAAAGCGCATTGTTTCTAAAGTATTACACAATATAAAATATAAACAACGCCAAAATAATAAGCGAGACCTGAAAGGTTCTTGGAAACCACCGAGTGGACGTATGCCACCTTAGCCACGGTGAAAACCCATGCGCAAACCGCAGAGCTGAACGCTATGGAAGCGGCTTCCCGCCTCCCGAGCAAGCGCCGAAACTGGGAGGGCGAGTGTCAAGTGACGAGAGGAAGCGGGGCCGCGAGGAGCTTAGGATGAGGAAATATGTCTCCGTGCTTAGTTTTTTTCAGCCCTGAAGAAACTAGTGAATTGGAACAATTTGCAGATTTTATTTCACTTTGCTACCAAAGCAGTTTTGGGGGAAGTATCACAAACATGGTGAACAGCCCAGAATACCTGTAATCCAAGAATTTACACCAGTAGACACGTTAAGTTCAGCGTAATAAGATCCGCTGGCTATTGACTTTTGTGTTTGTGCTATCTTTTGAGATTATCCTTGAGGTTTTGCAAGCGCCATTACATATGAAAAGTAGCACTGCTAGGCTCGTGGACACGGGATCGATCCCCGGCCGCGGCCCCCATTTCGTCCCCCATATCGATGGGGGCCGATTGCCAGAACCCCAGGTGCTCAAGGTTAATCCTGAGTCAGCCACTGCGGCGTGCCGCTTAATCATATTGTAGTTTTGGCAAGTAAAACCCTGGAAATTATTATATTTGAGAAGTTCGCTGAATCGTGTGTAATTCATGCACCTTAAATGCCAAAGTTTTGAAATGCCTTTAAGGGCCCTTTTTTACAATCAATCTGGTTAATAAAGGTATAAGAACGTGATCTCTAATTCTCCTTAAAAAGCATTCCATAATTTGATTACCTGAGCGTTATGATTTATTGAGCAGTGCAAAAACTAACTCAAAGAGAAAGACATTTTAAAAATATAACCGCACCACCAAGTGACGCTGCCCTGTGTCGGTTGCGAGCTCTTTACAGCGCAGTTGGGCATGTTCGACAAAAATTTCGAGGAAGAAGGCTGAGGGGAGTGTTTGCACGGGTTTACTGCCGACGAAGCTGCTCATTTGAAGTATCCCTGTTCCCCACAAGCACAACTGCAGTTAGGCGTTATCGGATCGGCTTGCACTGCAACATAACTCAAGATTTAATTCCAGGCATTCCAGGAACAAGAAGCAATTATCTTGCCTTCAACTTCCGAAAAGATTCAACAACAGCTTTTGGAGCATAAGCGAATGCTAAGTTGCGTCACAACAGCTTCGCAGTCTCCGTCTAAGATATTTCAGTGTGCTTGAGTCCTTAGCGCCATGACGCCGATTTCTTACACCCCGCGCGGCGGAGACCACCGTTTCAGTCGCTAGACGGGCGGTCCAACCAAGCACAGACCAAGCACTGCTGTTCCGGGCTTCCAGCGAATGTTTCCGAGACGCCAGAGGTGTTTGCCTGTGATTTCGCCTCTCGCATTTGAACTGCGGTCGCTGTGTTCTGACAAGTTCGAAATATCGCTGCATCTGCCATCAAATCTGCTTTCGAAATGGTGCACTCCAAAACTACCAAAGGTTAATGTTGGGGGTGTGTCGGAATGCGGTCTCTATGAAGGGTATGCAAGGTTCTTTATTTTAACACGCGACTCGGCATCAGGCCCTTTTAAAAATGCAGCCGATTTCTCCCAAGCAGCATCTCTCGTCGGCTGAGCTGCCAGAGGTAGAATAACCGTCACTTCGATGACGCTGTCTCGGCCCCTAGGCGATAATGTGACCTGGCCGCAGCTTCCCAGAAGCGTGTCCTCGGGGTGGCAACATAGCCACGGGCAGTTGGAATGTGAGAGGCATGGTTACATGCGAACAGCTCTCGCTTCTAGCAAAAATACACGGAAAGAGCCGTGCGTGAACTGTTCATCATTTCAACGACAGAGGATGTCGTCTCCGGGGCGCAGAGTTTGGGAAAACGTCATGATAGCGCTCGGAGCTCCAGCTCACCGATATATCTTGGTCAGAGTCCCTGAACATGTCATGTAGCACGCTCCTATACGAGTGTGTGTGTGTTTGTGCATGTGTGCGTGAATATATATGCATACAAAGTAGTGCAAAACTTTTGGAATGGGTCGGGAGTTGAACCCCTCCTTCCTTCTCCCCAGCCAGCCCCCTCTGTTGCTACGCCTACGATCACCGGCAAAGTACTTGGTCGAGTTCCAGCGGCGTGCACGTCAGCCCGAGTCGTCAAGATGGCTATTTGTTTTCGTTTCTCGTGGCGCCATAGTAATGACGAAGAGAGCAATAGTGGCGCTGCTGCAGCTGCGCGACTCAAGTGAGAAAGACCATGACCCAAATCTCGCTTTGCCGACGTTCAACGCTGGTCACTTCACTGTTTTTAATAAATACCGTTACAGCCCCAACCTCCCTCTCTCCATATCTCTCTGTCATTGACATTAGACGTGTTCATGCTTGCCGCCCATGCTCGCTAACCTCCCCTTCGGTCGGATTCAGCCAAGAGAGCGGGAAATAGAGGGAGAGATTGACTGTCCGTATACTTAGTCAACAACTTAACGCCGAAACACACACACACAAAAGGGAGAACAAAGCGGTATCTATCATTGCATCTTCGCTTTTTCTCCATGTATATATGCGAGCGTGCGTGTCTGTTACTCTGTGCTAACTTGGCTAGTCCCTCTTCCGCTCTGCCTGTTTATATAGGAGCCTGTAGGTGCACGTTTAAGATGGAAGGAGGAAGAAAATGAGGAGCCATTCCACCCTCTGAAGGCGGATGACGAGCGAAGCTGTAGCAAATCACACGGTTTTAAGCGTCTTCACTCCGTGGAAGTCATGGCAAAACTTGTCGGTCATGATTTGGATATGCCTGCCATCAGCGCTCCAGCCCATACATATTCCCAGGCGTATTAAAGAAAATGTCGCAGTTTCGCCCGAAAGGCGAAGCCTCGATTGCGATAGCAAATTAGAGAGCTATACGAAGCAACGATAGTAGTTTATTGGGCCGTATGAACTTGTAAACATTCGCCTACTAACTAAATAGACAAGCACGGTGTCACGTGCGCACAGGTAAACATGAACACATCTCGCTCGATGACCGCGGAAACTCGCTGTCAGAACGCTGGAGTAGGGAGGCGCGCATTGACCTTCGTGCCGCCTCTCGCTTCAAAGCGA
Organism: Dermacentor silvarum; assembly: GCF_013339745.2. Taxonomy (NCBI): domain Eukaryota; kingdom Metazoa; phylum Arthropoda; class Arachnida; order Ixodida; family Ixodidae; genus Dermacentor; species Dermacentor silvarum. The sequence continues at coordinate 305,362,872 of NC_051154.1, forward strand.
ACTAAACGTCGAAAACAGCGCATACGAAGTTACCGGCTCTAGTTTAACTTTGTTCACGTCGCAAATCGCTTTGAAGAGGAGGCCCGCGCGGGCGCGCACTTTTTCCACGTCGCAGATCGCTTTCGAGATACGACGCCCACGCGACCGCCGCCAGACTACGACGACCCGACCCCCCCCCCCCCCCCCTCCCTGCCTGGCACGCGACAGAAGCAGCGCGCTTCCGTCCCGCCTTTTCCCTCGCGCGCGCGAGATTGAGCAGCAAGCGTCGGCTGGCCTGACCCTCGCAAGCTTTCACTCGCACACACAGCGTACCGCCGGCACGCGGCGACAATGTTACCGTGTTTGGACTTAACACGGAACCTCACAACGACGTCCACGACCACGGCAGAAGTGCGCTTGGATCGAGTGTCCATATAATTGCTATCGCAATATAATATATCCGCTAATTTCACTACTATACATTGTCTCACTCATGCCTGAACATTGGATTATTACGACCTTAGTGAGTGGTTTCTATCTTGGTGTGAACAATGTGCTAGCGCGATAAGTCATCACCGCGAGTGAGCTTGTACACACAACGTGCGTCCATTTTCCCGCAAGCAAGGTGAACTATCACCTCTGCTTATCGTTCAACTACTCACCACGTTCACACTCGGGCCCACTCACAAGCACTCACTCATGTTCACACTCTCCTGCACTCACTCACGTTCACACTCACCTCTATACACCCAGAAGCACTCATCACGTTCACACTCACAGCACTCAGTCTCGTTCACACTCAGCACCACTCACACAGCACTCAGTCACCTTCACACTCATCTCCACTCACACTCGCTCACCACTTTCACACTCACTTCCACTCACACTCATTGGCACTCACTAACACTCACTGGCACTCACATCCACCCACACTCACTGGCTCTCACCTCCGCTCACACTCACTGGCACTCACCTCCACACACACTCACTCGCACTCACTGGCACTCACACTCACTGGCACGCACCTGCACTCACACTTACTGGCACTCACTCGCACTCACCTCCACTCGCACTCACCTCCACTCACACTCACTTCCACTCACACTCACTGGCACTCACTCGCACTCACGCCTTTGAAATGAGTGCGAGTGTGAGTGAGTGCACTCATGAGTGTGCCGATCTATACTGCTCACAATTCGTGTATATTGATAACGAAGCTTCCAATTTACACTCACCTACACTCACTCGTACTCGCACTCACTTGCACTCACTCGCACTCACCTGCACTCACATTCACTGGCACTCACTCGCACTCACGCCTTTGAAATGAGTGCGAGTGAGTGTGAGTGAGTGCACTCATGAGTGAGTGCGCCAATCTATACTGCTCACAATTCGTGTATATTGATAACGAAGCTTCCAATTCACACTCACCTACACTCACTCGCACTCGCACTCACCTCCACTCACACTCACTGGCACTCACTCGCACTCGCACTCACGCCTTTGAAATGAGTACGAGTGAGTGTGAGTGAGTGCACTCATGAGTGAGTGCGCCGACATATGATGAAGACTCACGACGGCACCTACAAGAAGAACGATGTGGCGTGTTAGCCGAGAGCACGAGCCAGCGTCTTTTTATTGATGTTTTGTTTCCCACGCGACGTCATCCTTTTACACAAGGCGCGCATCTGCTCCCGTTTAAGTTTAGTTTACCTCGCGACGCCATTCGCGCGCTGGCGTTGGCCGCTGATGTTCTCGCAGCCGCGGCTTCGCCCGCTCTGCGAGAACGCCCACTCAGACAAACAGATCCGCCGGGTTCGAGCCTCCTATGCTTATTGTACGACAATAAAACAGCCCGAAGTTATAATGCAAAACTTGTAGCGTACGAACGGTACTGTGCTTGTACTGTATATTATATATGTGTAATTGATCACAATGAGCGTTTCAGTTTTAAAGTTGCCTATGCGTAGTTCTTAGTTTAGTTGTTAGTTGTTATTACTTATATATGAACACTTCAGCGAGAGATCTTCGTTAAGCAGGTTGGTCGCGGAACCACCTTATGAACTGCGAAACTGAAAGCTGCGTACTCCTCCCGAAGAACAGATGAAGTTGTGAAAAGAGTGCGGGGAGAGTTACTCACACCTTTGAATAAGTCTGACACAACGCTCAACTCTTAAAAATAAACTGTGCATAGCTTAACAGTTTATTCTTTTATTACGGTTTACCCTGAGAATGAAAGAAACACGGGAATAAACCAACGTATAGGGTGTATGCCCTTGACGTCATCCGCAAGGATGACGTCGAACTCCATAAAAAGTGGTTCGTTTCGGTGAGGCGTCAAAAAAAGACAAACGCCTCGTTTACAGTGTCAAGAACCGCTCTGATGCTAGGGAGCTTGCAAGCAGCAGCCACCGACAAGTTGAGACGATGGGAGTGGCAGTGTACGTAAAGGGCCAAAGGAGATCATTCTCGGACGCGCCCCTGAGTACCAACCCGCGCTGATGACATTGACGAAGCGCCATCGTATGACTGCCCTCTAACCGACTTAACATCCAGCTACTGTTTGGACAACGAGTTCAATATTGCGTGAGCAATTGACTAATTGACTCTCCAGTCGTTCGCTGAAGTTCGGCAACATCAAAAATAATCTCCTGAATTTCCTGTGCGGAATCAACAAATCGGAAACACACAGCAAGAAACTCGCGATTTGAATAAGGTTCTGTGACCTCATCCGCCATGATCGAAAACACCCGTTGACCGTCTAGAATCTGCGATGCGAGTTTTTCTTGAAATAATTCCTTAGTGATCCTAATGACTTCATTTTGAGTAGTCTTAGAGGTCATTGTCGCGTTGCGTGGTGCGTCTTGCAGATGCTGTTTCAGCAGAGGATCATGACTTGCAAGCAGGTTCAAAATTGCAAAGAAATTTCCTCTGTTTGTTGAATCACTTGTGGGGTCATCTCCATGATCTCGGAGACTGATGGACTGTTTGGCACAGAGTAGAACAACATCAATAATGCTCTTAAGAATGCGCAAGTTTTTCTCGTACAACTCCTGGCTTTGCTTAGACAGTACAGCAGGAACCGTTTTCATAGGATTCTCCACTGCTGCGGCATTGCATCCCTATGGCCCACACTCGACTCATGGGAGTGAAGGGATCCTTCTTTTCCACATGCCTTGGCCAGGGTTTGTCATACGTGACCTGACAAATACGTTAGAGTTGTAGGACGAGCGCTCTGTCTTTGGAGAGAACAAGATGCAGAACTTGCACAATCCGCCATTTAAGTGCTTGCTGTAGACGAGCCAACGGCGCCTCTCTAACCAGCTTCTCTGGAAGGTAAGTCTTTTCTGCTGACCTTTATCGCCTTTTTTAACAGTTTGTGTAAGCAGCTGCATGCCCGTCGGCGGTACATATGGGTCCCTTAGGAATTGTAGCTTCGCGTCGTCCGAGATCGCCTTTAGGCTGCGTGTACCATCGACAATGTAACCGAGGTCCCGTATGCATAGGGGTAGCTCTTCATTCGCGGCAGACGGGCGCACCGCTGTGCCTTGTCCGCGAAATGATTGGGAGGCACTGGATGGGCCTCGGAAAGTATTCACTGCAGCGGTGTTGATTGGAAATAAAAAACATTTTCACCTGAGCGACAGCTACGTAAATAAACAGAAAGAATGCAGTTGATACGAGTGTACCTACGCCTTGCTGCTGAACATTATATGTCATATGGTATGTGAACAAACAATATATGTTTTATTGAAAAGTAGAATGTACCATTTACAAGATGCTTTTTTTCCTTTTCCTTTCCTTTCTTTTTTTTTTCTTTTTATTAGGGAATAGGATACGTTGTGTAGACGACATTACGTTTGCAAACAAAGCGGACAGGCTATAGGCAAAAGGCAGAGGCGACAAGTTGAAAATATGCTTACATTTTCCAAAAAAATTATCCGCATTGAAGTGCGCTAAAAATTATGAGCCATTCCACTCTTTGAAGACGGAGGACCAGTGAAGCTGTTTAGTACACGACACAGAGGCCTCCCCATTCTTCTTTTTGCGGTTTTTACGTGCCAAAACCAGTTCTGATTATGAGACACGCCGTAGTGGAGGGCTCCGGATTAATTTTGACCACCTGGGGTTCCTTAACGTGCACTGCAACTCAAGCACACGGGCATTTTTGCATTTCGCCTCCCCATAACTACGACAGAAGTGAAGTGAAATTCAAAATGGACAACGGCAACTTGTCTTTTTGGTTTTTTTTACATACATTGGCGTGGGCTTACCTTTACTCTCTCTATATACCATGGGGAAAATCGGTGTTTTTTGTAGGTTACGCTAGATTTTTTTCTGACGGAACTACTGCACTCAATATTTTATGTAATACATAAACAAAAAGCAGTTTGAATGCACTTATCCGGCATATAAGATTTATTAACGAGATGCAAGCCATAAAAAATTACGGTGGATGCTTAGAAATTTCTAAGAATGCGAAGGCGAAAGCCTAGTTGGGCCGACAGCGATGTGGAATGAAGCTCTGAGCCCGCGCGGCGACGTATAGAAGGCGCGCGAACGCGCTGCCGCCATTTCCAGGACGTTTCCAGGACGCTGAAATTTCCCTCCTTCTCCCCAGCGCCGCAGTTGCCCTGCCCCTCAACGCATATATTCTACACATAGTGCGCATATATTCAAGTGTGCGCCATTCACTTATTCTTGACAGGTTCACGAAAGAGCGGGCGTAAGTTTCCGGCGCAGTTGGGGCGGATGTGTGTAGATATTGTGCGCGAACCCTACTATGACAGGAAGCGGAGCTATATACTGCCTTTATGGTTGTTTAAAGAGTGGTACTCACTCTTGCCGACGTACCAGGGCTGAAGTTTCTGTATCCTCGAGGAAAGCCGTACATCTCGAAGTGCCCGAAACACGTACGGACAGTCCCAGCCGCGGTCCGCGAACTTGGCCACACATATTCATTACATTCCTTAATATGCCAGTCACTATTTTTGTAGCCATCTACAGCACGCGTCTTCGATCCACATGATTCAATCCAGCCTGATGGAGCACAGTGCCGTTAGCGAAAACTCAGTTACATGCATTTCCGACAGTTGATCGCACAGAAACAAGGTGGAAGCATGGTTTCGTATTCATGCGCGGTCGCTCACGCGACGTACGCCTAAAGCGCCGTCTCGTTTCTCTAGAACAAACTGCTCCGCGAAAAGGGTAAATATATGGTTGCCAGATTGGGCTATTATTAGCCAAATTGGGCTACTTTTTACGCGGCTTGGCGTCGAAAATTCCGAGTTGGCTACATGGCTATATTTGGGCTATTTTTGTATTAAGGACGTCAGCACTGACAAAATTTGGGAACGCCGGTTTATGAAAACCCAAAGCTCATCGCTGCGAAAAAGTTATGTAATCAATCTCGAAGGCCGTGTTTTTAGGAATTGTCGGCGCTGAGTAAATGGCGTTAAGTCATCGCTGGCGTGTTTACACGGCTTTCATGGCTAAGCTCTCTTTTTGTTTTGGTTTCGGCGCCATCTGCTGCCGCTTCACACGTGTATCAGTATGAAAACCGTTCTCAAAACTAAGCATGGGCAAGTGGGCGAAATACAGCCGTGCACATAAGAAGGAATTGGACAAGGACCCCTCTTTCAAAGGTAAATTGTACTTTATGCGCATATTTGGTTTTAAGAGCGTCTGGTGGTGCGTTGTTTCGGAATGGAGTAAGACATTCGGCAGATTTATTACTCTATTACAAAATGTCCGAAATTCATTTCGCATTCGAAGGCAACGCATCTGCAAAGCATAAAGCCATTCAGAATTTAAAATATTGCAGTTGAGAATGAGGATGTTTTAAGGTAGCGTGAAGGTCTTGCGTGAGGCTCCCACATGATCACGAACTTCGGCACAGGCATGGGCGCACTGTCGCACCTCGTACTTGCGGTGGACGTACTTTGTACTCGCTCGTCGTCTGCCGTTATCTCAAGATCGGTAGCCACGGCACGGTGCGCGTGGAGGACCTCTCTTGCCCTTTTAGTCTTTGGAAACACACAGATATTGCCGGCCCACCGGCTTTATTAAAGAAAAGTTAATCGAATGCGCTATAGGATATTTATTGCGTTTCCTTTTTGCAGAAGTAAGAACGCAGGTGCGCCATTTTCAGTTAGTGTGACGTAGAGACGGTAACGGAGGGTGCGCCAGCCAGTTCGAGCCGAGTGTGTTCGCGAAGAACGAGTTATCAGAGTGCGCGGGCTCGTTTCCTCTGTTGTCTGCCCCGGCTGGCTGACCACCCGTAAAATGAGTAATTTCGGAACGTGAGAATGCTTTCACTAGGTTTAACAAAAGTGGTTGCCTATGATAAAATAACAGGTAAATGAGCAAGAGGTATTTCCTTTTATTGCGATAGCAATTATATGGGCACTCCAAGCGCATTTCTACCGTGGTCGTGGTCGTCGCTGTGAGGTTGCGTCTAAAGTTCAAACCCGGTAACATCGTCGCCGCGCGCGTATGTTCCCCAGTGGAATTACATTTCTTTATTTTTTTCAAGTCCCACTGAAGGTAAGGTAAACAGCCCCCCTCGGAAATTTGGCAACACATGGATTCGTTCCTGCATTCACTGAAACTTACGCACACGTTTTCAGATTGCACGAATCTTGCCAGGGAATCCCTGTTTAAAAATTGCACAGTTCAACGCTTCGATACTAATACCACCTGGGTTATTGCCAGCGCCGTAATCCAGGTGGCAATTGAAACTGTAAACTTTAATTCACCTATTCTGCTACGGGCCAACAGGTCGTTCCGTTTTTGCACTATTGCAGTCACAACTGTCCCTTCTTCGCACGAGGAAAATGCGAGAAGGTTTCAGGTTTTCTCCAGAGTCCAGTGTGTCTCTAAGCGGCAGCATTTGCTAACTAAGCGTCAAGCTGCTTTCGAGTAAAAAATACAAAATTGACAAAGAGAAAGAGAGCGGGATAGAAATAACACGCTTATTTTATGAATCAAGCTTAGGAAAGGCATCACTATTCTAAAATGCATTGAGCTCGGGCCGCCTCTTGGGCACTCGATTGTGACCAGCCGAAGCTGATCCTAGAGGCTGGAGCTGGCAGTATTTTGCCCGACACTCATAGAAAAATGCCTCGAGTAAAGCGAGGCGTCAACTAAAGTTAGCTCACAACGTGGCTCAGTAAATACTGATAGCGTCATGAATCAATCGGAAACGAAATCCTTCGGCTCGTTGTAACAATAACTGGTGTCCGAATCCACGTCTGAGTGGCAGCTCTCACTAGAATTCTTTACGCAGATCTTGAGGCCACTGTTGTGCTGGTTGCATGCGGCCGAAGTAATGTTGGAGCCGGAAATACGCGGTAAACCATCTGCACCATCTATAAGACACCTGCAGAACATCATCAAACTTTTGGCTATGTTTTTGGCTACTTTTGGGTCACAAAAAATTTGAGTCTGGCTATCTTTGGGCTACATTTTGAGATCATTTGGATATTTTTTGTTGGTGCCATCTGGCAACCCTAGTCAATAGATCTCTCTCTTCACGTCCGATAGCGCAGTGTGTCTAGGAGCGGCGCCGAAGAGCGGCGCGGAAGGTCTCGAAAGCGGCGTTTCAGACCATCGATAGCGGGGCTAAAGATGCCCTATGGGCGCGGTACGAAAATAATTAAGCAATAGAAAACCCCTAAAACAAAGAGCGTAGTTATAAGGTTTTTTTTGGTAGGCATATTTACCTTTGCTGGCTTCAGTGTCTTCAAACGAACGCTTGGCACAGGAGAAAAAAAAATGTCGATATCTTCTTCTGTGACATTGTAGCGCAAAATTTTGGGCAATCGTAGCTACGCTGCATTGTAGGGCAGACAGGCGAACTACGGAGGACAGGGGGACATATTAAGTTGATTTATTTACTGCTTAAGTCGATCAAGATTAGACTGTACACTGGGACACTCTGACAGGAGACAACATAAAACTCAAAGACGGCGTGGTCTCAGCTTGGTGCGGCTACAGTGGCTGAATCTGTAGTGCGGCTACAGTGTCCTATAGATGGTTTTGGCTCAGAGGAAAGCGCGGGCTGATGTGTTTGCATTTTGCCCCCGAGAGGAAAAGTAGCGCCATTCTTAGACCTTGCCGCCACCGCGCTCACCCCGGCGTTTCTTCCTCGCAGCCTTCTGTCGCCCCAGCCTCCTCCGCTTCCCCATTGGCCAATCCGTGTCACGTGGAAGCACGCGTTGCGCTTTTGTATATATATATTTTTCTTTCCAGCGCGCTCCGACCGCCATTCTCGGACCTGTGCTGTACGCACAAACGGATCAAACATGTTAGGGACAAGACCTTCGTTGCGATGGCATGCTGCTGCGCCTTCAGTTGCCGCAACCGACAAGACGAGGGCAAAAGGCTTTTTTTGTTTACCATCCGGCGAGCGCAAACACTTGCTGCACACTTGGTTTATGCGCTGTCTCGCATCGCCGCGTTGCTGCTTCCGAAACGGCATTATTAAGGCCAGTTACTGACTGACGAAGCAAAATCGCGGCTCAAAAACTGCTCCGCAGGGCGCGATCGAAGTTTTCCGCGGATTTCCTCTGGCAGCGCGTTAGCTGTCGTCTGCCACGGCAGCATAGAGTAACATACAAGGATAAGAGAGGACACTTCCATAGGCCCTTGCGGCCGATTTTGGTTCGCAGCGCACCTAGCGGGTGTGTGGAATCTACGCAGACTCAGTAATTGGGACCTCAGGAAAACTAATCTCGAAGGCTATCTTCTGGCGATTAGAAAATGTACACGGCCTCCAAGATTGCTTCCGTGCGAGTGCTAGTCCCGGAGGCTATATTATGGCTATATTTTGATTTTTTTTAACGCGTTGCTTGCATGCATCGAGTAGCTTCGTGTAAGCTGTGCCGCCAGAGCAGCAAGCACACGATACCACTGTGTGTTTATGCAGGCACTTTAAATAAACATGACAAGTGTTGGAAGAGACGAAACTTTATTTTTCAGTCATTCTCAGTAAGCACATGTACACTTTTTTTCGCAACGTTAGATGAACGTAAGCACAAAAAGATGGGCACACTGTACAATGAGAGACATGCTAATACAGCTGCCACCTGTTGAGAATAAATTTCACAAAAGGAATAAACAGGCGATATTATGAAAAACCCCACCGAACAGCAAAACTGCAGAAGATGGCATTAGCATTAAAGAGGAAAACAACGCTCGTCCTTTGAAGCCTAACCTTTCTTATTAAGTGGTAGTTTCGGGCTGCATAGCAAACAAGGAATGAAGGCTGCTCACTGCAGTTGTCAGCCAACCACGCTCTCTCCCTGTCCTGCCGTTGTTACTGCACCTCGCAACACAGCAGTAATTCCCGTAGTACTTGACTATGGTCGGCATGACCTGAAAAAAAAAAGTATTGGTATGTCTTCTCTCCCGCCTTCGCACAAATTTTCACCTACGCACTTCAGATCGCCCTTTCGCGAAAAGCGTCACGTGCAATTGTCGCAGCTAAAAAAAAAAAAAAAGCAACCTTCGGTGCCATGCATGCGCTACTGAGGCAGGAGTGTTTATTCAGATACGTCGTAGCCACAGCTTACAAACATGCCTCTCAATTCGCAAGTTCTCTCTAATTGCGCTCGTAACAAAGGCTTCAAGCAATCTGCGCACGCCACGAATAACGATCCTAAGCATAACTGCATTCTTTCACACAAGTGCAACACACGTGCATTAAATTCAGACTACGTATACCGGCGTGTGTCGACTCACTTTCTCGCGCCCAGAAACGATTTTCTCGCAAACGTGCTGCGCAGCATTCCAAATTGCTGTTTCTTACATAATGTGAAGCAATCCACGAACATCATGCGCGAAGTGAAGAACACAAAAAGCTCTCTGCACCGAACAGCACAATGCGACAAATGTTAACTTACGGCTGAAGTGACAAATGCATAAGCAATTTGCAAAGTAATGAAGGGAAAAAAGAACGTAATAAAGGCCTTCTTACCAAGCAGCAGCCAAGCAGACAGACACGTTCTGGCAGGCGAACCCAGCAAAGACCACGCAGACGTTATCGCACATCTTTTGTAGCGTCGCCTTGCCTGATCACACCATGGCCGATATTTTGTAGCGATGCGTTATTCTTTATACTAGTCTTATCATCCACCGCTCACGGCCGGCTGATCCCGTTGATAACCTCTACGTCTACAGCCACGTAGACAAGTAGACGTATAGTGCACTATAGAAAAGTTACTACAATAGATAAGTAGTACGCGCGTTCCCTTGGAGAAAGGGAGTGTTGTATTGCCCTCTAGCGGGCGGCATGAAGCTACGTAGCTCGGCCGCTTTTAGGCTCGAGTGGCCACTCTTGTAATCCGTATGTTACTCTATGCGGCAGGCCCGACGTAGGCGGCGCCACTGTCGAGATCGCGCCTCGATCGCGCTGGCCGCGCCGAGCGCGACAGTGGAACGGAGGAGGAGGGAAGTGGTTGACGCTACTTTTTATACGCAGGGTGTTTCATTTTAGTTGCACCAAATTTTTAAAAATTGCCTAGTTTTGAGTAGTTAACTTTTTGAGGAAAACGCTGTTTTATGCATTGAAGCACTAAGTTGAACGCCCATGCTTTTCATCGGACACTTTGAAAATTATGTCTCGAAACTGGTTCAGTCCTTAGACTTCGTTACAAGTGGATACGCTTTGCGAACTAAACGGCTATAATTCGTAGATTGAAAGATGAGTCGTAAAATAAATAATTGAATAGTTAATTAGCGTAATTATGTTAATTATTCAATTAGGCGTTTCGATTTCTCGTACAAGTAATCGCCACCTCATCGAGTAGTTTCGATCAATGATTATATTGTTGCTATCTGCCACAGGCAATTTTTAAAAATTTGTAGCAGCTAAAATGAAACACCCCGTGTAGGGGTTTTATTCGCCCTGAAGTTTCTCTGCCGTGAGCGACTGCAGACGACGTTCTTCCTCGGACTCTGATCCTTGGACGCATTTTCCGCTTTTCCATGGTCCCGCTGTCACTGTCTTTGTTCACGTTGTCTGTATTCACGCTGCTGCTATCGACGCCTCTCCACTTTGTTAGCTTTTTTTTCTCCGGCGTGAACGCGCTGCGGCGCACCCCTGGCTTTTTCAGGTAATGCTAAGAGGCAACCGATGACTGTGCATTGGGGCACTCTGACAGGAGACAACATAAAACCTAACTATAAACTCCCAAGAGGGACCTAAGTTAATCAGGCGCGAAGGCGCTCGCGCGGACATCGGCGTGCTTCACAAAAGGGACGTCCCCTCGTTCGCTCGACGACGCGGACGGGACGAGTAAGGCACGGCCGGCGCCAGGATGTCCAAGGTGCATGAGAAAAATGGACTAAGGCAACTTCGCGACACAACACCCCTACGGAAAACAGCTAAGCTTGTGAGCGAGCTAGCTTTACTTCTACATGACTGCTACCACTGGTACTCGCGAAAAATACCTGTGAAGAATGCTGGTGGCCGTAATTTTTATGCGACAAGCTCATCACCTTGTCAGCGAGGGGCGATGCAGAAATCTGAGGGGGGGTCAGGACATCCGGACATCCCCCCTGGATCCGCGCCTGCAGGACATGCTGGATTCCACAAACAGTGACCCCGACTTCATGAACACCATAATCACTGGTGACGAGTCTTGGGTGTACGGGTACGACCCGGAAACCAAACCTCAGTAGTCACAGTGGAAGCATTCCACGTCACCAAGACCAAAGAAGGCCCGCCAAGTGCGCCGCAACGTCAAAGTGATGCAGACTGCTTTCTTTGACTCCCGAGGGGCGTATAGCCAGGGAAGGGGGGGGGGGGGGGGGGCATCTGACCGGGCTTCAGCACCCCCCCCCCCCCCTTCGAAAGTTTTTCGTGCTGTCATGCACCGTCGACCACAACAACCACTGGCGCCGGGAATCATTCTGGGTTTTGTTTAGAATGTGTTTTTCACACTCGAAACGACATTACGGCGCGAACATTGCGAACTCGGTCCGGATTTCGTGAAACGCCCATGCTCCTGGAGTCACATAACGCAGGGAGCCCCATCCGAGCACAAAGTTTCAAGGGCTTTTCGATGGCGAGCTTGGCGAGCGGGCGCGTCACGGCATCTCGCGGCGGCCGCAGAATCTGCGGAGCGCATGGATTTCAATTCCGAAACTTTGTGGGTATAAAGTTCTCTTAAACTCCTGACGCGAAAGGTTCAATGATATTTCCAAAGGCATGCTTAAGATTTTCAATTTAAAGTTTCAATTAATTTTTTTCGGTTTAATGTTCTTATTAACTTGGGCCAACAAACGCCCACTGGAGCCATCGCGTCCAAGCCGTTCCAGAAATGGAAGCACGCGCTCGAAATCTTTCACACACACGAAAATACTAAATAATAAATATCGCCTTGACTGTCAGCTGGCAGCTGATAATTTTCTCCAAACATTTCGAGGAAGCGTCGAATGTAATCGATCAGCTGAACCAGGGCAAGCAAAGTAAAATAAGAGAAACCAGAAGGAAAGTTAACGGCCTATTATTGAGGCAGCTCTTTTTTGCGGGCGACATTGTCTGGCTCTCCGTGGCCATAGGGGCAATGGTCCTATGGATTTAAGCAAAGCCCCCGCTGAAAATACTGGTATTATCAGAGCGCTTTTTCGCATGCGAGCAGACATAGATCTGAAGAACCATTTGGAAAGTTTCCCCAGTAATGCCTCGTATTTAAACCCGAGATGTATAAAACCAAAATATATAAATTTGTGGTGAAATTATCAAAGAAAGCCTAGTTGCAAAAGTAAACTTGCTGACGAAACGACGGATATTGCTGGAATCGAACAGCTTTCCGTTTGTGCAAGGTACCTAAACAAGGATGCCGACGACATCGTAGAAGTATTTCTTTAGGTTTTGTGCCAATTCAGGACCAAAATGACAGGGCCCTCACCGACACCATTATGCAATTTCTGCTAGACCTTGGAATAAACATGCATCACCTTCGTGGCCAAGGTTATGATGGTGCCAGCTCGATGGCTGGTAAAACGAATGGAGTCCAAGCTGCCGTTCGCCAGAAATATCCAGCCGCACTAAACACACATTGCGCCAGCCACTCCCTCAACAGAGTTCTCTGTGCGGCGTGCTCTCTCACAGATCACAGATATCCGAAACTGTTTTGGAACGCTGAAGACAACACCGCACTTTTTCCGCAAATCTCCTAACCGCTCACACGTTTTACGAGAAATGTTAATTTGGATGTGTCCTGAGTCCACCAGGCAGCCACTTTTGGGATTATGTGAAACGCGCTGAGTGGAAAAACGTGATGCAGTTCTTTCATTCATTAATCTGTTTGAAGCGGTAATCGCGTCTCTAGAGGAGATAAAATTAAATGGCAGCGGCGAAAGTCCAGTTCAAACTAATAGTCTAGCTTTGGCACTTTTGTCACCGGCATTCCTTGTGTGCCTGCGTGCAGCGGAGCATGTGTTAGCGGTGACTTTGCCTCTGCCAAAGAACCTGTCGACCAGGAACATCGACATGAACGCCGCCATTGACGATATAGATCCGGTACAGCAAGCGATCAAAAATGACCGCAAGAATGCGTCTGCTTCATTCTCAAAAATATTTGCACAAGTACAGGAACTGGCAAAAAAACTGGATGTGGAAATCCCCAGCCGACGAAGCCGGTGTCCGACAGCAGATCGTGGGAGCGTCGCATCAGAAAATGCTGACGAATATTTCCGCAGAACTGTGTTGACTCCATTTCATGTACCACATATTAGCACAGTTAAACCAACGGTTCGAAACGCACAGGACAATCTCAAAGGACTTTTCTATAGTTGTACCATCCGGATTACCACCAAGCTGTATCTTCGCATCTGTATATTTCACTGTATCTTCGCATTTCTAATATATATTTTGCAGAACTCCTGCTTTTTATATGTACTCTCTGTTGCGACTAGTAATTTTCGTGAAATTACTGACAATACACGAACGGTAACAGCTGCTCCTGCGCAATACATCGGAACGAAGGACAGCGTCATTGAGGTTTTTCTCTGGTCGTTGCATATGTACAAAAATGTAAACAAGGTTCTTGAATGATAAAGATTCATCAAAGTATTTGAACTCAACTTGTTCATTTCATGGCCTTTATGTTTTTTATATCAGGTGCATGCACTGCTCTACTGGTTTCGGACTGATACAGTTCTAAAGTTCGCGTGATATTTTCTTTACTTATTAAATAGACAAAAAACGTGGAAGCATTGATATCAGTTATTCCTGCCGCAATTTTTGGGACACACGAATATATTCTTTTATGAAAGAATACATATTTTACTTGTCTTGACAGTGCGTAGTGCTCAAGAATTCCATTGCAGTATCTAATCTACAATGGCATTGGTAATGGCAATGCAGTTATCATTCATGTATTGGATCCCTCGACAAATTCTATCAGGAGGAGGCCGCGCTGCAACGTGAGCCCCCCCCTCGGACCCTCGAACAAAATTTCTGGCTACGCCACTGGCGGTGTGGTACACCACGAGTGCGCACCACAGGGTAAACAATCACCAAAGAGTACTACAGGGATGTCCACCGTCGCCTACGTGATGCTGTGCGGCGCAAGAGACCGGAGTTGTGGTCAACAGGAAATTGGCGCATCCATCACGACAATGCTCCTGCACATTCCTCGCACTTGATTCAGACTTTTTTGGGCGAAAAACCAGACTCCCGCAGTTCAACAGGCTCCTTACTCTCCTGATATGGCCCCTGCGACTTCTGGCTGTTTCCCAAAATCAAGAGGCCATTGAAAGGAGCGCGATTTCAGACAAGAGAGGACATTATGACTGCAACGACAGCTGAGCTAAACTCCATTCCGAAAGAGGCCTTTTCGGAATGCTTCCAACAATGGCAGCACCGCTGGGAGAAGTGTGTGGAGTGCCAAGGAGGACTACTTTGAGAGTGATTAGGTTTCCAACGCTCCAGTTGTGCCAGTTTTTTTTCTTCGGCCAAAGGTCGGATAGTTTTCTAACAGACCTCGTACAAATCGAATACGAATAGTAAGTATCGAATAGTCAACCACAGGCACTTATGTATTTACAGCGGGAATATTTATTTCTGCATGCATAATTATATATACCCCGCCAGTACTGAGTAGTCAAAAAATAGCTCATCAGCGATAAATAAGCAGTTTGAAAAACAAGATTATTAGTTGTTATTGAAAACTTCACAAATAGCGTCTCAACGTCTTTATAACCAGGTTGCAAACAAGCTTTAAAAAAATGACTGGCGGTTGTATGGAATATAGAAGTTTATAAGCACGCCAAATATAGCTGCCGAAAAAAATATCGGAAGTTGATTGAAAAAAAACTGCTGAAGGACTTGTGAGCCGCAAATACATTTAAAAGGGCCAGTTACAAGAAACACATATGTCGTAGCGCAAAATATAAAAATGCTGCATGACTAGACTGCCGAAAACATTAAATGACAGACTCACAGGTTTCTGCTGTAGCGTCAATACTCGCAGGTTGTCATGAAGGCTACCGCCGCGATATCGAAAACAGAACTTCCATTATACATTTTTTTTTCTGCATTCATTCGACAACTTTTTGAGATAATTTGAGATACTTTGTTTATAGAGATGGAGAACAGTAAGAATATAACAGTCAGTCGGTTGTTGCAAAATATTTGGTTCGAAAATGCCAAATAGTTCCTTTCCTGATTACGATTAGTTAGTGTGTAATATTCGATTCTTATATCGAATATTCGCCCGCCCCTAATAATAAACGAAAACAAGGGACGCGACTATGTCCTAATAGTATCTTTGAGAGCAAGCAGAAAAAAACAAGCAGAAAGAAACCCTTTTCGCGGCGATCCCGTGGGCGCTGCCATGTTTGATCACGTGGTGACGCGTCCATTGTTTGCCTCAACTGCCTCCGTTGCCTCCTTGTTTACAATGGAAGTGTATGACGCCGGCGTGGCTTAGAAAACCTCTGTATTCGGAGATATCGCAGGAGATGACTATAGGTGGACGACACGAAGCTTTGACTACAGCTTCATAGAAGATGCAAAAGCGCTTTTGGAGCTGAATAAGCTATGTCCAAACGGCGCAAGCAGCGTATATTGTGCTTGTTCTAGAAAACCGGGCTAAATATGTATTCCAAGCTATCCAAGCTTTCCGATTATGAATTCAGTCAGGATTAGTGTGTCTTCCTCTTTGTTCTTTATTCGGCAGATATTTTGAAGCAGTGGCTTGTCAGTTTCTGAATCTGTGAAGTTCCTCTGTGCAGCCACTATATGATTATTTTTTGACTAATCGCTCGCGGGTGTGCTCAGTTCCGATAGATTTGTTCTTGCTGCGCACAAGGCTTGAAACGTAGCTGTTTTGTACATTGTAATACCCTGTAGCAAATATATATTACAGCAAGTAACTCGCTGCTCTTGTGGACCGTCACGAAACGTTCAGCTTCGACCATTCGTGCGCCATCGGTGTAGTACGTCATTTATTGTGCGTATACAGTGCGCATATATTCAAGTGTGCGCCCATTCACTTATTCTTGATACGGTAAGCGATAGAGTGGGCGTAAGTTTTCCTGCCATTTGGGACAGATGTGTATAGATAACGTGCGCGAAACTTACTAATACAGGTAGCGGCGCTACTTCCTTTGTCATTGTTTAACGAGAGGTACTCACTCTTGCCGACGTTCTGGGGATGAAGCCCTTTCTTTGAAGGTTAGCGATACAAGGCTGGCGGATGAGCAAATTTCTGTATCCTCGAGGAAAGCCGTACGTCACGAAGTGCCGGTAACACGTTCGGACAGTTGCAGCAGCCGTCCGCGAACTTGGCCACACAGATTCATTCTATTCCTTAACATGCCAGTCACTATTTTTGCAGCTTACTACTGCACTCGTCTTCAATGCACATGATTCAATCTAGCATGATTGGAGCACAGTGTGTTAGCGAAAACTCAGTTGCATTTCCGACAGCTGATCGCACAGAAGCAACTTGCAAGGTAGAAGCGGTAATGGTTTCGTATTCGTGCGCGGTTGCTGAAGAGACGGATGGCGCGCCGCAGTGAGCGCCATCTCGTTTCTCTAAAACAAACTGCTCCGCGAAAAGGGTCAATAGAAAAAAAAAAAAAGTCACAGTTTCGCCCTAAAAGCAATGAATGCGATAGCAACACAGCAATGTCATACGAAGTAAGATGAGCAGCTTTGGTAGCAATATGAATTGTAGTAAACATGAGCTGATTAAGTAAGCAGGTGTGCTGCGGCGTAAGTAGACCGACATGAAGAGAGACTCGATGACCACGAGAAGGCGCGTGTGAAACGGTGGTGTTGATGAGAAGCGCTTCCCGTGGGCAGCGCGTGCGAAGGGACACACCTGTAGCGCTGCACTGCCGATCCGGGCAGCATTGCATGTGTAGCGTGCGTTGGAAAATGTGGCCCGACTATTACTAACTGAATGAACAAGCGTGGTGTGAGCGCGCACAAACAAACACGAATAGATCACACTGAATGACTGCAGACAACGACTGTCAAAACGCTGGCAGCAAGCATACGCCGCAGCGGGCGAAGGTACGTGCGGTCTATCGCTTCAACGGAAACTGAGCGGCGAATGTACGGCGCATAAAGGTCAGAGCCGTGTGGAGATAAGAGACGGTGCGGACGAGCCACGAGCGCGGTTGTTGGCAGAGTAGAAGTGCGCCCCCCCCCCCCTCCGCTCCCTCCGGCGCTGGCTTCCTGCTGCCTTGCTTGCGCGTGGGAGATGAGTGCGTTCGCTCTCCGTGATAGCGCGCGTCCCCGCACGCTTCCGCTCGGGCATACGGCGCGCGGCGAAGATTTTATCTATAGGGAACCTCACGGCGATGGCGACGACGACGGCGACGGCAGAAATCCGGTTGAAGTGTCCATATAATTGCTATCGCAATAAAAACGCATTTGCTTACTTCGCGCGCGCCGGCCGGCTGCAATCCGCCTAGTATGACGTCCAGGGAAATAGATAAAATTACGCCGTCACGGCAAGGCGTATACAGGTTGGAATGAATTTCCAGAATGGCACCAGTTTGGAAAAATGCACCATCAAACTCGCCGTAAAAATACGCTTTTGTTCCACTTACGTTTTTAACAAAACGTTCTTTCATGTATTGAAGCACAAAAGTAATTGGAACACACTTTGGGAAATAATATCTCGAAACTGGTGTCATTCTGGAGATTCATTTCAAGTGGATCCGTCTTAAAAACTCACCGGCTTCAATTCGTAATGTGCCGGAAAGTAATTAAGAAGTGAATTAGTTAACTTTTGTTAAGTAGTTGAAATGTGTTTTCATTTATCGTGCTAGTAATGTCCGCCTCTTCATAGTAATCAAGTTCAAGGACAATAATTATGCTATCTTCCTCAGGCGCGACTTTCAAAAATTTCGGCAAACTTAAAAAAATGTCACAGTTTCGCCCTGAGGGCGAAGCAATGAATGCGATAGCAACACAGCGATGTCATACGAAGTAAGGTGAGCGGCTTTGGTAGCAATATGAATTGTAGTAAACATGAGCTGATTAAGTAAGCAGGTGTGCTGCGGCGTAAGTAGACCGACATGAAGAGAGACTCGATGACCACGAGAAGGCGCGTGTGAAACGGTGGTGTTGATGAGAAGCGCTGCCCGTGGGCAGCGCGTGCGAAAGGACACACCTGTAGCGCTGCACTGCCGATCCGGGCAGCATTGCATGTGTAGCGTGCGTTGGAAAAAGTGGCCCGACTATTACTAACTGAATGAACAAGCGTGGTGTGAGCGCGCACAAACAAACACGAAGAGATCACACTGAATGACAGCAGACAACGACTGTCAAAACGCTGGCAGCAAGCATACGCCGCAGCGGGCGAAGGTACGTGCGGTCTATCGCTTCAACGGAAACTGAGCGGCGAATGCACGGCGCATAAAGGTCAGAGCCGTGTGGAGATAAGAGACGGTGCGAGCGAGCGACGAGCGCGGTTGTTGGCAGAGAAGTGCGCCCCCCCCCCCCCCCCCCCCCGCTCCCTCCGGCGCTGGCTTCCTGCTTCCTTGCTTGCGCGTGGGAGATTGAGTGCGTTCGCTCTCCGTGATAGCGCGCGTCCCCGCACGCTTCCGCTCGGGCATACGGCGCGCGGCGAAGATTTTATCTATAGGGAACCTCACGGCGACGGCGACGACGACGCCGACGGCAGAAATCCGGTTGAAGTGTCCATGTAATTGCAATCGCAATAAAATTAAAATTAAAAACCCCGCAGTACGTTCGTGCTACTTGTTATGAACCTGTTTTATTTACGTTCAAGTATTTTTTGTATGATTGGGACAAAGTAAGCTGAAAATGCTGTTTTGCTGCAATGCTGTAAGTTGACAATGCTGTATTTGTTTTTGTCCGTACTGAATATAAGCAATCGCTGTGGCCAAATTACAAACGGAGCAGGCGCCTCTGTCAGGCCTCGATGCCTTTTGCTCTTCTGCCGTTTCTGTAACAGATACATAAAAAATAAATCTATATCTTTCTTACTCATTAATTACGCAAATGTGCGTTCACGGGTATTTACGAAATGCTTGTTCACGTTTGAAAAGTTGATATTATCAGTATGCGGATGGTAATTGTAGGATATGGCGCGAGAAAAAGTGCACGAGAACACATTGAAATCATTGATGGAGATTGGCAGGTCGCTATATATAGTGGCTCCACGTCATCGTGACAAATGCATTCCACACTTTGAGCACCGCGTTTCTGCCGTTGAAGTAAGTGAATTGGTTAGTTGAATGTTTACGTACAGGTTTTAAAGGAGTGCTGACATGACATTTCCGACTTTTCACTTTTTTTAATGAATGCTGTTGGTCTCGACACCGCCGCAGAAGTGTCAAACATTGGCCCTGCAGTTTGTTTCTCAGCAATTTAAAAAGAAGTACATCCGCGGCTCTGAAATCCTGCAAGAGGAACATTCGCACTGCAGTGGCAGTGCGGATCTTGCCCGCGCGCTGTGTCTTGACTGCCTCGGGGTTTTCAGCTGCGTCGTACAAACAGAGCTAGTAATCGCCCGGGAAAACCGAAAAGCTTTCGCCCTCATTACACGGCCTCGTGTCGCACATTGGGTCTTTCTTCATTCGCCCTTGTATTTCACAGGCGATATGTTTCCTTCATATTTAAAGCGACTACATTCATTTGCCCACTCTTACTCACTTTGCTGAATCTGTGTTTCTGCGCCTGACGATGATGCCCGTAATGTTGCTATATTATGCTATAATAATGGTGGTGATGAGTCTCCAGGCGAGCCCTTAATTCGAATGATCTGGCATTGACCGCCATCGACGGATGGGTTCTACCGAAATGTTCTGTTGATTTTTTTTTCGCTAATGTTCTTCGCCACGCAGTCAACCACAACACGGATCTTCATCGGTGATTTCGTATAAATTATGTTATCTGTCTATTCCTTTTGCCCTTCATTGTTGGCTCACACGAAGTCGGGATTGCTCACTCGGCAAGCCGGATGACCCGAAATTAATAGAATCGAAAGAGAAGAATACTTACAAAGTGCGGCCCCAGGATCAAGCATAGGTAGTATTCTAATGACGTCGTCATATTGTCCTTATGCACGTATTCCACTGTGCTTGCTCAACATAAGCGAATCGACGTAACGCCGCAGCTCTTCACCCTGCAACATTATCCCCCGTATTCTAGAATGTTCTCAGCGCTGCACCTTGACTCGAGAAAGTTGATGGCAGCGCCGTACCTCGACAGAAATGGTCGCTGTGCTTTACTGATACCTCACGACAACTCCTGAGAAGCGTAGAGTCTTCTTGAGCCGAGGGGCGGCACTGTGCTCAACTCACCGGAGTGGAGGAAGAGCTTCGAGCAGAAGGATCGTTTGATATTACGGGAGTGCGGCGGCCTCGATGATGTCAGTATACATGCCCCTCTATATGCGGCGTCGCCGAAAGGGTGGCCCTGTTGTTGTCCCTGCCGCTAAGTTACATTCAACACCAGCTGAATTCTCCGTGGTTGTCGACAGCCTCAAACCTTGACACGTCCCGATGTCCTACTTGACGCTTTCAGAGACAGCCATTCGTCGCGGATTGATGTTTGATAAAGCCTGATGACGGGGAGACTGTTCTCCCATCGCAGCGCAGAAGTACTGCGAGCATATCGGAAACAGTGCCGCTTGCAAGTGTCACGTCAGATTCACCAAATGGTTCTTTGTGCCCTTGTCAAAGAAACTTTTCTAGCCACAACAGATAATCGAGTGATCGAGGATCGTTCATGTGATCACGGAGCTTCAAGTCAACGCGAAATATCCACCGAATGTGCCCCCCCCCCCCCCCAAACGAAAAAAAAAAGAAACAAAGCTATAGAAGCGCGGAATCCGAGCAAAAAATATAAATAACACTTTATTTGCAGTGAATGGAAACTCCATCCAGTTGAAATGTGTAGTGAATACCTTCTCTTCCGACTACCACATTAATCATATAAGCATCGGGCTGTCTCACGAAGTTGCGCGAAAACAAGCTTTTTCGCGAATGTCGTGCTCCGAAAACTTCGGCATTCGGCTCACGATTGTCCGGTCGTACATCCACTGAGCGCATTTGTCCCTTTAAAAGTACGTGATAGTGCACTTTGACGCTCGTTATAGACGGTTTGCACTGATGTAATGGCAGCCATCTCGGGGAACTAGGACGTCGAGAAACTGCGTAAACAAGAAATGTGACACAACACGACAGGCGCGTCTTAATTCCGCCGAGCCACAAGTCTCGAGATGGCTTGGCGGTACGCGAGGAGCAATAAACTTGGAACAACAGAAACTGTCAACACTGTCCTTGGATCACAGGGAGTTTTTTTTTTTTTCGGCGCAGGGCTGCTGAAGTTTTTGTCTCCTACAGAAACTTCTGTGAATAAACTCGCCGGATGCAAGTACCCATCTTCTGCGCATCACAATATATTTTTTTCTTGCAAACTTGCGCCGGCCAATTTTTCAGCGCAGCTAAACATATTCACGAACCGAATTTAGTTTTCGTCAAACTTGACACAACATTCGCAAAATTGTAGAATTAGCCCGAATTTGTTTAGTTGCCCGACTACAAGCTGTACGCGGACACTATAGTTTGCCCGACTACAAGCTGTACGCGGACAGTCTTTTCTCCTCCCTTGTTACCGTACCATGCATACCATGGACGGAAGCTTGCTACATACCGTTGACTGAGCTAAGGAGCTTTACACTACAGGGTGTCTTTTGTTTAGCTGCACCAATTTTAACGCGAAAGCGTTAAGGGCCCCATATCGCAGAAATTCCGATGTCGCCTTTGTAGCCGCCGTAGGCGTCCCGTGAGCGAAAAATATATACGGCACTAAAGTTCTTCTATGACTAAAGTTGCTCGTACCTTGCCTGACATTACTTACAAAGATATTCCTCGGAATTATGAGAATGACAGCCCACAAACAAATGTCATGAAATAAAACACCGACAGCTCATGCCTTTTATGTTAAAACTTCTCAGACTGAAATATTAAGTGCGAAACAACAGAAGATCGGCCCACGCAAGAGGCCGCGTTTCTACAAGGAAGCTGGCCTTCTTGCATAGCGTTCGAGGTAATGAGGTTAAAAAACAAACAAAAAAGCTTTCTCTCGGGCACTGGGACGTAGCAGCTGCATGTCTTCTAAATGCTGCCATGCTTTACAAGAAGCCTCTAACAATGAATAGGGACACCAAGAAGCGGCTCGGCTGAAAAATAACATAAAGGTAAGAGAGAACAGGTCTCGGCGCACCGTTCCTTTATTCAAACGTTTTCAAGTACCGCCCTACCAACCACATAATTTTCTTCACGGGTACTTCAATAACCTGCGCGTTTAGGGCTTCACTGGCTCGAGCCGACACATTTTAAGGTGCGGACGCACCTTAAAAGGTGCGTCCGCTTACTCGGGCTTCGTCAAAGTTCACCGTTTCATCGTTCTCTGAATTGTTCACCTATTCAAGTGGTGTGCCAATACGGGCACAAAATAACACCCAAATATGAGAATAGACGAAGCACACCTTAGCGGCTACAGGGTTGTGCTGTTCCGCTCGATGTCGCGGGCTCCATCCCCTCCGCGGCGGTCGCATTTTGACGGGGGAGAGATCAGAAACGCTCGTGTATGCTTGGAGTAATGTGCGCGTTAAAGAACCCCAGGGCGTAAACATTTTTCTGTGAACCCCCACTGCGGCGTGCCTTATAATGAAAGCGTGCATTTGGCACCTAAAAATCCCGTATTTCATTCATTAATTCGAAAGCATTACATGTCCCATGAGGCAGAAAAGGCGGCGTTGTCCGCAACAAGTGGTAACAAAAAATGTTGCAGTGGCTTAGCTCGGCTATGCCAGGATATACGTAGCGTTAGCAAAGGTTCAGCTGATTATTCTTAGCTTTCCTGGTTGTCTAGATTGTCAAGGATTAGCTTGATTGTCATGCTTACTGCTGCTCCAATGACACACACAAACGCCAGTCAGAAGCGCAGCGGCTCCAGCGCAGTGTCAGACGGCGACTGCACAGCGAGCGCGCGCCGGCGCCAGTGCGTCTACCACGGCTACGACGTCACTTCTCTGGAATGCGCAGACCGGCGGCGGTGAGTCGCGCGCGGCGGCGGCGGAGTGCGCGAGAGGTGCCGGCTCCGGTGGCTCCGGTGCGCAAGCCGTGTGACATCACTGATCCTTGCGCATGCGCAGCACGGCTCTTGATGTGCCGCGCGAAACGGGCTTGGCTAGGCCAGTGTAGCTAACGCTACAAAAATGTCGCAGTTTCGCCCGAAAGGCGAAGCATCGATTGCGATAGCAAATTAGTAGAGAGCTATTCGGAGTAGGGATAGTAGTTTTATAGGCTGTGAAGAAAATTATGTGGTTGTGTAGGGCGGTACTTGAAAACGTTTGAAATAAGGAACGATGCGCCGAGACCTGTTCTCTCTTACCTTTATGTTAGTTTTCAGACGAGCCGCTTCTTGGTGTCCGTATTCATTGTCAGAGACTTCTTGTAAAGCATGGCAGCATTTAGAAGACATGCAGCTGCTTTGTCCCTGTTCCCGAGAGAAAGCTTCCTTTTTTTTTTTTTTTACCTGATTACCTCGAACGCTATGCTAGAAGGCGAGCTTCCTGGAAGAAACGCGGCCATTTTACGTATGCCGATCTTCTATTATTGTTTCGCACTTAATATCTATTCTTGATTCACTTAATTTCATCTTAATTCACTTTACTCCACCTTAAGTCACCTTCCTCTAACTTGTTCTAGCTTCAATTCACTTCACTCTAATTCACTTTAATTCATATTAATTGCCCAGAATTACTACTTATTAACGGTACGTGTTATATATCATTTACAATCTTCTGTATTACTGCTGGCGACATACAAGACGCTGATGACGTCACATTTTTTTGTTACCACTCGTTGCGGACAACGCCGCCTTTTCTGCCTCATGGGACATGTAATGCTTTCGAATTAATAAATGAAATACGGGATTTTTAGGTGCCAAATGCACGCTTTCATTTCAAGGCAAGCCGCAGTGGGGGTTCACAGGAAAATGTTTACGCCCTGGGGTTCTTTAACGCGCACATTACTCCAAGCATACACGAGCGTTTCTCATCTCTCCCCCGTCAAAATGCGTCCACCGCGGAGGGGATGCAGGCCGCGACATCGAGCGGAACAGCACAACTCTGTAGCCGCTGAGGTGTACTTTGTCTATTCTCGTATTTGGGTGTTATTTTGTGCCCGTATTGGCACACCACTTGAATAGATGAACAACTCAGAAAACGATGAAACGGTGAACTTTGACGAAGCCCGAGTAAGCGGACGCACCTTTTAAGCAGTCCTTCAGACAACAGTTATGATGGTGCGCCCGATACTCATTGTTGCTGGGGCCCGTGCTTTGCACCTGTCGACACGCGACTCGCGCTTCTCAAACTGTGTCGGCGCGAGCCAGTGAAGCCCTAAACGCGCAGGTTATTGAAGTATCTGTGAAGAAAATTATGTGGTTGGTAGGGCGGTACTTGAAAATGTTTGAAATAAGGAACGATGCGCCGAGACCTGTTCTCTCTTACCTTTATGTTAGTTTTCAGACGAGCCGCTTCTTGGTGTCCGTATTCATTGTCAGAGACTTCTTGTAAAGTATGGCAGCATTTAGAAGACATGCAGCTGCTATGTCCCTGTTCCCGAGAGAAAGCTTCTTTTCTTTTTTTTTTTTACCTCATTACCTCGAACGCTATGCTAGAAGGCGAGCTTCCTGGAAGAAACGCGGCCATTTTACGTATGCCGATCTTCTATTATTGTTTCGCACTTACTATCTATTCTTGATTCACTTAATTTCATCTTAATTCACTTTACTCCACCTTAAGTCACCTTCCTCTAACTTGTTCTAGCTTCAATTCACTTCACTCTAATTCACTTTAATTCATATTAATTGCCCAGAATTACTACTTATTAACGGTACGTGTTATATATCATTTACAATCTTCTGTATTACTGCTGGCGACATACAAGACGCTGATGACGTCACATTTTTTTGTTACCACTCGTTGCGGACAACGCCGCCTTTTCTGCCTCATGCGACATGTAATGCTTTCGGATTAATAAATGAAATACGGGATTTTTAGGTGCCAAATGCACGCTTTCATTTCAAGGCAAGCCGCAGTGGGGGTTCACAGGAAAATGTTTACGCCCTGGGGTTCTTTAACGCGCACATTACTCCAAGCATACACGAGCGTTTCTCATCTCTCCCCCGTCAAAATGCGTCCGCCGCGGAGGGGATGCAGGCCGCGACATCGAGCGGAACAGCACAACTCTGTAGCCGCTGAGGTGTACTTTGTCTATTCTCGTATTTGGGTGTTATTTTGTGCCCGTATTGCCACACCACTTGAATAGATGAACAATTCAGAGAACGATGAAACGGTGAACTTTGACGAAGCCCGAGTAAGCGGACGCACCTTTTAAGCAGTCCTTCAGACAACAGTTATGATGGTGCGCCCGATACTCATTGTTGCTGGGGCCCGTGCTTTGCACCTGTCGACACGCGACTCGCGCTTCTCAAACTGTGTCGGCGCGAGCCAGTGAAGCCCTAAACGCGCAGGTTATTGAAGTACCTGTGAAGAAAATTATGTGGTTGGTAGGGCGGTACTTGAAAATGTTTGAAATAAGGAACGATGCGCCGAGACCTGTTCTCTCTTACCTTTATGTTAGTTTTCAGACGAGCCGCTTCTTGGTGTCCGTATTCATTGTCAGAGACTTCTTGTAAAGCATGGCAGCATTTAGAAGACATGCAGCTGCTATGTCCCTGTTCCCGAGAGAAAGCTTCTTTTTTTTTTTTTTTTTACCTCATTACCTCGAACGCTATGCTAGAAGGCGAGCTTCCTGGAAGAAACGCGGCCATTTTACGTATGCCGATCTTCTATTATTGTTTCGCACTTACTATCTATTCTTGATTCACTTAATTTCATCTCAATTCACTTTACTCCACCTTAAGTCACCTTCCTCTAACTTGTTCTAGCTTCAATTCACTTCACTCTAATTCACTTTAATTCATATTAATTGCCCAGAATTACTACTTATTAGCGGTACGTGTTATATATCATTTACAATCTTCTGTATTACTGCTGGCGACATACAAGACGCTGATGACGTCACATTTTTTTGTTACCACTCGTTGCGGACAACGCCGCCTTTTCTGCCTCATGGGACATGTAATGCTTTCGAATTAATAAACAGCACAACTCTGTAGCCGCTGAGGTGTACTTTGTCTATTCTCGTATTTGGTGTTATTTTGTGCCCGTATTGGCACACCACTTGAATAGATGAACAATTCAGAGAACGATGAAACGGTGAACTTTGACGAAGCCCGAGTAAGCGGACGCACCTTTTAAGCAGTCCTTCAGACAACAGTTATGATGGTGCGCCCGATACTCATTGTTGCTGGGGCCCGTGCTTTGCACCTGTCGACACGCGACTCGCGCTTCTCAAACTATGTCGGCGCGAGCCAGTGAAGCCCTAAACGCGCAGGTTATTGAAGTACCTGTGAAGAAAATTATGTGGTTGCGTAGGGCGGTACTTGAAAACGTTTGAAATAAGGAACGATGCGCCGAGACCTGTTCTCTCTTACCTTTATGTTAGTTTTCAGACGAGCCGCTTCTTGGTGTCCGTATTCATTGTCAGAGACTTCTTGTAAAGCATGGCAGCATTTAGAAGACATGCAGCTGCTATGTCCCTGTTCCCGAGAGAAAGCTTCTTTATTTTTTTTTTACCTCATTACCTCGAACGCTATGCTAGAAGGCGAGCTTCCTGGAAGAAACGCGGCCATTTTACGTATGCCGATCTTCTATTATTGTTTCGCACTTACTATCTATTCTTGATTCACTTAATTTCATCTTAATTCACTTTACTCCACCTTAAGTCACCTTCCTCTAACTTGTTCTAGCTTCAATTCACTTCACTCTAATTCACTTTAATTCATATTAATTGCCCAGAATTACTACTTATTAACGGTACGTGTTATATATCATTTACAATCTTCTGTATTACTGCTGGCGACATACAAGACGCTGATGACGTCACATTTTTTTGTTACCACTCGTTGCGGACAACGCCGCCTTTTCTGCCTCATGGGACATGTAATGCTTTCGAATTAATAAACAGCACAACTCTGTAGCCGCTGAGGTGTACTTTGTCTATTCTCGTATTTGGTGTTATTTTGTGCCCGTATTGGCACACCACTTGAATAGATGAACAATTCAGAGAACGATGAAACGGTGAACTTTGACGAAGCCCGAGTAAGCGGACGCACCTTTTAAGCAGTCCTTCAGACAACAGTTTTGATGGTGCGCCCGATACTCATTGTTGCTGGGGCCCGTGCTTTGCACCTGTCGACACGCGACTCGCGCTTCTCAAACTGTGTCGGCGCGAGCCAGTGAAGCCCTAAACGCGCAGGTTATTGAAGTACCTGTGAAGAAAATTATGTGGTTGGTAGGGCGGTACTTGAAAATGTTTGAAATAAGGAACGATGCGCCGAGACCTGTTCTCTCTTACCTTTATGTTAGTTTTCAGACGAGCCGCTTCTTGGTGTCCGTATTCATTGTCAGAGACTTCTTGTAAAGCATGGCAGCATTTAGAAGACATGCAGCTGCTATGTCCCTGTTCCCGAGAGAAAGCTTCTTTATTTTTTTTTTTACCTCATTACCTCGAACGCTATGCTAGAAGGCGAGCTTCCTGGAAGAAACGCGGCCATTTTACGTATGCCGATCTTCTATTATTGTTTCGCACTTACTATCTATTCTTGATTCACTTAATTTCATCTTAATTCACTTTACTCCACCTTAAGTCACCTTCCTCTAACTTGTTCTAGCTTCAATTCACTTCACTCTAATTCACTTTAATTCATATTAATTGCCCAGAATTACTACTTATTAGCGGTACGTGTTATATATCATTTACAATCTTCTCTATTACTGCTGGCGACATACAAGACGCTGATGACGTCACATTTTTTTTGTTACCACTCGTTGCGGACAACGCCGCCTTTTCTGCCTCATGGGACATGTAATGCTTTCGAATTAATAAACAGCACAACTCTGTAGCCGCTGAGGTGTACTTTGTCTATTCTCGTATTTGGTGTTATTTTGTGCCCGTATTGGCACACCACTTGAATAGATGAACAATTCAGAGAACGATGAAACGGTGAACTTTGACGAAGCCCGAGTAAGCGGACGCACCTTTTAAGCAGTCCTTCAGACAACAGTTTTGATGGTGCGCCCGATACTCATTGTTGCTGGGGCCCGTGCTTTGCACCTGTCGACACGTGACTCGCGCTTCTCAAACTGTGTCGGCGCGAGCCAGTGAAGCCCTAAACGCGCAGGTTATTGAAGTACCTGTGAAGAAAATTATGTGGTTGGTAGGGCGGTACTTGAAAATGTTTGAAATAAGGAACGATGCGCCGAGACCTGTTCTCTCTTACCTTTATGTTAGTTTTCAGACGAGCCGCTTCTTGGTGTCCGTATTCATTGTCAGAGACTTCTTGTAAAGCATGGCAGCATTTAGAAGACATGCAGCTGCTATGTCCCTGTTCCCGAGAGAAAGCTTCTTTATTTTTTTTTTTTACCTCATTACCTCGAACGCTATGCTAGAAGGCGAGCTTCCTGGAAGAAACGCGGCCATTTTACGTATGCCGATCTTCTATTATTGTTTCGCACTTACTATCTATTCTTGATTCACTTAATTTCATCTCAATTCACTTTACTCCACCTTAAGTCACCTTCCTCTAACTTGTTCTAGCTTCAATTCACTTCACTCTAATTCACTTTAATTCATATTAATTGCCCAGAATTACTACTTATTAACGGTACGTGTTATATATCATTTACAATCTTCTGTATTACTGCTGGCGACATACAAGACGCTGATGACGTCACATTTTTTTGTTACCACTCGTTGCGGACAACGCCGCCTTTTCTGCCTCATGGGACATGTAATGCTTTCGAATTAATAAACAGCACAACTCTGTAGCCGCTGAGGTGTACTTTGTCTATTCTCGTATTTGGGTGTTATTTTGTGCCCGTATTGGCACACCACTTGAATAGATGAACAATTCAGAGAACGATGAAACGGTGAACTTTGACGAAGCCCGAGTAAGCGGACGCACCTTTTAAGCAGTCCTTCAGACAACAGTTTTGATGGTGCGCCCGATACTCATTGTTGCTGGGGCCCGTGCTTTGCACCTGTCGACACGCGACTCGCGCTTCTCAAACTGTGTCGGCGCGAGCCAGTGAAGCCCTAAACGCGCAGGTTATTGAAGTACCTGTGAAGAAAATTATGTGGTTGGTAGGGCGGTACTTGAAAATGTTTGAAATAAGGAACGATGCGCCGAGACCTGTTCTCTCTTACCTTTATGTTAGTTTTCAGACGAGCCGCTTCTTGGTGTCCGTATTCATTGTCAGAGACTTCTTGTAAAGCATGGCAGCATTTAGAAGACATGCAGCTGCTATGTCCCTGTTCCCGAGAGAAAGCTTCTTTATTTTTTTTTTACCTCATTACCTCGAACGCTATGCTAGAAGGCGAGCTTCCTGGAAGAAACGCGGCCATTTTACGTATGCCGATCTTCTATTATTGTTTCGCACTTACTATCTATTCTTGATTCACTTAATTTCATCTTAATTCACTTTACTCCACCTTAAGTCACCTTCCTCTAACTTGTTCTAGCTTCAATTCACTTCACTCTAATTCACTTTAATTCATATTAATTGCCCAGAATTACTACTTATTAGCGGTACGTGTTATATATCATTTACAATCTTCTGTATTACTGCTGGCGACATACAAGACGCTGATGACGTCACATTTTTTTGTTACCACTCGTTGCGGACAACGCCGCCTTTTCTGCCTCATGGGACATGTAATGCTTTCGAATTAATAAACAGCACAACTCTGTAGCCGCTGAGGTGTACTTTGTCTATTCTCGTATTTGGTGTTATTTTGTGCCCGTATTGGCACACCACTTGAATAGATGAACAATTCAGAGAACGATGAAACGGTGAACTTTGACGAAGCCCGAGTAAGCGGACGCACCTTTTAAGCAGTCCTTCAGACAACAGTTTTGATGGTGCGCCCGATACTCATTGTTGCTGGGGCCCGTGCTTTGCACCTGTCGACACGTGACTCGCGCTTCTCAAACTGTGTCGGCGCGAGCCAGTGAAGCCCTAAACGCGCAGGTTATTGAAGTACCTGTGAAGAAAATTATGTGGTTGGTAGGGGGGTACTTGAAAATGTTTGAAATAAGGAACGATGCGCCGAGACCTGTTCTCTCTTACCTTTATGTTAGTTTTCAGACGAGCCGCTTCTTGGTGTCCGTATTCATTGTCAGAGACTTCTTGTAAAGCATGGCAGCATTTAGAAGACATGCAGCTGCTATGTCCCTGTTCCCGAGAGAAAGCTTCTTTATTTTTTTTTTACCTCATTACCTCGAACGCTATGCTAGAAGGCGAGCTTCCTGGAAGAAACGCGGCCATTTTACGTATGCCGATCTTCTATTATTGTTTCGCACTTAATATCTATTCTTGATTCAATTAATTTCATCTTAATTCACTTTACTCCACCTTAAGTCACCTTCCTCTAACTTGTTCTAGCTTCAATTCACTTCACTCTAATTCACTTTAATTCATATTAATTGCCCAGAATTACTACTTATTAACGGTACGTGTTATATATCATTTACAATCTTCTGTATTACTGCTGACGACATACAAGACGCTGATGACGTCACATTTTTTTGTTACCACTCGTTGCGGACAACGCCGCCTTTTCTGCCGCATGGGACATGTAATGCTTTCGAATTAATAAATGAAATACGGGATTTTTAGGTGCCAAAAAGCACAACTCTGTAGCCGCTGAGGTGTACTTTGTCTATTCTCGTATTTGGTGTTATTTTGTGCCCGTATTGGCACACCACTTGAATAGATGAACAATTCAGAGAACGATGAAACGGTGAACTTTGACGAAGCCCGAGTAAGCGGACGCACCTTTTAAGCAGTCCTTCAGACAACAGTTTTGATGGTGCGCCCGATACTCATTGTTGCTGGGGCCCGTGCTTTGCACCTGTCGACACGCGACTCGCGCTTCTCAAACTGTGTCGGCGCGAGCCAGTGAAGCCCTAAACGCGCAGGTTATTGAAGTACCTGTGAAGAAAATTATGTGGTTGGTAGGGCGGTACTTGAAAATGTTTGAAATAAGGAACGATGCGCCGAGACCTGTTCTCTCTTACCTTTATGTTAGTTTTCAGACGAGCCGCTTCTTGGTGTCCGTATTCATTGTCAGAGACTTCTTGTAAAGCATGGCAGCATTTAGAAGACATGCAGCTGCTATGTCCCTGTTCCCGAGAGAAAGCTTCTTTATTTTTTTTTTTACCTCATTACCTCGAACGCTATGCTAGAAGGCGAGCTTCCTGGAAGAAACGCGGCCATTTTACGTATGCCGATCTTCTATTATTGTTTCGCACTTACTATCTATTCTTGATTCACTTAATTTCATCTTAATTCACTTTACTCCACCTTAAGTCACCTTCCTCTAACTTGTTCTAGCTTCAATTCACTTCACTCTAATTCACTTTAATTCATATTAATTGCCCAGAATTACTACTTATTAACGGTACGTGTTATATATCATTTACAATCTTCTGTATTACTGCTGGCGACATACAAGACGCTGATGACGTCACATTTTTTTGTTACCACTCGTTGCGGACAACGCCGCCTTTTCTGCCTCATGGGACATGTAATGCTTTCGAATTAATAAACAGCACAACTCTGTAGCCGCTGAGGTGTACTTTGTCTATTCTCGTATTTGGTGTTATTTTGTGCCCGTATTGGCACACCACTTGAATAGATGAACAATTCAGAGAACGATGAAACGGTGAACTTTGACGAAGCCCGAGTAAGCGGACGCACCTTTTAAGCAGTCCTTCAGACAACAGTTTTGATGGTGCGCCCGATACTCATTGTTGCTGGGGCCCGTGCTTTGCACCTGTCGACACGTGACTCGCGCTTCTCAAACTGTGTCGGCGCGAGCCAGTGAAGCCCTAAACGCGCAGGTTATTGAAGTACCTGTGAAGAAAATTATGTGGTTGGTAGGGGGGTACTTGAAAATGTTTGAAATAAGGAACGATGCGCCGAGACCTGTTCTCTCTTACCTTTATGTTAGTTTTCAGACGAGCCGCTTCTTGGTGTCCGTATTCATTGTCAGAGACTTCTTGTAAAGCATGGCAGCATTTAGAAGACATGCAGCTGCTATGTCCCTGTTCCCGAGAGAAAGCTTCTTTATTTTTTTTTTACCTCATTACCTCGAACGCTATGCTAGAAGGCGAGCTTCCTGGAAGAAACGCGGCCATTTTACGTATGCCGATCTTCTATTATTGTTTCGCACTTACTATCTATTCTTGATTCACTTAATTTCATCTTAATTCACTTTACTCCACCTTAAGTCACCTTCCTCTAACTTGTTCTAGCTTCAATTCACTTCACTCTAATTCACTTTAATTCATATTAATTGCCCAGAATTACTACTTATTAACGGTACGTGTTATATATCATTTACAATCTTCTGTATTACTGCTGACGACATACAAGACGCTGATGACGTCACATTTTTTTGTTACCACTCGTTGCGGACAACGCCGCCTTTTCTGCCGCATGGGACATGTAATGGTTTCGAATTAATAAATGAAATACGGGATTTTTAGGTGCCAAATGCACGCTTTCATTTTAAGGCAAGACGCAGTGGGGGTTCACAGGAAAATGTTTACGCCCTGGGGTTCTTTAACGCGCACATTACTGCAAGCATACACGAGCGTTTCTCATCTCTCCCCCGTCAAAATGCGTCCGCCGCGGAGGGGATGCAGGCCGCGACATCGAGCGGAACAGCACAACTCTGTAGCCGCTGAGGTGTACTTTGTCTATTCTCGTATTTGGGTGTTATTTTGTGCCCGTATTGGCACACCACTTGAATAGATGAACAACTCAGAGAACGATGAAACGGTGAACTTTGACGAAGCCCGAGTAAGCGGACGCACCTTTTAAGCAGTCCTTCAGACAACAGTTATGATGGTGCGCCCGATACTCATTGTTGCTGGGGCCAGTGCTTTGCACCTGTCGACAGGCGACTCGCGCTTCTCAAACTGTGTCGGCGCGAGCCAGTGAAGACCTAACCGCGCAGGTTATTGAAGTACCTGTGAAGAAAATTATGTGGTTGGTAGGGCGGTACTTGAAAATGTTTGAAATAAGGAACGATGCGCCGAGACCTGTTCTCTCTTACCTTTATGTTAGTTTTCAGACGAGCCGCTTCTTGGTGTCCGTATTCATTGTCAGAGACTTCTTGTAAAGCATGGCAGCATTTAGAAGACATGCAGCTGCTATGTCCCTGTTCCCGAGAGAAAGCTTCTTTATTTTTTTTTTACCTCATTACCTCGAACGCTATGCTAGAAGGCGAGCTTCCTGGAAGAAACGCGGCCATTTTACGTATGCCGATCTTCTATTATTGTTTCGCACTTACTATCTATTCTTGATTCACTTAATTTCATCTTAATTCACTTTACTCCACCTTAAGTCACCTTCCTCTAACTTGTTCTAGCTTCAATT
This sequence comes from Dermacentor silvarum, assembly GCF_013339745.2. Classification (NCBI taxonomy): domain Eukaryota; kingdom Metazoa; phylum Arthropoda; class Arachnida; order Ixodida; family Ixodidae; genus Dermacentor; species Dermacentor silvarum. Next base: position 305,396,942 of record NC_051154.1, read on the forward strand.
CACTTCACTCTAATTCACTTTAATTCATATTAATTGCCCAGAATTACTACTTATTAGCGGTACGTGTTATATATCATTTACAATCTTCTCTATTACTGCTGGCGACATACAAGACGCTGATGACGTCACATTTTTTTTGTTACCACTCGTTGCGGACAACGCCGCCTTTTCTGCCTCATGGGACATGTAATGCTTTCGAATTAATAAACAGCACAACTCTGTAGCCGCTGAGGTGTACTTTGTCTATTCTCGTATTTGGTGTTATTTTGTGCCCGTATTGGCACACCACTTGAATAGATGAACAATTCAGAGAACGATGAAACGGTGAACTTTGACGAAGCCCGAGTAAGCGGACGCACCTTTTAAGCAGTCCTTCAGACAACAGTTTTGATGGTGCGCCCGATACTCATTGTTGCTGGGGCCCGTGCTTTGCACCTGTCGACACGCGACTCGCGCTTCTCAAACTGTGTCGGCGCGAGCCAGTGAAGCCCTAAACGCGCAGGTTATTGAAGTACCTGTGAAGAAAATTATGTGGTTGGTAGGGCGGTACTTGAAAATGTTTGAAATAAGGAACGATGCGCCGAGACCTGTTCTCTCTTACCTTTATGTTAGTTTTCAGACGAGCCGCTTCTTGGTGTCCGTATTCATTGTCAGAGACTTCTTGTAAAGCATGGCAGCATTTAGAAGACATGCAGCTGCTATGTCCCTGTTCCCGAGAGAAAGCTTCTTTATTTTTTTTTTACCTCATTACCTCGAACGCTATGCTAGAAGGCGAGCTTCCTGGAAGAAACGCGGCCATTTTACGTATGCCGATCTTCTATTATTGTTTCGCACTTACTATCTATTCTTGATTCACTTAATTTCATCTTAATTCACTTTACTCCACCTTAAGTCACCTTCCTCTAACTTGTTCTAGCTTCAATTCACTTCACTCTAATTCACTTTAATTCATATTAATTGCCCAGAATTACTACTTATTAACGGTACGTGTTATATATCATTTACAATCTTCTGTATTACTGCTGGCGACATACAAGACGCTGATGACGTCACATTTTTTTGTTACCACTCGTTGCGGACAACGCCGCCTTTTCTGCCTCATGGGACATGTAATGCTTTCGAATTAATAAACAGCACAACTCTGTAGCCGCTGAGGTGTACTTTGTCTATTCTCGTATTTGGGTGTTATTTTGTGCCCGTATTGGCACACCACTTGAATAGATGAACAATTCAGAGAACGATGAAACGGTGAACTTTGACGAAGCCCGAGTAAGCGGACGCACCTTTTAAGCAGTCCTTCAGACAACAGTTTTGATGGTGCGCCCGATACTCATTGTTGCTGGGGCCCGTGCTTTGCACCTGTCGACACGCGACTCGCGCTTCTCAAACTGTGTCGGCGCGAGCCAGTGAAGCCCTAAACGCGCAGGTTATTGAAGTACCTGTGAAGAAAATTATGTGGTTGGTAGGGCGGTACTTGAAAATGTTTGAAATAAGGAACGATGCGCCGAGACCTGTTCTCTCTTACCTTTATGTTAGTTTTCAGACGAGCCGCTTCTTGGTGTCCGTATTCATTGTCAGAGACTTCTTGTAAAGCATGGCAGCATTTAGAAGACATGCAGCTGCTATGTCCCTGTTCCCGAGAGAAAGCTTCTTTTTTTTTTTTTTTTACCTCATTACCTCGAACGCTATGCTAGAAGGCGAGCTTCCTGGAAGAAACGCGGCCATTTTGCGTTGGTCGACCTTCTGTTATTGTTTCGCATCTAATATTTCAGTCTGAGAAGATTTAACATTAAAGGCATGAGCTGTCGGTGTTTTATTTCATGACATTTGTTTGTGGGCTGTCTTTCTCATAATTCCGAGGAATAACTTTGTAATGAATGTCAGGCAAGGTATGAGCAACTTTAGTGATAGAAGAACTTTAGTGCCGTATATAGTGCTATGGAACAGTATTTGCCTTGACGAAGAGGCGAGCAGAGTGAAGACGACGACGAAGATTAGAGGCTACTGCGGGCTGTGGCTTCTTGGCCAAGAGCGGCGCATTTCTTTGTAAATATACTTGTACATAACTTTTGGTTTGCGTCTTCCTACGTAACATATCTGGTGGAGGTGGACGTTCCCTGTACCTCGTCACGGAGCTTTGCAGTGGACGGTACGTCGAGCCTCACACAATGGCTCCCGGCGATGGCAGCTCGACTCAGCCGGCTCCGACACCTGCTGCCACTTCGACGACCTACATCGCTCTCCCCGATTCCCGCGATCCTGGCGTATTCTCGGGCAAAGATGGGGAAGACGTCGACGACTGGATCAGCCTGTACGAACACGTCAGCCGCAATAACCGGTGGGACCCTACTATCACGCTCGCCAATGCACTCTTTTACCTCGGTGGCAGACCTAGAGTTTGGTTTCGGACACACGAAGATGATATCACCAGTTATGATTCGCTTAAGCAAAAGCTCCGAGACTTGTTCGGCAACCCCTACGGTCACCAACTTGCCGCGCAGAGGGCGTTATCCGGCCGTGTGCAGACATCCACAGAGCCCTACGTCACGTACATTCAGGACGTCTTGGCTCTGTGCCGCAAAGTTGACGCACACATGACTGAACCAGACAAAGTTTCCCACATCCTCAAAGGCATTGCCATGACACCTTCAACTTGCTCGTACTCAACAACGTGGCGACGGTGGATGCGGTTATAAAAGAGTGTCGCCGCCTGGAACTCGCTAAAAGCCGACGTATCGACCAGCAGTTTGCCCGTCTGCCGAACACCCCAGCGACATCTTCCTGTGCCGACGCTCCTCGTCCCAACAACACTGGTGATGTTACCAGGATCGTCGGGCGTGAGATTGAGGCCGCCTATCCGGCTGCCTTCGACTCCAGCTCCTCCAACGCCCCTGCAGTCACGGTTTCCCTGATCCAGGCAGTTGTCCGCCAGGAGTTCGCTAACATGGGTCTTCACACCGTCTGCTCGGCCCATCGCCCTGATACCCACCCGGCTTCTTCGATTCCGCCCCGTCCCACATCTTATTACCCACCACGTTTCCGCAGCCCATCTGAATGTAACCAATTTTGACCGACCTTGCTCATTGAAAGCCCGGCCCACGCAGCGTTTCCCAAGAAGGATATTGGGTAGTTAAACTTGCCGCATCATCTGTGGCTTTCGTTTGTTCTTTTCTTTCCGTTTTGGCTGCCTGCTTTTACTTCTTTTTTGAAACAAAGCTAAAGCCATCTTTGATTTTGGGTGCAGAATAATTGTTGCCGCTGTGCAGGCAGCTAAAATGCGCATTTTCGTACTGATTTCTGCACCTTCCTCTATTATTCTACCCATACGGAGCTGCCGCCACTGCAGCATGGCCCAAGTACATATCACGATTTCTGCGATCATAGTATTGTTCTTGCCTGGATCGTCTGTTTTTCTATGCGTTAAGTTTACTATCTGTGACTGAGCAACATGTTTATTTGTCTTGTTTGACGCATTATATAGAGTGACGTTTGCTTAGATACGTAGATTTATTGGAGACTTATACGTACACTTAAATATCTTGTTGCGAGGTTTTCTGTATAAAAGCAGTAAACTTTGTTTCCAGCTACACTTTTTTACCCTTTATCAAGTTGTATCTTCGCATTTGTATATTCTATTCTATCTTCGCATTTCTAATGTATATTTTGCAGAACTCCTGCTTTTTATATGTAATCAAGCTGTTGTGACTATGATTTCGGTGCAATTACTCACAATACACGACCGGTAACAGCTGCTCCTGCGCAATCCATTGCAACAAAGGACAGCGTCATTGAGGTTTTTCCCTGGCCGTTGCATATGAACAAAAATGTAAACAAGGTTCTTGAATGACATAGATTCATCAAAATATTTGTCCTCAACTTGTTATAACAATTTCATGGCCCTTTCGTTTTTCATATCAGCTGCATGCGCTGCGTTGCTGGTTTTGAACTGATATAGTTTTAAAGTTCGCATGATATTTTCTGTACTTATTAAACAGACCAAAAAAAAAAAAAACGCGGAAGCATTGATATCAGTTATTTCTGCCACAATTTCGGCGACATACGAATATATTTTTTATGAAAAAAAAAAATACATACCTGACTTGTATTCGCAATGCTGTATTCGTTCAATCATTCGATTACAGCATCTAATATACAATAGCATTGGCAATGCAGTTATTATTGATGTATTTTATCCCTCGACATATGCTATAAGGAGGAGGCAGCGCTGCCACCTGAGCCCCCCCCCCCCCCCCCCCCCCCACCAAAATTTCTGGCTACGCCACTGGTGCCCTGCCCCGGTCATTGCTGAAACAGAATTTTCCTCTCTCCTAACAACACGAAGATAAAGGGGTGTGCGCACAGGACAAAATGCTTACATTCAGAGTTGAACACACAGTTAAAAACAGCACGCGAAACATTTTACAAAAAGAGTGAAATTGCTTTTGCCGCTTTGAATGTTTGAATTTCGCGGTTGATGACGTGTTCACGGTTTTTAAAAATAAGCGTTAACTTCCGTCAATATTCTGTATATAACAAAACGCTTAACTTTTAAATACTAAATAATAGGCTATTTTTTATTATCTATTGCTTTAAAAGAGAAAAAAAGAAGACAAATTGATGACTTCCGGCAGAGCGCTTGGCATCGAGAGTTTGTCGCTCACGTCGCGCCATCTAGGGAATGGGAGTGCCATTCATAACATGGCGTTTTGGAGGGTGAAGGTTTCGAACTGTGGACTATTGCTATCGCATTTGCCCCGCCGTAACAGGACAAAATCGAGGAAGTACGTCCAGGTAAGCAAGTTCAGCTCGCTTTCTTTTTGCCTGCTTCCAAAACCGGGGCGGCCGCGAAAGCTGGGCGCTTCCGCGGCCGCTATCGGAGTCGTGCTGCATCGGAGAAGCCGCTGCAGACGACGTTCGCCAGCATCGCAGCCGCCGTTTGTTTGTGTCGTGTATGTGTGTGTGCTGTCGCAGACGCCGGCGGCAGCTGTCATTCGCCGTGTGGCACAAAACTGCCAGCGTTTGACGGTTGTCGCTGCATGTCACCGCAACGGTCACCGCCTCCAACTCGCCCCGAAGCAGCCGCGCGAAATTGCACGCCCGGACTCGGCCAACAAAGGGCGCGGTTCGCGACGGCGGTCAGAGTACGCCGTTTGAAAAAGCCACGAGAGAGGCCGGTCGGTCGGCCGGCTGCATTTATTTAGCGAGTCGAGGATAAATACCGATCTCGTCGTCGTCATCCTCGCAAACTCCGCGCTCGTTCGCCTTGGCGAGCTTGTACTGGCCTGCTCGGCACCGTGTTTACGTTTGCGGAGGAAGCGGCATGCGACGTTTCGAGCGCGAACCGTTTCGCAACAGCCGCGGCAGAGGCGGTTGTAGCTCGTGCGTCGTAATCTGGCAAGCGGCACACGTTGTCCGTGGCTTTCGTGCTGAAAGAGGGAGGTTCTCGGCGTGCGTAGATGCCGCGCGAAACGCCCCGACCGATCGTGTGTAAGTCCACCGGGTTTTTAGCAGCGCCGGTGCGTCTGCTTTGCGAGCCGCGGCGGCGTTATCTTTGCGCGGTTACGATGGAAACCTTCTGCAACACCCTAGATACGCTCATCTCCGGCTCACTCACATCGTGGGTAACGACCGGATGTCATGCGGTGCGTGTAAATCATGTCGGGTATAAGTGCTGCATGGTTGTTTTTTTCTTGTTTTTTTCTTTTTTCTCATTTTTCTCAGAGGTGTATACGTGACGCGCGTTTCGAACCACGTTCAGAGTGAAGCGGAAAGTCGAGCTCTTCTTGTCTCTGCGGATATTCTTTCTAAATATGTTCCCGCGACGACTACCGCATTTCCAAACAGTTCTCAGGTACGCGTATCTGATCGGCACTGATCAGAACAGCCAGAGTGACAGGCGTGCCATTTGGTCCTGTCAAACAACGGGAAACGTTGACGCAGCGGACAGAACGTTAATCGAAAGTGCTCGTTCCGTGCAGCGACCTCGGCGTTCTGGCAATCGTGAAACGTTCGTGGACGCTCGCTTTCGCGGAGGCACGCGGCGCTTTGCGTAACGACGCGACTCTAAGCGAAAAGCGAACCAATGAACAGTACTGTTCATTTGGTTCACTACGGAGCAGATAGTTAGATTGCGGCTAACGATGCGGAATGCGGTAATTTCGCGCAGCGACACTGTAATCGCCTCAGTCTGGAACGAAAACATCTCGCGTCTTCCGGCGATGCGACTTTCCTGCACGACGCCGGTAGCGAGATGGAAAGGCTCGCCCGAATGTGCCGCTCTCTCGTTGCGGACCCTTGGTTGAAACCTCGCTGTAGCGCAGGGAGAGGAGGTCGCGGTGGGGAAAGGGGCGCGCGCGGCGTCTCTCTGGCCTGGAACGGCCGCGTGCCTCTTTACCCCTTCTGCTGCGCTGCTCACGACAGGGAATGATGGGCGAGCGTGAATCAACTCTTTGCGGCGATGACGACGAGCGTGCGCCTCTCCTCCTCGAGGGCGTCTTTCCTCGCGTGTGGAAATAGATTCCGAGGCGGCGCGCCCGCTTTTCGCGGCCGTCTCGACGTGTTCTCGTCTTCGTCGTTGTCGTCTTCGGGCGTTCTCGCGCACCGAGCATGAGCCGACTCTGCGTAGTGCAGGCTTGTAACTCCTCGTCACGCGCATTGCGCCGGGCCTTCCGAGGCGCGTGGTGGTTGGAAAAGCATCGGTGACTAAGCGAGGCGCAATGCAACGTGCGCGGCGCTGGCGTGCCGGTACCGATTTTCTTCTCCTTACGGCGGGCGCCAGCGCGAAGGCGCGCGCAGTGTTTGCGCAAGAGTACGACGTCGCGGGTTCGATGTCCGGCCGCGCGGCGGTGCATTCCGACGGGGGCGGAATGCGAAAATGCTCGTGTGTGCCGTGTGCACGTTAAAGAGCCACTAGTGGTCAAAATTAATCCAGCGAATCCCCTCCTCCCTTCCATTTACAGCGCCCCTCATAATCCACTGTGCGTGCAGTTTTGGGAGGTGAAATTACTCCATAAGTTGGTATTTTTTATAGCTCGTTATTGTTGCATATATGCTCGTAGAGGGCTAAACACACACACACACACGCACAGCACTCCAGCAAGCTAACCTTGTCTGCTGTGCGCGAACTGGGCTGTGATGTTTTTGGGTGCTTTGGCCTGCCTTTCTCTCTCTTTCTTTCTATCTAGGGCAATTGGGCAATGGTTGTTGGTTCATATGCGGTCCATGGACGCACAGCATTCCAGAAGTCGATAGACCCGCAGCCTGCACACTCAACTGCCGTACGCGTGCCTGCTGGTCATAAAATTCGGCTTATTCAGATATGTGGTGTTCTGCAAGATTTCCTTTTTTATGTCTCTATGCTCTCTCTATGTCGCGACGTGTCGTGCATGAGAACAACCGTTAGAGCAGTATCACTGGGAACACCGAATTTGCTTACAAGCAAGGCTTTTATACTAACGCCGTGTAGATTCGAACTGGACGTGGATTCGAACGTGAATTCATATACAACCTAGTAGCTATCCCGCTGAACAGTCCATCTCGTGGAACACATTTATGCTTCGCATATATTATACTTGCTACGACCTTCTGAAGGCAAGTTTTGATGTTTCCGCTATAATATTGCGCACGGGGGAGGCATAGTCCCGACGATAAATGTTTGCGAATTTCGGCGTCTGGATAAAAATAGAGATTACCATTTTCCCCTCTTCTTGTTGCTCTTGGACGCTTAACACGAAATCGGTATGTGGGAAAATATATATATATATATATATATATATATATATATATATATATATATATATATATATATATATTGCGTTCGCCAGCGCGTGGCAGCAAACGTCTGACTATGGACATGTCTATCATCGATCGATGGTATGTCTTCGCCGCTCTGTTAAATTTCACCGTAAAAAGTTTTACTTCATCAATATTTATACTTATAATAATGGCATTCGCGTATATGGTGGCTGGAACAGCTAAATATCATTGCAATTAAGGCGCAGATCTCTCGCCATTGCTTTCGGCCAGTGTATACATTATCACGGCCGCTTTATCAAAGCGCACAAGCTGAGCTGTGCGCTTTGATCCATCGGCCGTGACCATTGCGAGCGCGCGGAGTCAGGGCGCCTATTATGCGCGTCTCTGAGTATTGAATCGTGCGCAGTCCGCCTTGACCGAGCGGCTTCGTGGGCGCCCAGATAAAGAGCATGCAACATCAGCACCATGGGCAGGTGTGCATACCCTCTTTCAGGTCAGCTTCGAGTATGTAAATGAGGACCGCAGATGGCCAAACTTAATGTGGACTCCTCTTGTCCGGAGTCTCTCGCAAACCAAATCAGCTTCGAGGGCCATATGCACGATCACTTACCACCTTGTCCGGATTTTAGCTGTCTGTATACAGACACAACATTCACACATTGTAGTACATCGATTGAACGCGCGCGCCCGCAGGCATTTGCGCCTCGAGTTTTATTGCATGGGAGCGAAATTGAATTATGCGCGAGTTTATTTGGCGTGAAACTGCAGCCAAAGAAGTGCCCCGGCCTAAAAAAAACAGTCGTAGCTATCTTCAAGGCCTTGCCTAGTCGTGGAACCACCCGCGGAAACCGACCATTTGCTTCGTGTTGTCCTTAAGGTATGCCGGTTAGTGCAGAAGCCTCGGGCTTTTCAAGGTGTAATCGATTCGTGGCGGATATATAGTTCCCCAGCTTTAGTTTATTCTGATCGGTTTGCAGGCATCAGCTGTTGGCGCACTCGGACTGGGGCGGATCTAGAAAATGCCTGCATGTTTCGATTTCTGATTTTTGTGTGCGCCCTGCACTGTTCGGAATACGTGGGGATCGGCGCGCGGCATAGCTGTACGTACTTTGTTTATACCGTGTAAATTCGCGTACACTATAAGGGGATCGCAAAAACGTTCGATATGTAGGTATTTCGAAATATAAAATAAAAATTTTCTACAAAAATGTTCAAGGGGGTTTTACTGCTGTTCGTTATACACGATAATTCGTTATATGTGCTCTGCACGCAGGTGCACCGCCCGCTTATCTTGAATACCTGGCGAGAAACTTCGTTATTATTATTATTATTATTATTATTATTATTATTATTATTATTATTATTATAATAATAATAATAATAATAATAATAATAATAATAATAATAATAATAATAATAATAATAATAATAATAATTATAATAATAATAATATGAAATACATTCTTCGAAAGTGCGGTGGGAGAGAGGGTGTGACAGCTGCCCTGCTTTAATTATCGGATGCTGAAATCGATGATTTTTCCTGTTGCTAGCTGAGCTGGATAAAGATGTCTGCGCACAGTGGCTGTGTGGGATCGAGCGGGACAACCTAGATGCTCGTCGAATGCTCAGATGAGGCGTTGCGCTGAATGTCAGGGTGAGCAAGGGGGAACGCGCTCCCGAAAGTGATCGATCCAGAACGTGTGTTACCGCAGTCACGAGGAAACTGTGATTCCTACTTTTTTGTCGATCGTCCAGAGCACGTGCTCCGCTGCTAGAGCGTCCAAACAAACCGTATATGCGATGATATGGTCTTTCATATTTAATAACGCGTGGGATGATTATGAACGTTCGTCACTTGTTTGTGTGTCTTAAGACCAGAAAAGATACACAAGGAACGCGAGAACCCGCAACGTGACGCCATAAAAATGACGATCGAGATATCGCTGTGAGGGCTCGAATGGCGGGGTTTCAGAGAATAGCTTGTCCGTTGTGCTAGGGTTGGTGATACCGCACACCGGAACATACGAGTACTTCTATAGTTTTTACAGTTTCCGCTTTCATGCGTCGTTCGTTTTATACGCGTTTTAGAGTTCTTCGTTTTCAGTTATATACACTTAAATTCGTGAGGTAGAAATTGGGGGTTACGGTTAAAGAGTAAGGAAACCGGAAAGAAATCGGGTTTATGTTGTTTGGCATCCTAATGTTCGGGATTTGCCTGGGAACTTCAGCAAACGATTACACGGGCAATGGTCTTTTGGTTCACAAACTTCTTTTATTTAAAGAAGCGCAGTCACTGACAGGAACACATAATGAAAAAAAAAAAAAAGATAGCGGGCTCGTAAGCCATGTGACTAACATATGTATACAAATCCTCGTGAACAGGCATTATGCTTACATTTATAGGCTGTGTGGCGTTTTAGCAGAGGCGAAATACGTTGTGCTCCTTTTGTTTCTTTTGGTTCATTTTTTGTTCCTGCATATAGCTCCGGAGCTAGCGGCACTCGGCATTCCAGGCGACGAGAGTAAAAAACAAAAAGCTCGTGGCGAGCATTCCGAGCGACCCCGTGTCTGCGAGTGCATGTTCAGCACTATATATACGGTGTGTGCGTAGTGTTGGCGTTCCTGCGTCGGCACGACTTGCTGCTTGAGAACGCGCGCCCGAGATTTGTATATATATATATATATATATATATATATATATATATATATATACACACACGTTTCGGGTGCGCGAACCAGCCGCGGGAGAGGTCTGCCATTCATTCACCGCCTGTTTGAGCCGTGCTTTGCCCGGTCTCCACATTCCGATGCTTGCCTCACAGTGGGGCACGTCCCCACTGTGAGGTCTGCCTCCTGTCTGTTTATTCTGCTTAGAAGAGCGTGTCCCCCCCCCCCCCCCCCCCTCCCCGAGTCCCTTGTGGTCTGTTGTTCGACTATTTTGTCAATTCACTCGTAATCTGTATAGTTTGCTTCTATAGCCTTGACTTTGGGTCCCACTGCAGCCTCTTCGCTTGAAAGAACAATCAAGAAATGTCATTCATGTCGCTCCCTTTTTCGTTTTTATCCCCTTTTCTGGTTTTGAAAGTGTGTGTTTATTGTATAAAAATAACCATGGCTTCTTCGCTTTCGTGCAGACAATGCGCTGGAGAAAGTTTGCGCAAATTTCGCGAGTGCGCTTGCTTTAAGTTGCGCTAAATAATGCGACGGGAGAGACTATATGTTTTGCGCTTTCTTGAAACTGCAATCAAAACACGGGGGACGCACGCGTTGGCCTTGTCGAGCCATCCGCGTGCAGGGGGCGTGTTTGCGGCAATACGGTGTCACGTTCTCTCTCTTTTTGTTTTCTTTAAAGCGAAGCTTTCTGCATGACGGAACCCTTCCAGACTTTCCTGCGGCCTTTCCAAATATAGACGCGTGCATCGCGCCACATAACACGTGCGCGCGCGCCGGCTTCCCTGATATAGGGCCATGGACGCATGAATTTAACGCAAATAGCAAGGGTCAGCTTAGCACTTGTCTTTCGCGTCGTAGTGTTTCCCTCAGCTTACATCTGCATCCTCGCCATTCTTGCCTGGACACAAACATCACCTTCGCACGAACTGCTGTTTGCATCTCGGCTTAGATTGTGTGTACGGTGTGGTGCGTTTACATAAAGGTTACGTCACAATCAAGTTGTGACTGGTACGGTGCGTTAACATAAGCGTGGCACGAGCATTGCACGTTGCATAGATGACAATAAAAGCAGTTTTACGCATCGCAACATTTAGCTTTATAGCAATTGAGTAACCCTTTTTATGGAATCTTCGCTTCAGAGATTCCAACGTGTGCGTTGGATCTGCATAATTAAAAATATATGGATTAACCGTACTTAAGCCGAACAAATTCCTACATCGGTCGGGAGCTCTATACGCCGTGACGGCGATTTTTTGCTTCTTTACGTGTAAACAGTATGGGCGTGTGAGCACATAAACTGCGTAACCCGCTTATTTGTGAACTGTACTTTTAAAACCATTTTTGTTCTTCCGTGGGGAACATTCACATTTGGCACAGTTAATATTTTCTTTGAGCACGTTTTCTTTTTTTTTTTCTCCCCCTACTACTGTTATCAATAATTGACGGAACGTCTTGCAGTATGCAGTGCAGTGCGTACTGTTGCCGATAAGCGCGCGATGTAACGGAACGACACGCAGGACTCAGAACGAGCACGGGGCGCAAGCCGGCCTGTGCCGATTGTATACGCAGTCACCTGATTGTACGCAGTCACTTTTGGTGCATGCGTGTAGCAGCTATGCTTTGCTTACTTCTATTACTTATACAGGACTGCGAGCGCATCTGGCGCGGATCCGGGGCAGAGCCACGTGGCTACTTTAGCGCGCGCGCCGCGGTCGATATGCCCGCGCATCCGCCCTCTTTAGTGGATCCTCGCGGGGAAATCCATCTCGCGTTCCTCAACCTGTGCTGCTTGCCCTCACCTCTCCTCCTGCCATGTGCATACTCTGCGTTTCGGGAATGGCGACTGTAGGTCTTGCGTGCGTCTGTAGACACACACACACACACACACACACACACACACACACACACACACACACACACACACGCACGCACGCACACGCACACACATCACTCTCGCGTGTCGAGTACCGGCGCCCTGTCCGTTTCACGCCGGTGTCTCCGTTTGCTCGGCCACTCGAAACCTACATGTTTATATATATATATATATATATATATATATATATATATATATAACGAGCATCTGTCGGCATGTATGCATATAGTTCTGTCGCTGGCGCGCACTCCTTCTTTGTATATATACGCACGGGCGTGCCTCTGGTGTGATTTACAGAGCCCTCCCCTTATCAGTGTCATGTTTGCGCGATACACTTCCGCCGGACGTTTGCACAGCTGCGGCCGTCACGGGAAGACGGTGTGCGCCAGTTTCGGAGCTGAGTGTATCCTGCGGAAGAAAAGTTGCATTTCCGAGGGTCACGTCTACGTGGCACGGTCGGAAACGATTGGCGTCCTTGTGAAAGGAATAGCGTTATAGCTGGGAGCGATCCAACTCCGATTTCTCGACTCAAATGCATTCTGAAACGCGCAAGTACTCCTATAGTTAAGACAACTGCTGAACTGATTTGACATTGTTTTCATAGAAGGAGTATAGTAGACTTTTGATTTAGGGCCTGGATTTCAAGAAAAAAAAGAACGCAGACATTTTAAAATTCTAAAAAATCGAAGGAAAAAAAACTCTGCGCCACAAACATATCTGCTCAGCCTCACTGCATCTGGTAGAGCGTCTGAAGCGGACAAATATCGTTGTAGTCCTCCTCCTCCTCCTACTCCTCCTCAGCATCATCATCATCGTCAGTCAGCCTACCGGTTATCCATTTATGTCCACTGCAGGACGAAGGCCTCTCCCTGCGACCTCCAATTACCCCTGTCTTGCGCTAGCCGATTCCAACTTGGACCTGCGAATTTCCTAACTTCATCAACCCACCTAGCTCTCTGCCGTCCTCGACTGCGCTTCCCTTCTCTTGGTACCCATTCTGCAACTCTAATGGTCCACCGGTTATCCATCCTATGCATTACATGGCCTGCCCAGCTCCATTTTTTCCTCTTGATGTCAACTACAATGTCGGCTATATCCCCGTTTGCTCTCTGATCCACACCACTCTCTTCGTGTCGAATTAACGTTAGGCGAAACACTTTTCGTTCCATCGCGCACAGAACGATGGAACGAAAAATGTTAGGCCTAACGACAAGATACCTCAGTTAACGTGAAATCGTTCCATTGTTGACGAGAGGTGATACTCTCGCGTATAGCTGTCTATGCCGTTGCACTTCTTTGTCGCCTGTTGTGGAGCAGTGTTGCTTTCTTTTTCTCTCGGGGTGTCGTTCTTCGAACGAGCGGGCAGGAAGTTTTGGGGAGTCTGGGTCGGGAGTAGAACCGCGGAATCACCAGCTGCGCCGCTAAGGGCCCGGCCGGCCAACCGCGCTTTTTTTTTATTTTTATTTATTTTTTTTTGTGCTGTACCAGCTGTACGTCGACCCAGAAGCCCCTCATTCTGTTTTGTCCAAACTGTTTCGGGAAAACTTAAGGGCTGCCTGGTGAATATGTTGTGTACGTTTACTTTCTATACACCCATAATTCTTCATTAGTTCGTCAAAAGCCCGACGGCTGACTTGGTAGTTTTGTGTAAGCTTTTACGTTTCTCGTGGGTCGTAACTATTTGGGCAGATGGCTGTCTTCCGAGTTCAAGCTTGGCGAAACGCGCCTGCGATTGTGTGTTTTTAAATCTCTTAGACCTCATTGGTGCCGATCAACGAGGATCGTGATTGGTCACCTTGGTTGCGCTCCTTGGCCGGAGCCCTTCCCGAGGCTCCGGCCCCGAGAGAATTCACCGTACTGGTGTCATTTTAGAAATTACTTTCAAGTGGATACGCCTTACAAGTTCACCGGGTGCAATTCGTAAATAAGAAAATATGTGCCGTAAGGTAATTAAGAAGCTAATTAGTTATTTTTTAATTAGTTGAATATGTGTATCGATGTCTCGTGCTAGTAATGTCCGCCTCTTCGAATAATCCAGCTCAAAAAAGGACAAGAATTATGCAATCTGCCACAGGCGACCTTTAAAAATTCCGGAAAACTTAAAAATAATCACCCCGTATAGTTGATGCATACACTACCGAAAACAGCGCTGGGACAGTGACGTGCCGAGCAGAAAGAAAAAGGGAAAAAAAAAAAGAAAGAAAAGAAGGCTGTCGTATTCTTCTTACTTTGTGTCGATCGCTGTCCGAGCGTTGTTTCCGCCATGGAGTACTTGAAATGGGATTTCGCGTATTATATATTATATAGAAAAATGAGTAGCACACCTTCGCGGTGATCTTCGGTTTATTTACCCAACAGTTTCGGTCGGTGAACCGAAACTCTTGGGTAAATCAACCTAATTAGATAACCGCCAAGTTGTGCTTTGCATTTTTATAAATACGCTTGACCCATGGAAAAATCCAGTTACTATACTATACATGTATACAGGGTGTTTCAGCGTACACTTTCCAAATTTATTTAAGGTTGCCTGTGGCAGATAGCCCAATTCGAGTTAATGAGCTGGTCTACTCGAAGAGGCGGACATTACTTGCACAAAAAACTGAAATGCATAATTGAATAATTAAGAAAATTTTACTAATTAAGTTTCTAACTAATTACCCGATGGCACATATTGCATGTTACAAATTGTAGCCGTGGAGTTCGGCAGGCGGATCCACTTGGAAATAATTCTCAGGATGACACCAGTTTCGAGATATTAATTCATTAACTTTGCGGAGACATGTATTGGCGTTCCAGTTAATTTCGTGCTTCAATGCAAAAAGCGATGTTTTGTTAAGAACCTAACTGGAACGCCAATGCATTTCTCCGCAAAGTTCATGAATTAATATCTCGAAACTGGTGTCATCCCGAGAATTCGTTCCAAGTGGATCCGCCTGGCGAACTCCGCGGCTACAATTTATAAATTGCAATATGGGCCATCAGGTAATTAATTAAAAACTTAATTAGTGAATTTCTGTTAATTATTCGATTATGCATTGGAATTTCTTGTGGAATGTCCGCCTCTTCGAGTAGACCAGCTCATGAGCTAGAATTGTGCTATCTGCCGCAGGCAACCATTAAGAATTTTTGAAAGTGTTCGCTGAAACACCCTGTGTGTGTGTATATATATATATATATATATATATATATGTGTGTGTGTGTGTGTGTGTGTGTGTGTGTGTGTGTGTGTGTGTGTGTGTGTGTGTGTGTGTGTGTGTGTGTGTAAGCGTTGAAGGACGACTATCTCGTACGCTTGCAATGGAAATCTCGATTCCTTGGCGTCGGCACGGGAAGCACAATCGCGCTGGGAAACTCCGCTGATCCGCGGCTCGAAACACCGACACTCCGGTCGCGATCTCGTCACGGAGAATTTTGTTTCTCGCCGCACGTGCAGTACAACCGAGTTGGCGTTGGCGCCTTTCTTTTTTCTCTCTTTTTTTTTTGAACCCCCTTATTAGCGTACTTACTCAATTTTAACGCGCAGCTGGTTTTCACGGCCATAAATAAAAAATAAAGGAATAATAGGTTTCATTGAAAGCGCGTACAGCGCGGAACTATGGTGGCCCTTCTAGCCACCATAGCGGAACTGCAGGATATCGTAGCGCAAAAAATACCGGAAAGGAAAGATTAACAGGCGATCGACAGAGCAGAAAGATAGACGGCGTTGTATTTCTTTCTGCTCTGTCTGTCGCCTTTTCATCTTTCCTTTCCGGTATTTTTTGTTTTTTTTTTGTTTTTGCGCTACAATATCCTGTCGTGCAGCAAGTACCGACTCGCCCAAGAAAAAAAAAAAAAGTTATTGTCCAGCGGCGAGCAAATGGAGACGGATGGTAAGAACGAAGCAGATCGGTGTGCTTTTTGTTCTCCTGTCTCAGTCTGCTCGCGCTGTGCGTATACGTGCAATGTCGCACCGACGAGCCCAAAGAAACGTGCTAGCGGCCTTGACCCGTTCACTTAACCGGAGTTTCATTATAAGGGAAAAGGATGAACGACTATGGAAAAAAAAAAAAAATATTGCGTCCGAGTAACAGTGGACCCGGTATAACTTATCGCCGCCGTCGTCGAGGCTTCGTTATCACTGCATCGGCGGCCCATACAGTATTTCATCTTTGGTGCCGTCCTTGGCATTTGAGACTCCGAGTTTTTTAATCGCTATATGGGCAGTATAACAATCTTACAAAGCGGGCACAAACAATGTCGCAGCTGCTGAAGCTGCAGCCGCGGCTTGTATAGATTTGTTATGATTGCAGTAATATGAAATGCCAATTCCGCGATTGCGTGCCACATTTGCAGTTTTGGTTTCGTACTCGATTATAACGCGAATGTTATTTCGTAGCTAGCTTTTCCAGAAAAGAAAAAAAGTAAAGTGCGCGTTGGAATCGAGTAAATGCGGTAACATCGTCGCCCTGTTTCGCTTGTCCCTACGCATTTCTGCATCTGTATATACTGTATATACGCACAAGGGCGGCGAAAGTGTGGTGTTCTATTGCTCGAGTCGCAGTGAGCAGCGCATATATATATATATATATATATATATATATATATATATATATATATATATATATATATATATATATATACGAATTATGGCAGTGCGACGTTCCTCGAGACGCGCGATTGACTTCCCGTCCTGCTATTATAGACTCAAGAAGACGCACCGTGCATGCGACAGCGCGCTTGCGTATATGTATACGTTCTGTGTGTGTGTGTGCGCGTTCGTCTCCATGCGTGTGTCGCGTTCACGCCTGCCGCACTGCGACAAGAAGCCGCGCGGAGTCATAACGGAAGCCAGCGCGAGATCGCGCTGTACTGCCCCGTAGAGGAGGCTAGTGCGCCGTGCATGCATGCAGATCACGCGCCATGGCGGAGAGGATTCTACGCATCGCCGGTCATGCTGCGCCCTCACAACGCGCGCCGCCCCTAGCATCGGCAGAGCTGGCCACCGCGATTAATTCCGCGTGTCCTCCTCTTGCATTCCACATTGAATCGGCAGTCCCACGTGCGGCGGTGTGCGCAGACAGGCCCACGGTGGTCTATGTATCTGCTGGTGTGCACGCACGGTTGCGGCTCAAACCGCGCTCTTAATTCGCAATAGCGCTTTCTGCCGACTCATCGACGGTACTTATATATATATATATATATATATATATATATATATATATATATATATATATATATATAGTTTCGGCGTGCTTCGGGGCGCTTGCTTGCGACGCTTCGCTGCTGCCGCGTCGTACGTACGTACAGTCGCAATCTTTTTGAGGGTGAACACGAGAGCGCGTGGCTTTCTATATCACCAGCGCCGTCAGAAGGCAGCCGCAATATCTGCGCGCATGCCCGAGGAGGCTATACGCTCCTTTTCGTGCGCACTACGTCATCATAGCGCGCGTGTGTCGTCTGCTAGCAGTTTTTTCCCCTCAGTAGAAACCAAATTATGACAGAAACCACGATTTTGATGCTTTTAATTCGGAACGTTTGGAATTTCGGAATTTGCGCACGCCGGACACACTGCGCATGAGCAATGCTTCTCGTTGCCGCCGCTGAACCGCGCTGTGAGCTCAGAAGGCCACGCGTTCCCGTGTTCACCATCAAAAAGGTTGCGACTGTACATGTCTCGAGTGTAGGAGATATCAGCGGTTTGCGACAACTGAGAGCTTTCTGGTATCGCCTTTCTCCTGTGCACGAGAGCACCGATGGAGCGCTGTGAATATCCCTTGAGCGAATATTGTACGATTTTCCACCTCTCTTGTTCGGGAACGCGGGCCATGCTGAAATTCAGTTGCTGCTCGGACAGATGCGGTAATGTGCAAGAATATATATACGCTCCTCAAAGACGGAAGCCGCTTTTTAAATACGCCCACAAGTGTCATTAGCATGCGTGGCCTGGCTACAGATCAACAATGATCTTGAGAACGCCCACAAAACCTTACCTATATTTTCAAGTTTATTGATGCATATGAGAGGTTCAACATCGTCATCAATCCCGAACCGTACGGCTACCTTATTGCGGTATGCGCGCGCAGCAGACGACACGCACTTGCTTGCGCGACGCAGTGCGCGCGGCGGGAGAATTTGCGCACGCCGGACACATTGCGCATGAGCAATGCTTCTCGTTGCCGCCGCTGAACCGCGCTGTGAGCTCAGAAGGCCACGCGTTCCCGTGTTCACCATCAAAAAGATTGCGACTGTATACATGTCTTGAATGTAGGAGATATCAGCGGTTCGCGACAACTGAAAGCTTCTTTCGCTGGTCCATCTTCCCGTTTCTTTCTGGGCGAGCTAGCTGAAGACGGCTGCTGCAGTATTTTTGGATGGAAAGAAAGCTTCGTTTCCCAAATATACCATTGTGGCCGGACACCTCCGGAAAACGACCGCCGGTTAACTGGGTTGCGGCCGCTTAGATTTGGGCGACTGGATTAGAAGCTTTCCATCGTGTATATACATAATCGTCGCTATAGAGGTCGACTGCTTTTATTGCTTATATATTGTGCGCACGGTGGATCCGGATACGTATAGTTTCAGCAGGGCGTAACCTTAACGTGCCAGCTCTGCGCGAGAACGTTCTCTCCTCTCGACCTTTGAGACAACCTCCGCTGGGCTGACGTGCGCGTATACGCGCGAAATTAGCTCGGGAGTGAGGATTGTGTATCGGGTGCCGTTGCATGCTGCTTGTAAAAATGCATTCATAACGGCATGCGATCCGTCCTGATCGGCGGAAAGCGCGACCTCGGGGGCTTTGACCGACAGAGTTGGCAGCGATTCAATGTCTTCATCGATCTCGTTGTGTAGTATTACGGTATAATACCTGTGCCGCGAGATTCGAAAGCGCAGTTCGCAGTCCGGTCGGAGCAGTAAATGTTTGCACCGCGGTCGCGTGTCTCAGTGGCTCTGCTGCTGAACACGAGGTCGTGGACTCGATTCGCAGCCATGGTGGCCTCATTCCGATGCCGTCGGAATGCGCTGTAGGCGCGCGTCAAAGACCCCCCCGGTTGGTCAAAATTAATCCGGGATGAGAGATATGTCACAGCTGGAGCAATGTCTTTTTTTTTTTATTACTTGCAAGAAGCCTAGCTGACAGATCAAGGGAAGGGAGCAGCTACTATATAATCGTGGGGCATGTTACCGGATAATTTTACATCAGATATGTGCTCGGCCGCGAGCTTCGCATACACAGTAACCCGTTGACTGCTTCTGTTACAGCGCGCTTATATATACGCAATATGATGCCGGTTCTAGAATTGCGTCATCCGGCGGCATTTCGCCAGGCGCCCCCCTTTCCGACCTTCGGCCTGTTTCTCTCGCGACGAAAAAGTGCTACGAACGACCGCTAGCTGGCGGAACGCAAGGGTTTAGGCTAAAGTCCCTACATAAGATAGGGACTTTAGGCGTTCACGGCCGCGCGGAGCCGCTCGCGCATGCTTGCGCGCATCCATATACACGCATTCCGATGTTGGTGTTGTTCTCTCTCGCGTTAACTACACGCGCTCCCGTCGCGTTCATTCGCCTGATGCAGCGCGGCGTTGTGAACGAGCGCATCGTGGCGGCAGGCCAAGCCGTGAAGCTGCAGGCGCGAAAAAAAAAAAAAAAAAAAAAAAAAAAAAAAAAAACGAAGCCGACTCGCCGCCGCGTGCTCCTGTTTGCGGATCACGCGCGCACACGCGCCGAGCAGCTTCGTCGACCGGGCGTATTTCCCGCCCGAGCTTTATACCTGGCCGCGATTAATTCGGCGCCTGCCTGACAGTGCACCTCGTGTCGAAGGACGATACGGCCTAATGCTGCTGCGGCGTGCGCTTTGGCGCGCCACGGTTAGCACTATAAGTGGTTGTTTATTCAACTGCATAGGAAGGAAATAGCTGCTAGCTGGCCCTGCATAAGGGACTGCTTACGCTCTTCTTCTTCCTGGGGTTTTACGTGTCAAAACCAGTTCTGATGATGAGGCACGCCGGAGTGGAGGGCTCCGGATTAATGTTGACCACCTGGGGTTCTTTAACGTGCACTACAACGCAAGTACACGGGCGTTTTTTGCATTTCGCCTCCATCGAAATGCGGCTGCAGCGCGGCCGGGATTCGATCCCGCGACGGTCGAGCCGACGCAAGCCGCACCGCACGCGTGCGGTCGTGCCAAAAATTGTACATATCGAACACTTGTGCACAAGTTTCGGTTTACACTGTGTACGGTTTACACTGCGTGCAAATTGTAAAGCGAAATTGATCGCCGAAAGTGATCGTGGTTCCACGTGGCCAGAGGAGCGCTTCTGCGCTCTCAACCGGCTGTCTGTGCGGCAGCTCCAGTATTTACGATTATCTCCTGTTATCTTACCGAAGAAAGGTGTGCGCACGCGACGGAGAATTACGTTCAAGTCTAATAGTAGTAGGGGGGGGGGGGGGGAATTAAGCTGACGCTTAATTCGTTTACGCATTCCAGTCATTTGAGTTGTTCTATATATATATATATATATATATATATATATATATATATATATATATATCTGCCCCCTTTCTTCAGCTACCTCTACTCTCCTCACGAAAGCGAGAGCTGCTCGACGCACAGCTTTTTTCTGTTTCGAAGCCACCGCGCCAGCGACCTGTCGCCACTACATACTTGCCTCCAATCCTCGTATATATAGCGGTGCCCTCGCAGGGTGATCCGTTCAGTGGACCTCTCTGTTAACGTGATAGAAACAGTAGTAGAATGCGAAGGTGAGCAGTTCGTGTGCGATAATCGTGAAAAGCAGCGCGAAAAACGGGGCAAACGAGAGTACAAGTGCTGCGTCCATGTCCTTTCGCTTGTCCTGCCTTTCGCGTTTTCTTTTTCTTTTTTTTTTTTTTTCGTGGTGATAAATGCCGCTTCACCTTGTGATGGTTGTAGCGTTCCGGCGACAAATCTCGTTACATTATGTGGTAGTTCTGGAGCTTTCGAGGAAGGCTGTGCCACTCGCCAAACTTGGCGTCACTATCTGGTCATCTCCCGTTGTGACCAATTGCGCCCTATATAGCAAAGAACAGACCGCTTTCCCTTTTTCGCGTTCTTGTTATTGTTCTCCGTTCTTTCGCGTGTTGCGCGTATATTTCTCTCCAGTTGCGTCACGAGTGGTGCGGCCATTTGCGTGTGTTTTTAGCGATGTCTGTGTTTTAATAGTGGCGCTTCTGGCCAGTTTCCCAGCTATACATGGCCAAGCAGATCGAGATCTGTTCGAAAGCAGGTTTCGTTCGATGCATAACTATACGCTGCCGCGTTCCATTTTCGCAACGCATGGTTCATCATGCTTTGCGAGATGCACTGCGATGTCCTCAGCTTCCGTCATGGCTGAATGGAAACGCGTCGCCGCCTCGCTCTTTTTTTTTTTTTTTTTTTTGTCCCTTCCGGTGTGGATATATATTTTTGTCCGGTGCGAGTACGCCGATCATTTTATTTCTCTAAGAGGGTAGAATGGCATTGCTTCATTGGCATGCCAGATGTGGAGGCATTCCCCGAGGCTTCCAACTTCTTCAATATAAAAAGAAGCGGTTGATCTTGTTGTATTCCTCCGAACCGGTTGGTTTGGTAGGTCCTTTCCATGCTTTGTGGATTGCAACTTATCAGCTTCTTGTTTTTCTTTTTATAGTTCCGTTGTCCGTGCTTGTTTTCTCCCCGTATAGTTCTGCCACATCAATAACGGGCAGGTTTCTCGGCTCAGCAGGTCGCTTTTCGAAGCGGTTTTATTCCGAAAGTTGTGCCTGCCCTTTTCACAGCATTTATCCCAACCGATCGAAAATGTTAACCGGCAGATAAGGCGCTGTGCACATAGTGCTCATGTATAAAGATCACGATGCAGCATTGCAGAAAACTACAAAACGCAATACGGTAACATCAATGGGAGACAGTCGAGGACTGCTTTTTATAGCGAAATGAAAGCCCAATTTGAACGAGTAGATACGCCGGGGATAAGCTTGAACTGATCGTGTACGCGTATATACCGCTCAATTATTTACGTGTATCCAGGCTCGATGTGGCCGTCGTGGATATCGCGCATTGAAGGAATGTTGATTGGCACGTGGCTTCTGCTGCATGGCTGCTGTATAGCTGCAATGACATCGGGTTCTGTCGTGTCTCGTCCCTTGCTTTTCATTTCTGTTGGCACGTATTTTTAATTCCGCACTCCCCCCACCCACCCATACACACACACCTTTTTTTTTTTCCTCAATGTTTTACTTGTGAGGCATCACATCACATCCGCGCGGCCTCAACTTGTGCGCTACATAGCTGCGTCGTCCAATTACCGTTCCGGTCGTTTTGATTGAGTGCGGCAATTGCTTCATATACTTCACCTGTGCCGTGATTGTAAACGTACGTGTACGCTTGAAGTAGCGCGAGTTCTATTATAGAAGCGAAACAAATAATTTTTTCACATATTGCAGTGGGCTTCAGCTATAGCACTTGATTTCATTGAGGATTGATGTGCGGTTTTCTTATTCGTTTCTTTTCCAAATGTTACGAGTGCGAAGAAAAAAAGAAAGAGACCAAGACTAGCCGTAAAACGCGTACGAGCGTTTATCACTGGCCGTTCTTATCTTGTTATCTTATACATTGTGTGTGTGTGTGTCCTCAGAGTGGAGGTTGGGGGTCTGAAGGTGTCAATGGCCGCGGAGGACGAGTCGCGTTGCGCTTTCGGTATCTGAGCGTTCCCAGCAGGCTGTGCGCTTCGTCGCGTGAGTTGCGTAAACCGCCGCGCGCTTCGCGATCCTCGCATCACGAGTCTTCTCTCCGGCTTATATATATATATATATATATATAGAAATGCGGCAAAAATGGATGTGTCCGCAGGGCTATCTCCTTCGCTATATGGCGATAGCTCTGAGAACGCGCTCCTCACTTTGTCATCCCGATGGCAGCGCATCCTCATCCGGCTGGTGCGATGTCTTAGTTTGGCGAGGAGTATTTATAAGCTCCGCGGCCTCGGCGATGATGGGGAAGCTCCTGCTGACCTTGGTCGCTGCGAATGATGCTCGGCCCATCTGTCAGCGACCGGAGACAGCTGCGGGCGGCTTACTTTTGTTTATCCGATTCGTATAAGGAGCGCGGAACTGCCGCGTGAATCAGTTGCTTCGGGCGCTGCTGGAGCGGTTCGTGGTCGACCCCGGGGAAAAGAAAAAAAAAAAAATCGCTCGTCTTCTCCCGCAGCTATCAGTCGAGGTTATTGCATGTTGTTGTCCTTGTTCGCCGTTACTATATTGATATGTTGGAAAAGGGTGAATTCTTGCTTGATATAACTTACAGATCACCATCGGCGGCTTTTATGGACTTACAGTGCCCACGTTTAACGGAGCGCGCGCGCGCGTGGTTGGGACCCGTAGGTAAGCATCAACCGGTCAACAGTCGAGATAAGCAAGAGACGTTTAGAGTATTGGTCGAAGAAAAAGCAGGGAAGAAATTGATACGACCGGATCCGTTACTGGCATAGGTAGCGGTACAATGTAGATAGAAAACGTTTGAGGCAGGGGAAGGGGAAAAAAAAAGAAGAAAGATTAAGGAGATGTATGCAAAAATGCTAGAATAATAAAAAAAAAAACATGCATGCATGGCTTACCAGATTAAGTCAAGCAGGCTAGGTGTCTAATTGTCAGCGCCCCGTTTCAAAGGGGATGCCAATAAATCATCAGCAGCAGCACAAAAGCTTCTGGCTTTGTCGCTGCCTTGTTTCTGATCCCTTGTCGCCTCGCGCTACCTTGTTCACGTGGTGCAGGTGTCTCACCTCTGTGCATCCTTGTTGCCACGGTGGTGTGCTGAACTATAGCTGAACTGAAGAGACCTTGCGCAGTCCCAGGTTGATCGACCAGTAGTGGCAAACATGAAATATGCGCATTGGCACTTTTTTTTCCATGGTAACTGCAGCGTCATCAGCTCACCGGAGTGCGTGAACATAGACCATGCAAGAAACGATGGAGTGCGAACTTCCGCTACGTAGGCGCTTCTGGCTACGTCATTGGTTGAGAGAAATGTGGACAGAAGACCGCGCAAAATTTGAGCTGACGGCGTGCATGTTTTTCTTCTATTAAGTTTATCGGATAAATAACTTCGGATTGCGAAAACCTATCGCTGTCATTCTTGTTGCATTTATCTTCCCAACCGTCAATCTACGCAATCGGCGCCTGGAAAGTGGTGGGTTGAATAGTGTTCGAGGGTCCCTTCAGGATTTAAGAATTTATTAGCGTAAGAGTAACGGTACAGATCGTGTAAGCATCATTTTACAGACTAGGGTCCCATAGTCCGAAGAATGTAGTATGATGAAAAAAAAAAAAAAAATACAAGGATCGTGAAATACATGGGTAAGGGACAAGGTTTTTATTCCGCAATTAGTGCGAACTCGTGGTAGTAATAAACGTCCTTCCTACGCGAAACGCGCACAGTTAGTGTTTTCTAATAAGTCGTTGTTAATAAGTTCGAAATATAGTTGGCGATTTATTATTTTAAAAAATAAGCAGGTACAATTAAATTGAAATAACTTCCCTAAGAGATAAAATATTGTTTTGCCTAAGTATAGTGCAAGAGCATTAGAAAGGCGATGACTGAAGGTAATGATACGGATTGCCTGGCTGTGGATGCATTGCGCCGATGAAGTATAGGATTGGTTTGTGTTCCTGCAGGTAGTTTAAATGACTGTGGATGAAGGAAAAATATATCAGGTAATGCATTAGTCGAAAAATATGGCCTAGCTTTAATTAATGCAAGAATACCTCTTAAATGTTTCCTTGTTTGTTTTTTGTTCTTTTTTGTTTTTTCTGGTTTGTTTCTTTTCTACTCGGCAGCCCTCTTTAATAATATAAAAGAGAGAGAGAGAGAACAAACTTTAATGGAAAGGATGGCTCAGTGGTAATTCCTATAAGCAGGGGTGAGGGTCATTGGTGGGGGTCATAAAAACGTCTCGGCTATAGCACATGTCCTGTCCACTTACGTTTGGTCCTTCTGTGTAGTTTCGTGCTTCCTCATTTTCAACGCTAACAGTTTCTTCGCTCTCTTCAAGAACTACTTACTACTCGTTCGTTTGTTATACTGCTGCATAGAAAAGCTATATCACAGAAATAATTTTGGGCGCTCTGATGCTTACCGGTATTTCTTCTAGGCCGTTCGAGGGGCAGGACCGACAGCTACTATCCCACGCAGTCCATTGAGGCGCCGGTGCGTTTGGGTCGTGACACCGTGAACCCCTCCCCCCCCCCCCCCCCCTTTTTTTTTTTTTTTTTTCCCATTACTTGCGCAACCAGGTTGAACAGGATGGAAGCTGTCGCTGTTCGTCTTTCCTCCCGTCTGTCCGTTTCCGGTCCGCCCTGTCATCCCTTCGTTCTATTCCCGGAGGAAGCGGGATTCTGCCCGCAGTGGCGTGCGTGTTCGATCGGTGGCTTGTTTTTTCATTTTTCGTTTTCGCGCTTTTGTCGCCGACAGCCCAGACGCGCGACGACAGGAGAGTACGGAGGCGGCGGCGGCGGCGGCTGAAGTGTGGGGGGACAGGACAGCGGCAACTTGTCGTCGTTTTGTTGACAGATTTAGGGAATGGCCACGCGGCTCAGTCACGGAGCAAGTCGCGAGGGCCACTTTCGAGCTGCCCTTTCAATTTTCTTTTTTTTTTTCTCGCTCGCTCTGTTGGTCTTCTCTGTCGTCGCCCCTGGCTGCGTTGCCCATCTTCCCTAGTGTACGCTTTCAGCCCCCCCGCTTCCGCGCTCCTTCTTTCTGCCCTTCTTTCCTCCATGCGGATAAACTGGGAAGAGACACAACTCGTCTCGTGGTTGCTGGACAGACCAACTGAGTGTGACACTGCTTCGTCAGAGACATTAGAAACGCGTGACAGATTTCGTTGCACTTTTTTACACGACCGTACGTCGGCCGGCCTTTCAAGGAGGCCGATCCCTGGCCGAAACATCGAAATGGATTTTTTTTTTTTTTTGTTCATCGTGGCCTTGCTCTAAAAGCCAAGTGGCTATGGCGTTGCGGTGTTGACCACAAGGTCGTGGTTTCGACTCCCGGCTCCGGCGGTCGCATTTCGACGAATCCAAAACGCTCAAAAAACGCTCGTTTGCGTGCATTTATGTATGCATTAAAGAAACCCCGGTGGTCAAGACTAATTCGGAGCCCTCCACTGTGGTGTCTCATGTTGCTTTGGGACCGAAACACCTCCCGAATCAGTGTATAGCAATCTCTAAATGGGAAAGCTCTGCTTTACCGTTCCCGATCCCATTCTGGTGCCGCTCCTGCTGCCCACACGGTAGAGAAAACAAAACAAAGTGACTCGAGTGTCGTATACTCTCGGAAGTTGGTGGACTCGGCCACCTGCCGGGCCCCTTTGCGACCAGGCGATCGAGGCCCGCGGCGTTGTTTCCCTCTCGCGAGAGGCAGCGTCGATCCGTGAGTGGGCGCTGCCTCTCATGGATGCCGTGCATATATCATTTCACCCCCTTATTCGGTGCGGTGCGTCTCATCCGCTGTGACTCTTGCGCTTTGCCGTTGAGAGGGGAGCTCTCGCCGAGGTCGATTGGCCACCTCTTATAGCGCACCAAATGAGCCCCGTCGTAAAAAAAGCAAGGCCGCGCGCGCCAGGAGCAGGGGAATCTCCCCATGGGGCCACCACGGTAGCGAACAGTTTGCGCGCTCGTACTCTCGTTCTGGTCGATCTCGATGCCCGAGTAAGGAAAAAGAAACCGAGAACGCAACAGAATCGAGCAGCCGTCGCAATGCAGCCGCTGAGACCTTCCGTTATTCCGATGCGCCCGCCGTTCCGGCCACCCATTTCCGTCGTCTATATGCGCATTCCCGTGTACCCAGCTTCGTATAGTTTGCAGCCTTCTCTAATTACTCGCTCCATTCCCCCGGAAGCAATTTTATGAAGTGATATATTCCACCTTTTTTCACTATACTACTACTACTACTACTACTACTACTACTACTACTACTACTACTACTACTACTACTACTACTACTACTACTACTACTGCTACTACTATTAAACGCCTTAATTTGTGCATTCTCGCTAGTCAGCTTGCATCTCTCTATCGTGAATGAAAACTTATTGGGCAGCCTCGATATACCGAATCAATAACGCGAGGAAACGCGGTTGCAAACAGTACAGGTAGTACGCGCCTGCAGGATATCCTGTTTCCGTGTTCACCGAAGGTTCTCGACGCAGTCAAACGAACACGAATAAACGAAGCGTGGTATAAGATTTACTCGACATGTCAATAGTTTTTGCTGTATAAGATGCTTTATATGTTCCCTGCAGGTATATACACGAGATTCATGAACTGCTCGTGTACGACTTTGAAGCTTGCAATCGATATATTATTCCGAGGATGGTGTACAAGAGGGCCTTGGGAAAATGCGACTGTTAGACGTTGCGAGAGACACTGTACCTCGATCACATAACAGCAGTATAAAGGTCTGGTACACGTTATCCGGCGAGTTGTAAGTGTTGTATATGCATGCATGCTATAGAATCGGCGCTAAGTAGGCGAAGACGTAAAGGAGACAGAAGTTGCATTTTTATGATTTTGCGTTGTTTGAAGTTTCAAAGGCCGTGTCGACTGAGTCGTCCGCATTGTAAGTACGACGCATGGGAAATGACAAAACATCCCTAGTAGGCGGACGGCACGCCGCCTGTATAAACCAAACATCACCCAGCTTCTAGTGTTCCGAATATTTCAGCTATAGGGATGGCGGAAAACGGGGCTTTTTTAGTGCCGGACGCGACTGTCAGGCAGCCTTCGTTGAAGATGGCACGAAAGAGATCTTGCGCCATGTTTGGCGCATTCTTTCCCGGGATAAAGTAGCTTGCACGTAGTACAATGCCATGGACAGCGCTGTGCAGTGCCTTATTTATTATTTTTATTTCGTCTGCGCTTGTTCCGCGTTCGGGCGCCATCTTTAACGGATTCCATGGTATAAACTCAGTGTGTTTCTATACGCACTGCGTTATGTGCACAAGCACCTTTATCCGCATAAAATATCGCACGCGTTTGACGCTCGGCACCGGACACACTGCGTTATGCGGCCCTGCGTTTACATGCGTACACACGCGTGTGCTAGCGCGCTGATTCGAGAGCCACAGACTGCGTGTGTGCGTGAGGAGAGGTGAGTGGTTGAGTTGGCTGACATGCTCATTGGCGTCACCAGAGAACACTCACTCGTTCGCTATAACTCACTTGCTCGCTCAGGCGCGCACTATATCGACGCGGCGGCGAGCGCTGTCATTGTCCTGCAGCGGCTGTGGTCCCTTATCGGCGGCCGCTGCATATATCGATCGCATGTAGCCGTCGGTGTTCGGCCGCGTCCGACTCGATCTCGCTCCTCCCGGCCTCTCTCTAGAGCCGGCTCAACAAGGCTCCCCCTTTTGCGTGTGCAAATGAGCGACCAGTCGGGACTCCGGCCCGGGGTCCGAGTCCGTGTATTCCGTATTCGTGTCCGGGAGGCTCGCCAGCCAGCCTCGACGTACGATGGACGGCACGGCCCCTCGGGACGCGCGGAAACCGAGGTGGCCCATTAAGCGGCTTTCGCGCGCGCTTCTGCGGTGAGCGAATTTAAATCGTCACGCGCGCAGGCGAGCGGACGCGCGAAAGCTGTATAGATGCGATATAAATATATCTCGCAAAAAAAGAAAAACAAATGGAATTCGCTCGCGCGCCTCGGCGCACTCGTGTGCACGAATTTCTGTCAGCTGGAAGTTGATTATCCGCGTAACTTCGACGGCAACGGTCAGCTTCGGTTTAAACGGGCCTATAAACAGGTGTCTGAAGGGCGCCGCTAATGAAACAAGAGCTTTTCCAGCTCTCGCGCGTTCATTGTTTCGCCTATTTGGAGTCGCCTCAGGCGTTGCGCGAAGCTTAACAGCGCGGAGGGGGAACAGCACAACGCTGCGGCCGTCTGCTGATTTGGCACGCTGTCTCTCTCGAGCAGCGCATTGGAGGCACGTATACATCTGTGCAAATTAAGCGCCCTAATTCTAATCAATCCACCCGACGGCACTTTATATGATTTAGCGTGTTTCTCTGCGTGACTTTGTCTGTTCAAGTTGTGTCGAAGATAAAAATTTATGAACGATAACGAGAAAGTAGAGTGCTGAGATGCGTTATTGCGAAGTCTGCATTGAAATGCGTACGGTTTTCATTTTTCGGAGGTGGGATGTGGAGGATGTTTTAACCCTCACGTGGACACAGTTTTTTTTTTTTTTATCTGTAAACAAAAACTAATTTCTGGAAGAGTGGTAAGCGAGAGAGGTTGATGGGAACTATATAAGGAGATAAGAGGATGCTCGATAGGTGGAGCTAACTCGCTGGAGTGGTTCCCTAAACTTCCTGTGGAACTCTGCAAAACTGTCGGTTACGTGACCACACAAAGAAAGCAATACAATTTGTGCACGCTTATTCTGCTCCTTATTTATTATTAAGTTCATCAGCGTATATTCCACGCCACCCCGACATTCAGGCGCACACGAAAGGCTGCCGCGAATGTTGTCGAGCTAGCGCAGAATGCTCTTACCGCAGGTGTCACATGTTGCCTTGATTTAGGAGGAACGAGGTAGAGAACTAACGCCGAAAATGATGGCAAGGAAGAAAAACTTGCGCCTTTCGAAAGTTATTAAATTATGGTTAGGTGCGATAACTATACCGCGTGCTGCTTCGAACCCGCAACCTCGTTACCTGTAGAGGAACGCCATAGCCACTGCTGTCGGTCAGAGGAGGGAAGGGGATATACTTCCAAGCCGTGACCACGTGGTCAGTGTCTCGCGAAGTGTCCCTTTTTTTCGTCAACCGTTCGTCAACCCAGCGACCGCAAACACCGCGGCTCATTGAAGACGCCCGCGAAGTAAGGTGACATATACAAAGGGAAAATGCTGCCAAGAGCAACAATAAAAGTGGCTTGAGGCGCCAGTAATAACGGGCCGCGCTGCGTGAGCCCCCGCCGCAGGGGGTGTTCGCACGGCCGCGAAAGTGAACGGCTGCGCGCGAACCGCTGCTTGCACCCCACCCTGATTAATAGACGCGTCTGCTGGCGCAAGTCCCGCTTCCTTTCCGGCGCCTCGGCACGAAAGACCGAGCGCAGGCGAGTTTTGGAACCGATGAAGAGCGCGGCGCGTTAATCGCTTGTCCACCCCCTGCCAAGTAGGGTCACGGCCCCGGGCCATCTGAGAGGAGAAAGACGTCCTCGACGGGAACGCCAGCGTCGAGCGCGGGCGACCTTAAGGACTTACGATTATTAGCCTTTACGACGACGTGCTGAAAGGCCAAGGCCGTCACAGGGAGTATAAATCAAGGGCCAGGGGGAGGGATATAAACGTATATTGTCCGTTCGCATTTCTTCTTAACTTTGTCTCGCTTTAAACCTTCTTCTTTGACCGATTCGTTATTGCACAAGCGGGTCTGTTTGGTCGCTCTCCGTTCCAGCAAATGATGTAGCCACGAACCTTAGAACGTAAGTAGCCTTTTTCTCATAAGCTCCACCCTCTCAGCTATCCTCTCCCCCAGACCTGGCGCAATTATGTGCAAGCAGCATTCTTGTTTCCATCGACGGGCTCGAAACAGTGAATATTTGTTTGACGACATACAGCAGGCGTGGCGTGGGAGGAGTAACGCGAACCATGCACCCCTAACAGCTCAGATTGCTCCATTTGTAAATTTTATTTTTGTTATTTGTGGTTTTTAGAAGGGGCAGGAAAATTCTGTCCGCCGCACCGTGACTGCCTAAGCGACGGCTGATACCTGAATATCCGCCTGCAGTGTAATGGCGTTAAAAAAAAAGTATGCACAGAATAGATGTTTGTATAGAGAAAGAATAGCTAGAAGAAAAGTAAAGAGAGGACTAATGTAAGCTTTTGTAAATGTTTACAACATTTACAAAACGTTGTTTTTGCGATGCAGCGGGCGAATCTATTCGCTGCGCGCGGTTTAGGCGCGTTTGGCTTGTCAGAACCTGATCCATTGCATACACGGATCCCGTGACTCAGTCTGGTGCACTACATAGCATTACTCAATGTCTGGCCTGCGCCGAAGCATCGCCTCCGTCGTGCGCATCAAATGACTTGCACGTTTTGCTTTAGCCTCTCAGGTGGAGCCATGTCGTGTTTGCAGACATTGAACCTTTCAGCCCTGACAGCGTCTGTCACTCATGCCGGTGACAGGCACGCGCGCGCGCGCAGTGAAACATTCTTGTTGTCCGGCTCAGAATCGATTAGCTCCGATTGGTCGTTCGCGCTAGCTTCAACATGTAATTGGGATTCTTTCCTCCTCCGCTTTGTTTTCTTTCGTTTTCTCTTTCTTTCTTTTTGTCTCCGTCATAGTAGCCTAATTCGGCTCTCTGCCATCCGCTATTCTGTCCGCCTGTGTTCCGCCCTGCGCTTCGGCAAGTTGTATAAGCTGGCTCGCGCCGTGCCCGTGTCTGTCATTTTACGTCGCTTTATGTCATTTTCGTCTTGTTGCACCGTCTCGTATAGTTATAATATATCGTCACGCGTACATCGTTTTACTTTTGCCGGCGACCATTTGCGCTCGGCGCAAGACACGCCTACCGTATCCGAAATTTCTCGAACGTTGACGCCAGTATGGCGAAAGAGACGTGTCTCGTATTGCGCGCGCGATGCGAAATCGAGCTGGGATACATTCTCGATTGTGTGCGCAAACACTGTAGCGATTACTCTGGAATGTACGGTGAGACGTGTATATAGATAGTGTACCCACTTAGCTCGTGAGATTAGATTCGACGAACGTGCGCGCCGTTATCGCTATGATATGAGGGTTGCTTGCCTTTCTGGGCAAAGAGTTCGCATTTCGTTACACATTTGACAAATTTTTCTGGTTCTTCACCATCACTGCATTGTGCGATATAGTATCCCTTTCAGGCGATGTATGCGCAATTGCGCAGGACAAGATAGTGCGGCAAAATTATGAGGCGCTGATAAAAAATTATATTTGATACGTGTCGCGTACATCTTGAAACACTTCTGATTGGACCTGTGTGGCAAGTTCGAACGATATGTGTAAAGTGTTTTAGTAAATCGAGTTTGAAGATTGACGGGTGGGTGTTTGCTATCGGTGTCAGTATGTCCTCAAATCATCATCATCAGCCTATATTTATGTCCACTGCAGGACAAAGGCCTCTCCCTGTGATCTCCAATCACCCCTGTCTTGCGCTAGCTGATTCCGAGTTGCGCCTGCAAATTTCCTAACTTCATCACTCCACCTCGTTTTCTGCCGTCCTCGACTGCGCTTCCCTTCTCTTGGTATCCATTCTGTAACCCTAATGGTCCACCGGTTATGCATCCTACGCATTACATGGCCTGCCCAGCTCCATTTTTTCCCGCTTAATGTCTACTAAAATATCGGCTATCCCCGTTTGTTCTCTGATCCACACCGCTCTCTTCCGGTCTCTTAACGTTAGGCCTAGCATTTTCCGTTACATCGCTCTTTGTGCGGTCCTTAACTTGTTCTCGAGCTTCTTTGTTAACCTCCAAGTTTCTGCGCCATATGTGAGCACCGGTAGAATGCAATGATTGAACTCTTTTCTTTTCAACGGCTCAAATCGCAGGTTTAATTGTCCTCAAAGGTTTAATTATTTCATTGCTTTTCTCAATGTTTTAGATCAGGCCTGTCTTTTTTCTTTTTCTTTTAAAGGTGGCTGGATAGGTGCTTTCCGAGTGTCCTATAGACACGAAACAGTCGATGTTCTCGTATCTGTCATTCCCGCATGGATTTCTCGCATGGAATAAGCATTCTATAAACTTTACAAAACTCGCTTAAGAATTGAAAATTCTTAATCCGTTCTGCATCTGTACGCTTTTCATAGTTCTGAAAAGGCAAGAATTGTGGTGAAACTGAATTTTCAGTGGAAATAATTAATTGGCGCCCGAAGGGGGTTGTAGACTGACGTGTTCGATATCCTGACGGCCTGCCACCGTAGCAAGAAGGCATGTGTCAATCTCGGCGACGAAGAGGAGGCGAGGAACGGCTTGATCTGATGACGAGAGGAAAGGACGTCGTTGATAACGTGCTTCGTCTGCTTTGTCGAGCTCTCGTGGCAACGCTCTTGTACGTTGTGTTAACTGCGAGACACTCTGCCCGTGCATTGTGTTCTAAGCGAGCTCTCTCTGCTCAAAGTTACAACACTGGGCCCCAATGCGAGCTTTTGTCTTTTCTATAGCGTCTCGTACCATTGGTAAATTTAGCTGTGAGGGCCTCCGCCAAGGTCGTTTCCTTAGATATAAATATGCGGGGTGATCATTTTTAAGTATTACCCAACTCTTTAAAATCGTCTGTGGCAGATATAGCTTAATTCTAGTCCTTGAGCTGGATTATTCAAGAAGGCGGACATTACTTGCACGAGAAATTGGAACACATACAATCGGTTAATTGACGAAAATCCACTAACTTAAATTACGAATTGTAGCCAATGTGTCTGCTAGGCATATCCACGTAGAACGAATTTTGAGGATGGCATCGGTTTCGAGACAGGATGGGTTTCAATATACGGAAGAAGAAAAATACAGCCATTTTCTTTCCACTTTTTTTTTTTTTTTTGCTCCTTTTAGAACGCACGATGGGGCTGATGTTAAACGTTTATTGAGCGGACATGCACTGTTCAATGGGATTAAGTTTGCATATAACTCTTAGCTTAATGTGATTTGCATTAATCCAGTCCTGGTACTGCAAAGCAAAACACGCTCTGTGACTGGAATGTCACATTTGAGAGTCCCGGGTCAGGGTTTCTGCTTTTATGGTTGCGTCCGAATCCTAGCTACTGTTCGGTGTCAGCAGTCTCGTACTCGGTGTAGAGCAAGCACAACGCTAGCGCCTCCGCACGTGCTACCAGGCACTGCTTGACTGTCACGCGTAAAGTTGACAGGTCGCGGTATATCGGGTATAGATTGGTGGCGGTATGCTAAAACTCTCTAATTAACGGCTCCCGAAGAGTGCTTGGGTTTCATCTGTGTGCATGCATCATTTAGGTATTGCTAAGTCGGCATACGTTTTGCAAGAGGAAATGGGGAAAATTTGGAGGACGCTTAAGGCTTCGCCTTTAAGAGTGGAACGCGATGGCATTCAAAGATCCCTGACTGTTTGTCAGGCTTCCCGGCAACTGCAGCTTTCTTTTTTCTTCACCTTCGCCTCGGCGCGCCGCTGCTGCTGCTGATGATGATGATTTATTGGCATCCCCTTTGAAACGGGGCGGCGACAAATAGTCACCTAGCCTGCTTTATTTAATCAGGTATACTATACATGTTCTTTATCTAGCATTTTTGTATACCTCTCATTATTTTTCTTTTTCAAAAATTTACCTTGTACCGCTGCCTATGATTTTAAGAGATCAGGTCGTATCCATCTTTTCCCTGCTTTTTTTCCACCAGTACTCTAATCGTCTCTTGCTGATCTCTACGGCTGATCTGTTTATGTTTCCTTCCACTTTAAACCCAAGCGCTTCTGGGAGTTGCACGTTACCTACGGTTCTCGCTGGGTGGATCCCGTCGCATTCCATTAGGATGTGCTGAGTGGTCTCTGTATCTTTATTGCAGCATACACATGTCTCATCTAGTTCCGAATATTTGTTCCGATATGTTTTCGTCCTTAGGCAACCGGCTCGAGCCTCAAATAGCAAGGCACTGCCCTTTGTGTTATCGTACAGATTTTCCCTTCTAATTTTTTTCTTCTCATTCTTGTAAATCTCCATTGTCCTTTTCGTTTCCATTCTTTGCATCCAATTCACGGTCTCTATTTCTCTCACTTTCTTTCTGATGACCCCTGGTTGTCTATTTACAGTTTCGATTATCCTGTACTTGGTTGCCAACTTCCTTGACCTCTTCCTCCATTCTGTGTCCACGCTTTTCATGTAGAGATACTTGTGCACTTTAGCCGTCCATTTATTTTCATCCATGTTCCTGAGCCTTTCTTCAAAACTAATTTTGCTTTGTGCTTCTCTGACTTCAAAAGAGGCCCAACCCATGTCACCATGCACTGCCTCATTTGTCGTATTACCGTGGGCTCCCAAAGCCAATCGGCCTACTGATCTTTGGCTAACTTCCAAACCCGCCAATATGTCCGATTTTAAGCATATAATGGCATTTGCGAATGTTAGCGCTGGCACCATCACTCCTTTCCAGATTCCACGCACCACCTCATACTTATTGTGGCCCCACATTGCTCTGTGTTTCATTATTGCTGCATTCCGCTTCCCCTTTATTTTCAGATTATCTTGGTGGTTGCTTGAGTAATTCTTTCCTTCGTTTATGTGTACGCCGAGGTACTTATATTG
Source organism: Dermacentor silvarum (assembly GCF_013339745.2). Classification (NCBI taxonomy): domain Eukaryota; kingdom Metazoa; phylum Arthropoda; class Arachnida; order Ixodida; family Ixodidae; genus Dermacentor; species Dermacentor silvarum. Next base: position 305,432,542 of record NC_051154.1, read on the forward strand.
CTTCACTATGGGTATTACTTGCTGTTGAATTGACACCACGAAGTTACTCGTGTGTTCATTAAAGATCATAATCCCTGATTTCTCTGTGCTAAACTTAAGGCCTAGATTTGTCGCTGCGTTCCCACAGATATTCGCAAGTATCTGTAAATCTTTTTTATTGTCCGCTAGTAGCACAATGTCGTCTGCGTACCGCTGCCGAGGAGGCGAGCGCCATCTGGATGGTGTTTACGCAAGTAACATACCCGGGCGCGCCGCTGTTCATGTGGTAGAAATGCTGGAAAAAGGGTTTGTGTTCGAGTTTCCACGTAACGGAATTATGTTTTATCGTACATTCAAATTACAATCCGACGCTGCCCATACCTGTAGGCTGAGGTGAAGTCGTACTTTACGATTTTTCTGACGCATTTTACCTAGAGAAATTCAATTAGTTAACCAGTGCCTCTGCGCCGCCCGGAGGGCCTGTGTGGTCGGGATAATTCGACACGATTTTCTTGTGCGCGGACGCCGCACGCCGGATTTTCTGCGACGCGGGGCCCTTAAAGGCCTTAACGCTGTCGCGTTAAAACGGCTGCGCCACGTAGAAAGACCGGGGCCATGGTCCGGCGGCACACCTCGCGGGCGCTGTGTACCATGCCGCGCGCACGTACGCGCCTCGTGCGTCTGTGTGATGGCATTTGCATTAATACTGCACGGCGGAATCACTTCGCGCCAACGTTTCTCACGTTCGACGCGCGGGCGCGTGAAGCGACTGGGGAAGTCTGTGCGGCGGCCGCCGCGTAATGAACGTGTCTGGCGTGCGCTAACGCACCGCCATCCTCCTCAGCTGACCACCAAAATGGAAACAGACCTCCCCCCCCCCCTCACCCTTTAGGAGGCGAAAAGTGGCAGGTAAAAGAGGGAGACAGCGAGCGCTCGTGGAAGGGTGCCAACGCTGTCATAGGTAGTTTCCGTGAGCTTCCCTTAACTCGTGTAACGTTTCTCTCTCGATCCATTGTTTTTTTCGCGCTATCTGATCTGTCCCACTTCTTTTTTTTTTTTTTTCCTTTCTCGAGCGGCAGAGTGCACTGACCTCTCCCTTCTTCTGCCTGCGCAGTGAGGATAGACCATTCCATACAAACGACGCCCACCTTCGCTTCGCCCATGTGCGTATGCGTCCGTCGCCGTGCGCGTTGCGTGCAGCGGACGCAGAAGAAGTGGCTCGTTGTTACGAAAGCATTTCGCTGTTAATGCTCTCCGCTCTCTCTCCTTCCCCTGTAGGGGGCCACCGACGCTCTTCTTCTTCTTCCTGCGGCGTCCGTTCCGCCCAATGCGCGCCCCATTCTCTGGGGCTACCTCTTTTTTTTTTTTTTTTTTTTGTCCACCTTTGCTGCTGCCCCGTATACAATGCGAAGAGTGTCCAGCCGGCGTGCTCTCGTTTGGCCGGGGGCAGCAGCGCTCGGACGGTAGAAATTGCGCAGACGGGACGACGGAGCGGGCGTGCCTCCACCGAGGGACCGTCGGCGTCAGATGGAGCTTCGGCGCGCAAGCGAAGAGGAGGCCGGCCCTCGGGAAGGCCCTTTCGCTTATAACCAGCGCGCCTGGCCTTTTGTGTTGTGACTACGCAGGGGGGACGTCCGAAAGTCGTAACCTTGCCCAGAGGCCACGCTTCGCACAGCCCACTGGGTTTCTCCCCCCTTTTTTGTTATTATTACGTTTTGGTTACCTCTGTTTGCGCTGAAATTTTTTTCTTTCTTTTTTGTAAGCTTCATTCCTTTCTTTTTTGTAAGCTTCATTCTAGCTCGTCAATGTCTCGTTCCTCCCCTGTGTCAAGGATCCCCAAAAGCACAACTCTCATTGGTGCTCGTTCACCGTGCGTGCGTAGATGATAATCGGCAGTCCAATAATAATAATAATAATAATAAAACGACGTGACGCGACTGCTTGAGGTCGTTCACCGTTCAAATGGCTATGGCCCAAGCGGAGAAAACCTGGACGCGCATCATAGTGTGTCGCGGTTGCGTACGGCTGCTAAAGAACGACACGGCCAGCGCGATTTGCTGATATACAGGGTTTTTTTTTTTTTTAGCTGCACCAAATTTTTAAAATTGGAAAAATATATATCTTGGTCACGTTATCTTTACCATTCGAGTGCACCGATTGGCGGCCTCTAGATACAGAGCAATTACCGCACTTACGTGCGTAATTAGCGAAGTTACGCTAATTAACTTTCTAATTATCAACAATAGGTGGCTACAGCAAATGAGTACTTTGGGGCCCGTCCTCGACGCTACCTATCTCAACGATCAAATTTTCAATAACGGAGTTCATGTGGGAGCTACGCGACCAATTAGTTCCCCCTGGCAGGCTCCTTGAAACCGAAACTGGCCGCAAAAAGAGCGTCGTTGTCGTCGATGTCGCCGCCCCCCTTCCTTTCGTCACGTCTCCGAGGTAGGCGCCGGTCCGGCCCGCGAGCAGCTTGCGTTATCTCCTTGCTATCTGCGGCGTTCGCCGTCGACGCTACAGACTGATATGACGCCGTGCCTGTAGTATCTAAAAGCCCAAGGAGCGGGGTTCGCGCTACAGCGCAACGTGGCGCCCGACGGAATGACGCAGTAAATTTGGCGGCCCGCCGGCATTGAAGCGTTAGGCCAACGCCGCAGACAGCAAGGAGATAACGCAACCTGCTCGTTCTGTGCGATTGTGCCCAATCTGCACAGCTATCCCGCTGATCTTTGTGCGTGTGTACGTGTGCGTTGCCTATGGCGGCCGCACCGGTAACGAAAGGGGAAATTAGCTATGACGTCGCCCTGCATTCACGGCCATGTCTCACACATTGCTCTCGTACACTATGAAGAACCAACGGCGGACAGGAGGCCTTACAGCTGTTTGAGTGTGCATGCATGATGATGATGGTGTGTGGCTATATCCTTCACGGGTGGAACAGATGTACAGCGTCCTTGCCGAAGCACTGTATGTACGTAAACAAATAGATGACGTTAGGCACACTGCACCTAGCTAACGCCCCGCACAAACGCGGTCTAAACAAATAATAAATGAAAAGACGCTCGCAAGCACAGAAACTCAATTTCTCTACGATCTACGAGGTCCCCACGGATACATGACGTTCCGCACGCACACACAACCACATACGTTCCGCAGGTACACACATAAGCGCCAGTGTGGATGGACCGGAGGTTCTTCGAGACCACGGAGGCGGGTCTCTGCGACCACACACAACCTAATATTTTCGGTGTCCAGCATTTGATATATTTCTTCCCACTTGCTCTGCTTCCTACCATCCGGCATGTTGAGGAAGCACACACCCACGTGTATTCGTCGATGATGATGATTTAATGGCATCCCCTTTGAAACGGGGCGGTGACAAATAGTCACCTAGCCTGTTTGATTTAATCAGTTATACTATACATGTTCTTTATCTAGCATTTTTGTGTACCTCTCATTAATATTTTCCTCCCCCACACACACACAAAAAATCTGCCTTGTACTGCTACCTATGATTTTAAAAGATCAGGTCGTATCAATCTCTTCCCGGCTTTTTTTTTTCCGCCAGTACTCAAGTGCTCACGCCATCTCGTGGTAATTCCACGATTATGACGCGGCATTTTGAACGAGGGCAGACGAACAAGAAGAGTTCTTGCTTGGCGCCTGTAGATATGACACCACAATCAATCTATCAAATAGCCCAAATTTGCTATTCTAAAGTTTGCTGGAGCTTATAGTATAATCGGTTTAACTTGAAGTGTTTTCCCAACCAGGCTTATTTCGCGCGAATGCTTGCCCTGAAATAGTCACGGTGCCCCGTGCTTTATACGCTGCTTCGTCGCGTGCCTTTCTGCTTTAGCTGACTTTCGGACTCCTTGGAATTGTCTTTTGCACGATGACTTCGCGCTTCTCGTAATATGGCAGGAAGTGGGCGTCAGACCGCTGTCGGTGTGGGAACACTGCCGAGAAGTTTCGAACGCTCCGCGCGTGGTGCTGCGGATATATCGTGCATGCATTCGAATACTCGGGGGGGGGGGGGGGGGGGGGCTTGCATGTATAGTACGCACACTCCGCTGTTGCCAGCTCCAGTAGCTGCGAGAGCACCGAAAGAGTTTCGCGCTGTGCGCGTCCAGCAACGAAATGGCGTATCGGTTGGGGAAAGGGAAGCATTTTGGGCGGCTTGCGCTGCTACGCCACGGGGTTCGCCACCGGGGAATGCATAATTCTGGGCGTCCTGAGGAGGTCGCTGATTTGATTGACCGCGCCAATGCGGGCAGAAAGAGTCGTTCGGCAGTCCTCGCACGCCTCGCGCGCGTGTGCCTCAGCTGCGAACGGTCAGCGCCGCGGCACTTTCCGTGCTTTGCCCCCGCGGTGGGCGGGGCCCCCTCTCCGATCAACACTCGGGCCAGCTTATAGCCACTAGCCCTGGCCACGGCGCCGAGGCTCTAGCGGGCGCCGCCGATGGAGAGCTGCGGATCTGTCTGCGTCCGCACGTCCCACGCGCAATCGGATTACGGCGCGTGCGGCCATCTGCTCCGTCCCGTTTGGCGCGCAACTCGCCGTCCCAGCGACTGCGTACGCACGCGTGATCGGGTCCTCCTGGGCTCGTCTCTTGCTCGCCTTCGCCGCGATGATGGTATAGAGGAGGGAGTGCGCTCCGATGGCGCCTGTATATGCGTGTAGCTGATGTGCTTGGCCGCTACGCGTGCTGGCCGGCCGCAGCGTAAGTCGCGGGGTCTCGGCTCCCCGGCGCGCTTCCGAAGCTTCCCGTCTGAGAGGCCTCCCCGCTAATCCGGTTTGGCACACACTCGCGCCGCGGTGCCTTCCATAACGAGCCACGTTGGGTACGGGGGCGTGAGGGGGAGAGGGGGGTGGTATTGCGTGTTTCATATAAGACAGCGCGCGACTTGACGGCGAGTTCTGGGAGCGACGGGCGGTGTGGGGTCTTTTGCGGCGCGGACTCGATGACCTCCGCTACCGACGAGCACTGGCTAATTGCAATGCGTTGCGCTGATGCGTTTGAGCGCTCTCCTTTCGTTGCACGCTATTGCGGAAGGCGGTGCACGTGCAACTAATTACGGCGTCCGCCGTGGGTGCGTGTTCTGATCCCTGCGTTTGACTGCATGCATCCACTAACCGTGGCCTGGTAAGGCGCTGGTGCTTTGCTCGTAGATGACAAGAGCCCGTCAACGCCCTTCACGCCAGGATGAAGGATAGCCATGCAGGGGTGTGTTGAAGTTGAGACACGAATTTGCATGTTAATATATGCCGAGTATATTAAAACAAGAACAATTGAAGTGCAGCGTGTGTCGGGCATTGTCCTTTTTTATGTAAAGGGGTGGGGGGAGGGCGAGGAGGGAGTTTATTGCAAAGCTCCCGTCGGTGGGCATGCCCGACTCAGTCTTTTTTACGGCGATTGTTTCGCACACCCCCTCCGAGTCTTATCGGTCGTTCGTACACGGTCTACCGTATAACAATGGCCCTTGTACGGTTTGCCCTCTGTTCTGCCTTTGCACGTCGATAAAACGAATCGCCACATCCGTGCAACAGTAGCGCATCTCTCAATTCGCAAATTATTTCTGCGTTCGCACTGATTCGGAAAAACGTGCAAGTTCCATCTTTACATTGGGCCAAAACGCGTAGTGACTTAAAAACTGTCATCGGCAGCTGCTTAATTGTTCCCGTCTTTTAAGAGCCCACACTGGTCTGGGTATCGGCGTACAGTTTGGCTTGTCATTCGTAATAAATGCAGCCGCCAGCAAATCGCGGTCGTCCTTGAGTAGCGGTTTCCGCGTAATCGCACCGCGGTCGCGGCTGAACCTTCGGCGCGAGAAGCGGGTGCCGCGAAAGCGGCGAGAAACATCGTCGTCTCGACATGGTGCCACGGTGGTCGCAAACGCGCCGCATTGCATTGAGTATATCGTACGCACGGATTGCCGCCTTTCCAGCCGCTTCCTCCGGCTCTTCATTTCGGGTGCGTGCGCCCCCGCTCCTCGAGGGAGGCGTTTTCCCGATCATCCTCCAGCCGATGGCACTCGGGGGAGCGATGTAGAACGGCCTTCGAGGCCCATACAAATATCTCGCTGCTGCCAGCCTCGGCGCAACCTGCGCGTCTCCTTGCGAATCTGCCGCAAACACGCTCTTCTTCCCTCCGTAACCTGCGCACGTCTTTAGTCTCTAACCACTTCGAAATGGGAGAGTTCTGCGTTTACGCTCTTGCGCTATTTCTTCTAGCTCAAGCTTCGCAACGAGGTCGCGATTTATGGGTCCGCATCGTTCGGTCAACACGTGATGGTATTCGCCTGTTAGCTTTGTCCGAAAAAATAAAAATAAACCGCAAGTCGTATGCGCGTACATCGCCATCGGCGAAGCGATACATTTACTGCGTGGGGCCATTCAAGCGACGCGGACAAGGGCGGAGCGCACCGTCCTTGGTTTTCTTTCCTGTCAGCAAACCACTTGTCATGCTATGTGCGCTGTACGGTTCCCGAACTAGCCCAAAAGTCTGTACATATTCGGAGAAACGAGGTGCGGCATACAAGGTAGATATACCTGGCAGCGAAGCTTCCATCGAAGCCCATACGTTCAAAACATGGCGGGTCATCGGCGGTTCATGGGGCTTAGCGCCATCTGTGTGAGGAGGGAACACGAAAGGAAAAATAATTTGACGTCGTATCCGTTAAAAACAGAAGTGACGTCATTTTGTTTTCAAAAGCGCGAAATTTGTTTTCGGAGGCCTACCATTAGAGCTGTACATTCAAATGCACCGCCGTTCGACTTGATGGGCGTTTCGAGCTTTCAGCGCGGAAGGCGATGCTGGAAAAGTTCAGCCGTACGGGTGTCAAAAGCGCATCGCTGCACAGAACATACTTTTTTTTTTTTGGAGGCCGACGAACGCTTTGGGCGTAGAGTGCTCGCCCTTTCGTCGAACGCCAAGCCCGTCGGCCAGCGCTGTCCCACGAAAATAAGTAAAGTAAACATTATCTGGCAGTCGGGACTCACTACTTTTGACTGAACAGGTTAAAAAACAATGCAACTACCCGCGTCACCGAATTCAAACGTCGACAAGCAAAGCAACACAACATGTGAGGGGGGCGTATTGTACTAGGCGAGCTTTACGAGCACACGTTTCTGCACACTTCAAGAGTTCCATTGCATTGCAAGTGATAGCGGCGTCAACGCCTCGCCCCCTGTTACGGTGGGCGGCGCTGAAAAAAGGTATTCATTGACAATGATCAACTAAAATAGAGTTGTCTCTTCTTTTCTTGCCATGCGTATATAAAATTGATTAGGAATTTTATTTTCGTTGAATGAATCTGTGTCTCGCATTAATTAGAAAAACGCTTTTTTTCTTTCCCAGTGTTTGTTCCCTCCAAACATAGTCGCGCTTCAATCGCTGCTCCCATAACCACCCTTGCTGATGTCGGTGACAATTCGTTCTTAACCGCTTTTAGCCCGAAGCTTCGCGACCTATTTTGATCGACCTTGCGGTATATGCGAGTACTGTTTTTTCCCTTCTTTTTGTCAGCAAGTAAGAGTCCCGTATAACCACGCAAACAACGAATGACGTACTTTTATTAAAAACCGTACGTCAATTACGTTGGGAAATTTCACTATGAAGCAGTGGTATAGGTAACTGTTGGACCTTTTCGGAAGCCTGCCAGAGTAAAAATGCACGTCACCGTTTATGATTTCGTCATGCTGCGCGCGCACTCACACACACGCGTGTTGTATGTGTGAGTGTGCACCAGGGCCTTTCCCGTGGCGCGCTTGTAAAGAAAGCGTGGACAACAGTTCATTCCGCAAACAGATGGTCTCTCCCAGCCAGTACGCAGTTCACGCACTGCTTTCGAGAAGCGTTCACTCGACACCCATGTATAGATAGGGTTGCGTCGTCTTGCAACAGTATACTTTCTCGTTGCGAAGAAAGCCAGCGAATACAAGCTCAACAGTCTCAACAAGGAAGGCCCGTGGCTTCAGCGTTTCTAGAACATTGTTCCAAAAAGTTCCGTAACTGCAACTGGACTCATAATTCAGTTCGTTTGCTTTCTTCTTCTTTCTTTCTTTCTTTCTTTCTTTCTTTCTTTCTTTCTTTCTTTCTTTCTTTCTTTCTTTCTTTCTTTCTTTCTTTCTTTCTTTCTTTGATATTACAGTACCTTTCGCAGCAAATTCAGTTTCCAACGTGTCTACGTGTCCTGAAAGCCAGATGGAGATTTTTTTTTTCTTTTCCCAAGAAATCTGTTGGAATGTACATCACCTCTATTGTACACCAGTACCTTTAACAGCATCACCGTTCTCAATACAGCGTCCTTTTAGTTATTTGGTGAGGCGGAAAGATTAAAAAAAAAGTCGGAATACTTCAAACTCATTTATTGCGACAGCAGCTGACTCTCAAAGCGGACACCGCCATATTTTCTGCAACTACTTATTTGCGATGCACCCGCCGTAGTTGCTTAGGGGTTATGGTGTTGGGCTGCTAAGCACGAGGTCGCGGGATCGAATCCCGGTCACAGTGGCCGCATTTCTATGCGGGCGAAATGCGAAACAAACACCCGTGTACTTAGATTTACAGGTGCACGTTAAAGAACCCCAGGTGGTTCAAATTATTCCGGAGTCACCCACTACGGCGTGCCTCATAACCAGAGCGTGGTTTTCGCGCGTAATGCCCCGTAATTTAATTTTTAATTTAATTTGCGATGTGTGTACAGTGTCATATACTTGTCCACTATAGTGTTGCCTCGCCTGCGAAGTACAAGGCAAGGACAAAATTTTGTCCGCGCAAGATTACGACGCGCCGACGCCAGTGCGCGACAGCAAAGGGCCGAGAGCAGTGAACTTGTCGATTCATATTCACCGAAAGGAAAGAGAAACAAAACACCGACTGCGCCATAAAGCATCTAATAAAGAAATTAAGGCGGCCGTGTGCCAAAAGATAAGCGGCGTCACTTATAATAACGCCTTTGTTATCTTTGCTATTGGTCGCTTACAACAAAAGTTTCGCAGCATGTGTGCGTGCAACCCACGCACGCGCGAATGTCGAGGGAAATTCTGTCCGCATTGTAGCTAGCGTAATGAAAGTTGAAGGGGATGTTTGGATGTTTTTTTCATGCGGATAATTATGTGTAGGCAAATTTGGAAGAGCGTAATCACAAGCGTTGTGAATAATTACCGAAGTTATGTACATTGCCCTTTGGAACTCTTCAGTGTTTCGACAGTGCCTATAGTTTCGGAAATATATATCGGGCGTATCGAAAGGAAGAGTGTGTACGAGTGAGTCGTGTGTTGCGAGGATCGTGGGGGAGAAATTTCCAAAGTGCCGTCCGAGCCTGTAAAACAGTCCTTGTAGCAAAAACTTTTGAAATGTTTGCATACGATTCTTCAAACCTTCTTGACGCGTATACGAAATGCCCCAAATTTAAAATCAGCCGCTGAAAACATTTTTTTTTCGTTCAGACGTGTCAATTACGTAAGCGGTCGCTTTTTCAAGGCTGCTATCGCCTTATAGACTTTCCGATGTTCCCGATTGACTGGTGGGAACTATAGCCCTGCGACTTAAACACGTCCCAAGGCTATTCGGCTGCGCAGGTGATGACGTGCACCACATGGGGATGGTTTATTATTAAGCTATAAGACACCTGTTTTCGGCCCGATATATTTGTGCTCGGGCGATTTTTCAGCCTGATCCCGGCTTTTGGTTACAGCACCGAGTGAGCATATACGTGGTGTGCACACCGTTCATCCAAGGTATAACAGGGCCGCGTGTGAAAGAACCGGGCGTGCTTGCTGGAGTTGCAGCGGCCCGCGGCCTCTGAAGGCGAAAGCGGTTTCCAGTAGGCAAACAGTGACGCTTTATAAGTTGGTCGTATAGGAGTGACCGATAATTTTGATAAAAAGAGCGATGTTCAGTGCACGTGGTTGGGATGATACCTGCTATTCAGCAGGTGTCATCGACTATGCGGGTTACTCACTTCCGCAAAGTAAATGAGAGAGAGAGAGAGAGAGAGAGAATGCACGCGCGCTCTTCCGACGCGGACATCCATCTCTTGATGGGTCGAAGTGAACTTAGCTGAGTTTTCGTGGCGTCCAATGTACGCCACGCGCTTAGCGGTGTATGGCGCTGGAATAAATTTAGACTTACGTGCTGTAAGAGTTGGAGTCGGGCATATCCAAAGTGGTAGCTGGCCCATGCTGTCGTCCGCCTCATCCACGCTGACGACGTTGTTGACAGGAGGAACACGTTCTCATCGAGAACGAAGAGTATTGGGTATATTTACACTATTTACATCAGGAGTATGAGAACGAGACGTTACGTCTCATCAGTCTAGCTTGACTGGGTCGGAGCACACCCGAGAACCGCCAAAAGTCTGCTCTCTCGCCAAACTGTGGTCCCACCATCCTCCAATCGGAGCGTCGATAGTCCACGTAGGCCTTGAGGTCGAGGGTGCGCATACTCCCCCGTCGCCTTTGTTTCCCGAACACCTTCGGAGAAATGCCCTCGGGCACACACTGCGCACTGCCCCACAGAAAGGAAGAGACGCTCGTAGACTGGGGGCCTCGCGCCAAACTTGACGCGTCGGTTGTTCCCGGAATGGGCCAGCCATCGAACGGGCTTGGAGAACTGCCTTGACGGCCAGCTGGTCTGTCGAGCGGCCGTGAGAAAGCGTCGTAGCAGACGTTTTCCAAGAGATCTCCTCTTCCTATTGTCGTGGTCGGCGCCCGGGCGACACGTATTCCTGGAGAGGTGGCCTGGTGTCGCCGCTGATCTTTCCCGGCGGGACGTTTCTCAGCCTCCCGGAGCGATTCGTCACAGGCGATCAGGATATCCTCCAAGCACCCTGCCCCTCAGGTCGCCGAACGTAACAGTGCTCATCAGCTTTCCTTTGTTCTTTTCTTTGTCTTGCTTTTTATTCTGTGGCTGTGGCAATAAATTAGACCGTATATGTATAAGATCGGCGAACAGAGTTATATAGTTGGGAACTTGCGACTTATCAGGCCTGGTGCAAGTTCCGTCGTATGCGGCCAACAGTCGCTGTCGAAGCCGTCTGCTTCAGCGTTTGTTTGCTTCGCTTTAATCCAGAAAGTGTTTCCGCGCCTTGCGTTTAGTAGCGTTGTTTTTTTTTAATCTGTTTTCCGGGCTGCGTGCGCATCCAGTGGCCATCATTATTGCGCGTGATGAGCGCTTGTCGGAAACAAGGAGAGACATTGCCTATCGCGGCAAGTCGTCGAGACCGAGAGTGAGACGAAATGAGTGAAAAAAAAAATAATAAACACAAGCTCAAAAGTGCATGCAGCCGCCGCGGGTAGCGTTAATGACGTTAACGTGTGCTGACATCTCTTGCAAGCCACGTTGGGTGTAGAAGCCGCTCTCGCGTGGAGACGAGAGCGACAGCGAACGCGCTAGCGCACTCCTATAGATAATCTGATAACACCGAAGCGCCGCTATTATTACTCCGTGTCAGTACAAAAAAAAAAAAAAAAAAAGTCTGTACAGACGGGGCAACTGAAGCAAATGTTTTCATTTTTAAACTTGTTCTGGCAACTGATTCTAGGTCATGGAAAACACGATAAACTTGCCTGCGACAGACGCCGCAAAAGTTGGCTGCAGTATACCCGTGACAGCTACTGTCATTGCTATAGCAGCTATCGTCATTACTTTGCTATGGTGCAAAGGACGCGAAACGATAAGAACAAATGACGGGACTGGAAAGATCCTTCCTGTCCTATCTTTCCTTCGCATTTTTTTTTCGCTCGCTATTAAGTATAAACCAGCTATATTAATATAACCCAGCACCAAGTAGTGATCGCTAGTTCAATTCTCGGACAGCAGTGACGTCGCTCAGCGGCACCGAGTATCGTCGCGAGCAACTCGACTGCGGCGTCCGCCGTCCGTTGTAGTTGCTTAGTTGCTTTGGCGTTCCACTGCTATAAGCACGAGGTGGCGGGATCGAATCCCGGCCACGGCGGCCGCATTTCGGTGGGGGCGAAATGCAAGAAAACGCCCGTGTATAGCGTGCATTGGGGGCACGTTAAGGAACTCCAAGTGGTCCAAATTAACCAGGAGTCCCCTCACTACGGCGTGCCTCATAATCAGGTCGTGGTTTTTGGCACGTCAAACCCCAGAATTAAATTTTTTATGAATCGCAAACGCCAGGTTCAATGACGTCGCTCGTGGGTGCTTTCCGCGGACTTTCGCTAGAACCGCGGTCCTTTCAGCCATGGGAATTTTATTCCAAAGCGCCAACTAGCTGTCGACCTATTTAGGGCTTCGTTTCTCCAGCGACGCCAGTCCAGGATTCTTGCGGACTTGGCTGCTTGCCGGGCCCGCCGCACCAGCTGATGCTGGCCACGAGGGTCCGAGCTGGACAGCGCTACCGGCCATACAGGGTTTGGTTTCGGAATTAAGGGGAGAGGGGCTATTGGAACATCTCCAGGTGGTGTGGTAAAGGAAGACATGCGTCACAGTGGGGGGGTGATAGTACCAAGAAAATTCCGAAATAAAATTGCTGGAGTGGCAGCGTATCCGCATCTTACCAACGAAGGTGCGCAACCAGTGCTTGCATCTATACATCAGCTCTGTAAGAGAGCCGTGCCAGCTGGAGTACGCCAGAACTGGCGGGACGTTGAAATAAGTGGGCTTTCGCGGTATTGTTCAACAGTCGCAAGCGTATATATAGTTAGTGTCACGTGGTGAAGTTATTCGCTGCTATCAATAGTATTTTTAATTAATAATGACCGGTAACAAATGTAATGGCCAGTTTTGTAACGATGCGCTTCTCACGCGAGAGGAGGCCGCGTATATAGCACGCAGACATGTGCAGCACAGCAGATGTGCGCGCCTCTCGATGGAAGAAGCTGCCTGTATCTTCCATCGAGATTAAGGACAACCGAGCAGTGCTCAATTACGGACACGTATAGGGCGACAGCACACTCCTCTCTGAGCCTTTGTCAAAAAGCAACAGGCCACAGCGTAATACGGATAGTGATATTGCTGAAAATGTAGGGGGCGGGTCCTGTATTAGCACCGTGTGTTGTGTATGTCATTTGCTTTTAAGCACATTGTATGACAGATCAAATGAGCCAGCATTTGCAGCGACGTACAGGTGCTCCGGCCTTGTCTTCTCCTTCTACGTTCTATATGTGCTCGCTGTGCCACTTCACGAAGCATCAACTCGTCTAAGTCAAAAGCGCATTCGGGCCACAGCACGAATGACCAGCGCTGTTGCTGCGCAGTGATTCGTGGGTCCTGTATTTCACTTGCTACGGCCACTCAAGTACGGGGCCCCCCCTTCACGCTGCTCTACGAAGGAACGGGATCCTCGCCGTGCTTGCCGACTCGCAGCGGCCTCTCGGGGGAGTGAAAGCAGCTTGGGGAACCTCTGTGTGCTGGGCGGTTTGATAAGACCCAAATCCGCAATCCAAGAACTCGATCCTTGGATTTGGTGCTCGCACAGTTACGACCCCCGTTATTTCTCGGGCATATAAGTCGCGCGGATCCTCCGTAATCCTCCATTTTATTTCTCGCCCGGACACACCCGAGATATGCCGCGAATGGCACAGCGATTCATTGTTATTGGGGCTAAATAGAGAGAGACCACACGCGAAGAAGAAACAACTTCGTTCGGTCGAAATCGTTTTTCTATACGCAAACGTGGAGCCGGTCTTGCGGATTTGGCTCGCGATGGCACAGTCATGAGTCGACGGCGTCGTGACCGATTTGCGCAACCGCAAGATACGTACATGCTCGCCTGCCGCCTCCTCCCGAGCGTGCAGCGTCGATGGCTATACTGCAGTGAACACACGACGGCCGGCTCAATTCTATAAGACTTTGGGTGTGCTTCAAACTGGCAATAAACCATCTTGTGCACTCAAATCACGGCGGTCGGTCGGCGGGCATTTCGAATATGACTAAAAATGCAAAAAAAAAAAAGTGGAATTGAACGAGGGCGCGGTTATCTCTTGTGAGTTGTTCAGCTCTCGGTCTAGTATAGTAGACCATGTACGTGTGTTCAAATGTGCACATCAAGAAAGCGCACCAAAAGCACGGACGAAATATATTGTGATGCTTAAAACGTGCCGTATGCATCTTGAAACACTTTCGATTCATTGCAGCAAATTTGAATAAAGTATACTTGCCACTTTTACCGTTGGCAAGTACAGGTCAAGGGGTGTTTTCTCTCGGTGCCAATATGTCGTCACATAGCGCGGGTTCACTTATCTCATTGCTTCTGACAATCCTTTGCATCAGGCGTACTTTTGTGTACGTGCTGGACATGAAACAGTATGTGCATTCATATCGGACGTTCCTGTAGAGAGTTCACACTATGCAAACTTTGCCCAAAAAAGTCGCTGAAGAGTAGAAAATTGTGAAATATTCTGTGCTGCAGCACACTTTAAATGATTCTTAGAGGTGCAGGAAATGTGTTGAAAGTAAGTTCTCAGTGGACATAATTAACGCGCCTGCAGTGTTTATAAACGTTTATATGCGTTTACATCGCCGTTGAAGAGCCGCACCTCGAATAGCAAGGAAGCGTCGGAAAAGTGCTGAACCCCACGAACGGAATGCCTGCGAAGCGTGGACGGGAAAGCGCTGGACGGGAAGAAATGACAGCAAGGATCAACTTAAGAGGAGAGAGAGATCACGAACGAAGCGAAGTTGTGCGTATACCCATTTCGGGAGGTTTTTCTTTTTCAGGCGAGTAATTATAGCGCCGGAATAAAGGTACGCAATTAAGTAAAGCTCGAACAGGGGAGGAAGTTAATCGACTGAGCGCCCGAAAGGTTCTCGACGTGCGCGTCTTTTGTTTTAATAAGCCGGGGGGTACACACCCGGCTGCAGTTAGTCAAACGAGCTACCGCCGCGGGCGCCGGCCTTTTTCATATCCGCCTGCGCCAGGCATGCAGCGGCGACCCAATTGACGCCGGGGGCCAATGCCGGCGTGGCGGGTGCGCGCCACGCCATTCACCGCGACTGCAGCTGTGGCCTTTCTCTCTTCGCTGCGAATCGCGGCTGGTTCAGACGCGCTTCAAAACAATGCGCGTATTGTTGGGCCGCGATAAAAAGGGCGCCATGCACGGCCAAGAAAAGCAAGGTGCGTCTTCTTTCGTCGCTGTACAACCTGCGTCGCTTTTGTGTGCGTGTGTGTGTGCTTGGAGGAGCGAGTCTTTAATGTTTTTTTTTTCATTTGTTTTCTCCCTCTCTCGCCCGCTGTGTGGATGTGAATCGGCTCATATTGTTGGAATATATACGAGCCGATGGCTTCTATCAGCGTATGTTGTTCACGTGCGGAGAGAGCTGCATTATCGTGCAAAAGAAGACGTTCAGGTTGCCTCGCATTCCAGGTGTGCAGCATGTCTATATGTTTACGTTCAAACTGGCATCTGGAGCTTCCAAGACATGTGCAACGAACAAATGGAGTGAGAAAAAAATAATTAATCGCCATGTTTTTGTTTTGTTTTTTGACAGCGCCCTGCTGTGCTTGAGAAACGTCGGAATAGTCTTCCAACCTTTTGTGTTCAAATGTATGTACGTGTGTTCCGATATATACGCCTCGGAGCAACGCTTAATTGTCTCTCAGCGTAAATCTTGTGTGCACGTTACAAGAATGGTAACCGACTATATTACATACTTGCAGTTAAAGGGCGACTCCGGCGATTATTCGGCGTCCATGCACTGAGCGTAATAAAATTTCGAATATGCGTTCTCTCTTGCGCTCTGATTATATGGGCCAAACGGTACGGCTGCAAGTCATTTATTTTTCCTTAAAATGAGCTTTAAAGATTGGTTGCGTTTTCCCGACTCGTGCCTATACGAATGTACGACTTCTTTACTGGCCATCTTGTGTTTGTGACGTCACCTTGCCCAGAAACGATGGCTCCTTTTTCTACGAGACGACGGCCGACAATAATCGTTTTGACGGACGTGACAACCTGCATACTTCTCTTGCCGCAGCACAATGCGCTGAGCTTGGGCACGTCGATCAGCTGCCTCGCGCGGCGGCGGCGCGCGTCAAAAGCAAACGACGATCCTTCAGCGCTCATCTTGTCGCTTAAATCGCCGCTGTCTAGTTCCAAAGAGCTGGAAATGTTCCCATGTCATCAAAATGACATCGTCAGCATCGCTTTTTTCGGCGTTAGCGCCTCGTGTGCTGCGCGTTTACATTACGGTATAGTGTAAAATCTGACGTCATCGACTCATCGTCACGTCACGCGAATCAGCTATCCGTTTCGGTTTCGGTACCTAGCTTATTGGTTATTTAGTATTATTGATGCGTTTCTAAGGAAATTGAACCACCCTACTGGTGACAGAACTGTCAATGCCATTTAAAAATGGCAATATCCTAAGTTAAAAAAACGTAAATTAACGTAAAAACGTAAAACGTAACGTAAAACGTAAAACATAAACGTAAAAGTGTAATTTATTTTTAATCGTTAATGACGGCCTATATATGAACCTCCTCTGTAACATGATGTCGTGGATAACGTGGCTACCGTTGTCTATAGCGCACCTCCTGGTTTTGGCAGGCCCGTGGGGATTCTGTCGGTCCTAAACTTTTTTTTATCGTCGTTCGGGAAGACTGTCTATAAGCCGCGCATTATTGCGGGCACCAATTGAAGTGGCTCGACCAGAAGTGCACTTCTGGTCTTTCTTCTGTTGATGGCGGCGCACCAGCGACGTCATATTGGTCTGGTTTTACAAACATGCATCTTGTCTATAGGTACATTCACTTAGCGATCACGAAACGGGACAGGCGACACTTCATGCTTGTCTTCTATCATTGTTTGTGTTAGAATTTCGCTAACAAAGGCGCACTATAATGAGCTCGCCGGCCGTTATCTGTGCGTCCTTTATTGACGTTGTTATGGGTGTAATAATCATCCTCACGGATCATCATCATCATCATCATCATGGACCTGTGCTCCCAGCTAACGCGGGCCAAGCTACCAGATATATATATAGGGCACATCACCTTGCTATAATTCCGATGTGGGGGTATTTTCGTTTACAGTGTACGACTTTACGTGAGATTAATGTTTTGACTTGTGCGGGGCTGTAAACATAAATATTGCATGACGTTATAAGGATGGCGCCAACGTTGTTTTGCTAGCAGTCGCCTTGCGCAGGCTGGGGAATTCTTCCGGTTATTATTGCTTACCTAATTAGCAAAAAATGATTGCATAAATTAATAAATGCTTTTATAATTCCTTAAACTCGAATGTAAATTGCGCATATATCGCATTCACAAACTTCGTATTCATTATAGTTTCTAGCTTGCTATAACTCTTTTCCTTGTTCTCCGCGTTTCAAAGTTGTGGCGCAAGTTTAAACGCGGTAAAGAATACGAAGTGAGCGCGGGCACTAGTTTTGAAACTGCTAGGGTAGTTTAAAAACCCTGAAACGGGCCTTTCATTGGCTGACTTGAGGCCGCGTAAAAGTGAGAAGGAGGCGGTGTAACAGCAGCAATAAATAAAACGTCTTTTTTTTCTCTTCTTTTTTGCTCTGCTTTCTTCTGCCAGCCGCCATGCGAGCCGCGCTTTACTATACTGCGTGCGTAATCAGATAAATTTAATAATTGGACGCCATTTATTCCGGTATACATGGCCGTTTTGAAATGTAGAAGCACGGAACTGACCATTTTATGACTGTTCCCTTCAACTTTCCATTTTATAAACACGTGCCCGTAAAATTTGTAACTGATAAGTTAATTAATGCGAGTAGTTTAATTAGTTGGTGGATTGTTTTGGTTTTTCTTACAAATGACGTCCACCTGGTCAGATAATTAGTATGTAGTGACGTGATTGGGTAACTTTTGTAGGCTTTTTTTTACTAATCTTCGAAGATTAAACGAATTTGTTTGACAGCAATTCCGGAAGTTATCCGGCGTCGCATTGTGTGTATTTATGACGTGCATTCGTATTTTTAATTTCTTTTAAAACTATATAGTTTTGCCTCAAACGTTTCCGCAGCCGTGCTACTCGCCAACGTTGCTCAAAATACTAAGGCTTGTTAGCACGCGTGCACCTGCGCACTCATTTGACGGTATGTGAATCGTAGTAAGTGCAGACGTACAGTTTACCTGATAAGACACGTTTTTCTTTCGTGCTAAAGAATAATTCGCTTCGATGATGGAATACTTTCGCAACTTCTTTGTTTCCATACTAGGACGCTCTGTGAGCGGATGATGCGTCTGATCTATAGTATAGCATAGGAAGCGCGAATAAGTTCGTCTTGTGCTATAGTTTCAAGTTAGCCCATAAAATGACTTTTGCGGCGAAACATAATTGCTCTGCTTCGATCGCACAAAGAAAGTTCTTGTATTTTTATGCAACTTCGAGCTTCTCTGGCATACCAACTCGGTATCACCTTAATTTCTTCAAAGCCGGGGTGCATTGGTCTGTTCTTGCATGGGTTATGCTTTCCTATTTAACGCGTGCTGGCTGTGTATATATACCGTATAGCAGCGCCTAGTGTACTGAGCGCGTGTTCCCGAAGAGCACCTGCATTATTGAATTTCACTTACGGTACGCCGGGCGGCTGGAGTGCGCTGCAGCCTTTCCGAGCCTAGCTTATAAGTCCCAGTGTTGGAGCCGCGGTCTTTATTGAAATATTGTTCACGGTTCCAAAGATCCTCTCTCAAAATGGAGTAAAACCGCTCCGGGTGGAAAGTTTGACTGTGCCGTCGTTGGAATTTACTTAAAGGGGTTTCTAACCCGGTGATGACAAGTTTCAACATCGGCTTACGCTAACGTTATCGGATGTCTGTTGAGTGCATGTTGCCGTGAGGTGGTGGGAGGGAATGTGTTGGTTAACGAGTTGTTTGAGATGGATAGGGAGATGGATTTGACGCCGCGCGGAGTCCGCAACGGCGGGGCTCTCGGCCGCGCTATAAATTAATCATGGTGGCGGGTCGCCCCCGCGCTTCGGTGCGACTCGTGGCGTTAAGCCAGGAGCGTCAAGCCTTGACGCATTGCGACTGGAAGTGAAGCTACTATACGTCAGTGCTGCGCAAGTTAGAAAACGCGGGAGCGCTCGAGTTTCTTGCCAAAGGCATGCTTGTAGCTCCTGCTGACCATGACTGATCAGCGTTGAATGTCACGCAGATATGATTCGACAAAAAGTGCGACCGTCGTCAGGTCGTGGCACCCTTCTTTTGAAGTATGTGCTGTCTCTGGTGTCTCTGTGTGTATTCATGCAGGCGTTCTCAAATAAATTAACGGCAGTCTACGAATATAACTGGAAAGTATGTAATCGATGAACTGTGCCAGTGCTGACTTATGGAGCCGAAGTTCGGAGGGGATAACAATGTTGAGAAGAAGCTAAGGAGCGCGCAACGAGCGATGCAGCGGAAAATGGTATAGGCGTAATTTCGAGAGACTGGAAGACGGCAGTGTGATTAAAAAGATCAAACGTGAGTGGCTGAAGCGGAGTTGAGTAGTCCGTGTAATGCTTATAGAGCAGATAAGCGGTAGTCTATATATATAGCTAAGTATAACGGATTGGGTGCCAAGGGAAGGAAAACGCACTTGATAGATGGTTCGAGTATTCGGTGGTGTGATGATCGAGAACATCAAGTTTTCAGACATAGGATTGTGTCCTGCTGTGTTCTTAAGTAGGATGATGATGTGTGTCAAAGTATAGGTTATCGGTCGGGGGCAGAATACAAAATGTTAAACGGTCACTAAGAAACGTAATGGATGTCGTCGAATTCTGTTAAAAAACGGGGCCGGCATTCACGAAGCAGTTCGCGCGCAGTATACGCGTATACTATAGCTCGTATAGAAACAAGTACCCGTCTATCTGGATAGCTAACATATTATAGTAAAAGCGGCATGCCAGTGATAAGGAATTCTTGCGAACGAAAATGTTTCGTAAATGCGGCCCCTTATGTTGCATATACTGCATGTACTATCGACCAAAAGATCTGATAAAAAAGCTGAATATCTCCGCAGCGTCAAAACGCAGCCTGGGATTCCCATTTCCAGTCTCTACTGGTGCATGCGAACAACATTGTGATGTACGGTTTTACTGGCTATTTTTAAAGGCTGCTCGGATATTTAGCGTTTTCTGAGATCCCGTGGTCCGTAAACTTTTTTTGGTCGATAGTGCACCTTTCTTCGATCGCAGAACGCCTTATCGCGACGACGATCGCTCGCGTGGAGACCTTGCGACCGTTACGACAGAGCACTTGCGATGTAAAATTAAATTATGGTGTTTTACGTGCCAAAACCACGATCTGATTACGAGGCACGCCGTAATGAGGGACTCCGGATTAACTTTGAGCACCTGGTGTTCTTTAACGTGCACCCAATGCACGGGACACGGGCGTTTTTGCATTTCGCCCCCATCGAAAGGCGGCCGCCGCAGGCGGGATTCGACCCCGCGACCTCGTGCTTAGCAGCGCCACGCCATATCTATACTGGGCCACCACGGCGGGGTCACTCGCGGTGTAAACTCCTCCATTTCCTCCGGAAGGCACTTTTCGGTTTCGGCTTCTCCGAGTGCTTAGAGAGGCTGCGGCAAAGCGAGCGTTTCAGGGGTGAACTCATTTTGATCGGCGCCGTGCAGTATACGAGCGAACATTTGCCGTGAGCGACACGGAGACATGGGAAAACGGCCTTTGCAGCGTTGAAGGTGCATTTCTGACTACGAGAATAACTTTGCACGTGCAGTAATTGCGTTTTTTTCCCCCTCGCCTCATAGAATGCATTAACGCATCCTCAGCGTGACCGAAAAGAACTAACTGATCAGCCTGGCGGAAGACACGCCATTAGGGGCGCGGTGTGCTGAGTAAACAGCCGTATTGCCGCCTTATACACCTTTCGGGGCGAGAGCTTACGAAGCACGGCCCGCCGCATTTCGAAGCGTAGCGAGATTGGCACGTGGCTCGAACGTGCGAACATTGAATACAGATATTATTTCGGTCTATTCATCTAGGTAGCGAGAGGGGGACTTTTTTTGTTTCTCTTGATGCAGATGTCCTGCTTTTTAAAAATTTTGATCGCGGTTGTATACCTTTTCCTTTTATAAGCCGGGCACATCTCAGCTCCAGCGAACAGGGGTTGGGAGAAGAAAGATGATGGTCTCTGAAACGCGAGGCTTTTTCGTGTCGCGCTGGTCGACCGCCGCCAAAGAAAGCCAGCGCGCAGACCACGCCGGCTGCGGCGGGCTATTTTCAGGGGCCGGCAGCGCCGCAGAAGGCGTATTTTGCGCGCGAGCAGCAAACGAACAACGCGACGCCCACGTCGGCGCCTCGCGGGGCCCCGGCCAGGGGCACGCGCGCTGCTGCGGCGCGGCTCATTTCCCGTCGGGGAGACCAAAGTGGCCCGCCGTCCTGTTCAAAGATTTATTCGGGACCCGCGGCTGTTCGTGCCTCGGGACATAGGTCTATAGGTTTAGTTTGGTTTTGGGAAGGCATATACGGAGGATGCTCGCAGTATTTTCCGAGCGCACGCGTATAGTTCTCGATGCGGGCGTCTCTCAGCGCGCGCATTGTTGACGCAGGTCGCGAGAAGATTGCGTCGCGAGCATCCGGCTCTCGCACGACCGTTGGTTGCAGCGCCCGCAGAGCTCGCAGCGGAAGCTTTGTTGCTACCGTGCGCTGCAGCTCTTCCGGTTTCGTGTATATATCTATAGGTGCTTCTTGCTTTCGCGCTGAAGTCTTCTGCAAGCTTGGCAGCGGCTATATGTGGTCAGTCGAGATCGCATCTCGCAGGGCTCTATATGTACTCTGCTGTTACCGGCCACTGTTTTAGTTATCCGATTATATAATACTCGGCGCTATATGCGAACTCGCTTGCCAGCGCGTATTGTTTTACGTGGGCATGGCTATTCCGAAAGCAGTCGCAGATACAGGCTCGGAAGCGCTAATAGACGAGA
The DNA here is from genome assembly GCF_013339745.2 of Dermacentor silvarum. NCBI lineage: Eukaryota > Metazoa > Arthropoda > Arachnida > Ixodida > Ixodidae > Dermacentor > Dermacentor silvarum. The sequence continues at coordinate 305,454,398 of NC_051154.1, forward strand.
CGCGGCAATCAACGCGCATACCATTTGCCGCGCACGGCCACGCGCCTGCACCAGTGGCCGAATTCGCAAAGCTTCGCACTTGTTTTGCCATTATCCGGTCGGCTTCGCTATATATAATGCGTTCGCTATCTCGAGTTACACGCGCCTGTTCTGGCGCACAGAGTGGTTTGAGAAGTCGCTGGCCTGGTTTCTAAATGCCCTTCAATGCCAATAGTCACAGTGATTAGTGCTAGATCAGGGTTGCATCTTTCGCGATCAACTATAAAAAGAACCGTTGCAATCAGGTGTTACATAAGCGTGAGCGTTTATACGGGTACCGGATACCGACGCCACTATCGTGCCCACACATCTAAGCTAATCATAGTTATGTGCCGTGTTTCTGCAAATGACATGTGACCCGCCACGGGTAGCTTAGTGGCTATGGCGTTTACCGAGTTCGAGGTCGCGGGTTACGATCCCGGCCACGACGGCCGAATGTCGGTGGGGGCGAAATCTAACGAACGCTTTTAACACGTGCACGTTGAAGAACCCCAGGTAGTCAAATTTAATCCGGAGTCCCTCACTACGGCGTGCCTCATAATCAGATCGTTGTTTTGGCACCTTAAAACCCCAGAATTGTGTATATATAGGGAAAATAAACCCACCTATCCAGTTGCCAACGCGATTCTTACTTCCGCCTTCGTGGAAGTCGAGTAGTACAAGCTCTTACCGACACGCACTGTCTTTGAATCGTGCGCGGAAACCCGCGTAAATCCGTTTATCGCGCTCTTTTGAGCACCCCAGGAGAAAGCGCTATCGTATACAGCTGGCGCCGTAAGCGCTGCGTCATGGCTCTTTCCTTGTTTTGGTGCGGCGCCTCGGCGCGCGATCCCCTTTGATTCCCGGGCACGTAGATCGGCACTGGCGGCAGGGCTGCGCGCCGCTTTCGATCGCCTGTTTATTGCCCCCCGTGGCGACGTAGCGCACGTCCTCTTAATCCGTCGCCGACAGTTTGCATCTCCCCAGCTGTCCACTGGCTTGGAGGCGTATGGCTGTTGCGCTTGCCGAGTGCCGCTGTTATGCGGGTTGCGCTTTTTTGATAAAGCGTATATGCGCATGTATACATGCAGTTTGTATTCTGTGCCTGAAAAGGAGAGGAAGCGCTTTTTTTTTCTGCACCAGCAGTTATGAGAAAGCAAATGGGGCGCTGTTCAGTCCGTCCGTCGACGCGCATAAGCTCTCTCTCTCTCTCTCTCTCTCTCTCTCTCTCTCTCTATATATATATATATATATATATATATATATATATATATATATGTGTGTGTGTGTGTGTGTGTGTGTGTGTGTGTGTGTGTGTGTGTGTGTGTGTGTGTGTGTGTAACGGTACACAGATGGTCCGTGCATGGAAGCAGAGGAATTAAGATGAAGAAAAAAAGGCAGTGTTCGGGCGACCATATGTTTGTGTCCGTCCGCAACCTCCTGCTCGCGTCACATATATATACACATTCATACCACATCCCGTATCCCTGCTTCAGGTACAGCATGCGGCACAACTGCCCCTCCCCTTACTCCGGCTCCGGCGCGTGAGCCGAAGGATGCGCCGGAGTAAGGGGAGGGGCAGTTGTGCCGCATGCTGTACCTGAAGCAGGGATACGGGATGTGGTATGAATGTCGGGCGCGAAGAATGAGCCGGCGCCGATTGTGCTCGCAGGCTCGCTCTCAGTTGAAGATATATATGCCGCAACGTCAGAGTGCGTCACTGTTGGGATGCTCGCGAGTTGGTGCACCTTGAAAAGTCTATGTGGTCATATTTAATACGTCGCCCCCCACTGCGGCGTCACTCATAACCCACTGTGAAGATTCTGGTCGTTGAACCTCGTAATTTAGAATAATAATAATAATAATTAGAAGAAAAAGACGGGAAAGAGAGTAATGACGCGCATCGAATGTGACGCGGCGTATTTCCATGTATTCGGCACTCAAAATTGCGCGTACGCTGCTTGCGTGCTGCATATTTCCCTGAACCGCTTCTCTTTGTTGCTTATAGTTCAGGTTTGCCTAATGAAAACTATTCGCGCCTTCATACTCCGTACTCGATGATGAGATTATGAGTGCAGCAGCTGCATTGAACGCATAACTCACTGTTCAACAAGTGGACTCACAGAGCCCTGGTGTAAAGCCTTTTAGGTGCGAAGCACCTCATGCGCCCGGGCTGTCGGCGTCTCCTGTCGTCGTCGTAGTCACGGTAAGCAAGCGGCTCGCGCTCGGCACGCGCTCGTGCCACTGCTCCCGCGTTCGTCGTCGTCGTCTTCCACAGCTGGCTGCGTTGCCGCTCATCATTCCATGCAGCGTAGAATTTCACTTCTGTCGTCGTAATGGGGAGGCCGCGTTTACGGGGTTGTGAGCCATGCATTGCTTAAGGCAGTATGAGCCCATTAGCGATGCATCGCTGCATGCTTTGCTCCTCCCCAGGTTTCACGTTAGTGGAGCTGCATTTCGCTCAATGGGTCATTTGACACTTACGCATAAAATTTAATTCACCGCTCAAACCGAGCCTACGACTTAACTCGTGCTGACTGTAATACCTAATAAAAACTAAAACAGTAAGAAAGGCGTCCATAATGACCAAATTGCTGAGGGAGTTAAAGAAAACAATGATGTTTTTTGCTTGGTCCGAACGAGGCCTGCATGCAAAACACAGAACAATGAATGCTATGCGTATAGCTGCCCGCGTGGGAACAGCCGCGTCGAGGCGTCCTTGTCACGAGTCGTCGCATCGCTTATAGCTCTATACACGATTAACTTTCTGCTTAATGCATGGTGGTCCGGTTGATTGTCGGTATACCTGTACTATATACACGCTTACACGGTATACACGCTTGCACGTGCACGATGATGAAGTCAACTGACGTCGAGAGGTGGGGGGTACTCCCTGATCGGCATCGCAGCACATAATAAGCTCCGCTGTCGCAATATGAGCAGCTCCTTATATGTGCCCAAATGTGCACAAAGGGCGTGTTTGCTGAAGGTGTTGATGCGTTATTCCCTCCGTACTTGGGAGATGGTGGGTGACAGACAGCCCGTTATACATCGATGAAAGTTTCGTGTGTACGTAAATGTTTATTTTGCGTATACTAACCTGATTATCGCGTTCGTGTGAAATATATATAGCATAGAAGGTCTATCGGGTGATAGCTGCTTGCGGTAGGACAGTTGTTTGTCTCTTCACAACGCGCTTGAAACTTTGAACGCTTAGTGCAGTGTAGCCCGTATAGCGGCACGCGTAACTGCAGGCACGCTTTCGGACCCACCGTCTGGGCGCTAACTCCGTGCAGGTGAATCCTTCGCTTCACCTCATGAGCAGCACTACACGGACTCGCTTCAGTGGCGAGAACTGGCTGCGTGTTCCCGTGTTTCTTTTGCGCACCGTGCATCTGTTGGGCGTGCGTGGGTATATATCGTTCCGTGCCGCTTTCGACATCCCGGGAAGCGAGCGTCGCTTTAGTATCGATGCAGGCAGCCACCGTGCGTCTTCGATTTTAAATTTTCAACCGCAAGCGTTCGGCGAAGCAAACCGAACGCGCAACTTTCAATATACTGGGTGCAGGCTATGCAGTGTTATACTGTAGCGCTTTTGGAAGTAACGCTATACACCATAGTGTGCTCCCTCTTACCAGTTCCGTACAGTGCAGCGAAAACTGCCAGTCGGGTCAGCCAACGTACAAAATGAGAGGGGCTCCTCGAATGTTCCGCCTCTGATTGCACCTCCGCGCGATGTTGATTGAACGGAAGTTTCACGGAATGACTGTGTAGCGCCAGAATGAGGCGAGCCCGAATTGCACTGCCTCAATCCTCTGGAACACGCAGACCGGTCTCGTTACTGATTGGCTAACACGAGCCCTGGACTTCGCAGCACCGCGCGAAGTTGGCGAGTCGGCCGGAGTTAGTGTGGATCAGAACCACATGCGGATTGGGTATAGTATATAGTGCAACGCCGCTGAGCGCAGCTCGGGGACGCGCCTGTTAAGTGCGCTCGGCTTCGCTCGTATACGAGCACTTGTGGTATACCGTATACGCACGCCATTTGCTGCGCCGCTATACCCTGCAGGGAGGTTCGGACTGATCTCCACTACACGCAGGAGCAAGAGTATCGGGCCTTGCTGCTGCAGCTGTTTGCTTTGTTGGGCCAGGTTAGGTGCATGGCGGCATTGACCCAACCTTCTCTTCATTTTATTTTGATATCGAGCCTCTCTGCTGCCTCTTACTTAGCCTCCTGGGAGCGCGGTGTATACTTGTGGGAGTGTAGTTGCGGCGTATCTCCTTGCCCGCCGCTGTTCTTGCGATAGCTGCGGCTTCTTTCTGCGTATGCTCGTAATTGGCCTCGCCGTTCGCTTGATCGTCGTCCCCTTGATCAGCGTTTTCCCTACTTTCTCGACGGATGCTATCAGCTTCTTTCTTTCTTTCTCTCTTTCTTTTTTTTTTTTTTTTTTGTTTTACTTTCCCCTTTCTTTCCGGTCGGCTGTTGAGCGCGCAGGTTCTTTCCTGCGCGCTCAACAGCCGACCGTGTGCGATGAAACGCTTTCTCTCCGGGAAAAATCGCGTATCCCGACAGCGTGCTCCGAGTTTTTGCCGACTCGAGACGGCGTCAACCCCGGCGTTTGGTTCGCGCAAAGATGTAGACTACTATAGGCCTTAAAACTCTTGCCAGCACTTGCACGCGAATGCCCAAGGCTGTGTTTGCTCAAAATCGAGGGCGGCCGGAAAGCATGCATCGCCCAGACTGAGACGTATGCATTCTGGTATGTCGCGTGCATCTCCATTCCTAACATCATGCATAAATATAGCGTTTGTGCTCACTGTCCGCGTTCTTCGTTTCTTTGCTTTCTTTTTGTCCATTTGCGAAGGAAGATTAGTGTCTCGTGTCTGCCTGCGCGTGTAAGCCTGCTTGTAAACACCGGCTTAGGTGACCGTTGTCTTTTCTCTGCCGCTTGACCGCTTCCTGTTTTGTATGTGTGCAAAGATGGAGAGGGGTGGCGACGCTGTTCTGTCGGTTGCCGCTTTGCTTGCCAGACCGCGTGTGCGTGTTTGCTGGGCGCAAACACGAGGGCTGACCTTCGAGATTCCTCTCCGCCGGGGCCCCCTCCAGCTCTTTTTCGTTCCGCATTCCTATAGCAACCGTGGGGGGCCGAACGGCAGAGCTAGCCCGATTGACGCCGTATAACAAGGCACCACGCTGAGGCTTTTCTTCTTTCTTCCGTAGCCGCTTCTTTGCGGGTCGTCTAATTAACGCCGATGAGTCGGCCCTCCCGCACGTGGTCGACAGCGCCGCATGGACGAGCCGAGAGTTCGTTAACAAAAAGTAGTGCTGCTACCATTGTGCATAAAACTATACCTAATTAGTTATAGCGAGGGGGCCGTGTTGACAAAAAAAAAAAAAAAAAGATCGAGTGCAATGGATTGACTATCCGCGTCATCCATTGCCGCATCCACCACATTTAAATGATAATATTGGGCGAGAAAACTTCTGAAAACTTTTTCCCGAGGTACTCGACCAGCGTTCAAAGAAAATTCACCTTCCATTTGGGATTAGTCGTAACATCGACGAATACGCCCGCAAGCGCGCGCGCCTCTGCTGATTGGAGGCGGTCGCCTCTTCTGCTGATGCACCGAAACAAGCGGCATCTTTTTGGTGGGGAGGGTAGGCGCATTTCGATGGGGGGGCGGATTTCAATATGGAGTTCGAAATTAATCCGAAGACTTCATGCGTCTGTCATAGTCACACGTGTTCGCGCGAGGCGTCTACCAATCATTCATCGCGCGTCAAGTAGGCAGTTACAAGTGCGGGAGAGAGAGAGAGGAAGGAGTCAGGGGAGAGCAGGTGTCACGGAAAAGTCATTTTCCGGTGGTTTTGTGGATCGTCGCACTCGGTCGTGCCGCACCTATAGAACCACCGCTTCGGAACCGTTTTCTCCCCGCCCCCACGGCCATTTGGCCTGCCAAAAAAAGTGCCATCCTTCTTCGCACAACCGATTGAATAGCGGCTCCGCGGAGGATGAAACCGTGACGCTTGCGAGCGCTTGGCTGCCTGCCTGCCTTGTTTGCGTACTCCTGCTCCATCTGTCGAGATAAATGACCTTACGCAGCGAAGAGCGCGTGGCCTCTGCAGTTGTATATCTTTTTTTCTTCTGCCTGAATTGTCCTAATGTGCCGACTCTAATGGGCCATTCAGCACGCCGATGGTCTACGCATATGCGTATAAATGCCCCCCCACGGGGATCTCGGATAAGTACCTTTCAGCGTCCCGTATAACGCGGCTGGTGCCCGTTCCCCGCGTATATGTACAGTATGTATAGGGCGGCCATATATGAGTGCGCCAGCACTTTGCCCCGTCCAGCCTATATAGCCATCTGCCGGGTCATTTTCGCGTAGGCGACGATGGCTTCCCGTCGCGTGCATCGCGCATTAAGTCGCGCGATGCGCCTCGTTGCCTCCATGACCGCTCCCAATGTGCCGGCTATTAAGCGTACTGTATAAGCGGTTCTACGCAGACTGTTTGTGGCCTGCTGATTGTGTGCACTCGGCGGAGCGATATCTTGAGACGATAATGAGGGCGCGTATACGTACTCGGCGACAGCGGTCGGTTAGCCACGAGTTACGCGGACCTTTTAATTTCAGTTTCGAAAAACGTTGCGCGCTGATGCGTGGGACGCTTACACTTTCGCATTGCACGGATCCGGTTTTTTTTTTTCTTTTTCTTTTTTTTTACCAAGAGCTGCACCGTCCGACTGATATCATGGCATCACTCTTATTGTCCGGCGCTCGCGTTCCGATCACTCGTAATCACTTGTGTACTGACGGGGCGGTTCGATACCGGGCAGTTGAACTGGGAATTAATTTGTTTGTGGCAGGAGGGAATCGATCGCCGGCTCGCCACAAGGTGCGATTGATTGTTAAGGACGACAGCCGCGATGCACACTTACCAATTTGACTCTTCATTTATTTGTGATATTCTGACAGTAATCTTTTCTTGCGATGAGAAGGCGGTGCGTGCAACATTTGGTCGGTGGAGATCTGGCAATTCAAATGCGCAGTGCTTGACCCACACTCATTAGAATAGAAGAAGCATCCGCCGCTATATCGCTCAGTGCCTATGGCGTTCTTGGATTACCTGCCACGGCGGCCGCATTCCGACGGGGGCGTAATTATGCATAAACGCTCGTGTACTTGGATTTGTGCGCACGTCGCATATAACCTCACGGTCTCATAACCTCGTCACGTAGCCCAGGTGTCGCTTTAATACGTTAAACCATTCGATCGATCGATCAAATCTATTTGCGCTATACATACGCACAGACGCGCATTTTCATTGCTATAGCTTCGCGGCCTGGGACGGTAGATCGCCTCTTACGGACGCGTAATTGGGGCGCATGGTAATTAAGTGTGTTCATTAGGAAAGGAAGCAGGTAAATGAAATGCAGCTCGGGCACAACTGTCTGCACCTTTCGGTATAGACACCTGAACTGTCCCGCAGCGATGGAAAAGTTAGAGAATAATAGAAAGAATAGAGAAAAAAGAAACAGCATAACTTCAGCAAAGAGGGTGCAGTCGGCCGCAAAGGCTTACGTGGCACAGTTTCCACGACAAGTGTGAAATTTCGTTTTGTTAAGGCATGGCGCTTCTATCGAATGGATCTTTAATTGTGCCCGTTGCATTACAGGCTGAAAATTCGAACCTATATGTAGCCAGTCTTCGTGGGGAATCAATATTTTTCGCAAATCCCCTGTCCCGTAAACTTTTCAAGCCGACTGTACATAGCAGTACATAAAAATGCACCCGACGTGGGGGTGCATGTGGTGTCCTTGGTGTTGCGCTGTTGAGCCCGCGAGGTCGCGGGATCAAATCCCGGCCGCGGCGGCCGCATTCGCGATGGAGGCGAAATGCAAAAACGCCCTCGTACCGTGTGCCGTAGACTACAGCATGCCTCATAACCAGATTGTCGTTTTGGCACGTAAAATTCCAGAATATAACTTTTTTAGCGCAAAAAAGGCTTCATATATTCTATGAACCAGAATGGATACAAATCAACAGGCAGGCGGTTCCCGTTTCTTAATATCTTAATTCTTGTATATTCTCATTCGCTGCGCGCAGATGCCCCTGTGTGTAGCCCCCAACGCCTATACTAACGGTATATGGCGCGCAATTCCCAAGAAATAAGGGTGGTGGTGGTGGGCACAAAAAGACACGAACATGGAATGACATTATAAGAAGTGTTGGGTTGTATACTATAAAGGCACCAGGCGATTGCGCCCTTGCGCTCTCGTTTATATATATCGGGGCCTGTTTGTGTGCACGTGAATGTGCGGCTTCTTACGTGGCGTTTCACAACCGCGCGCGATTTTCTCGGCACTCCTCCGTAATCCTCGAGAAAGCTGAGTTCCCTCGTCGAGCGCTTCTCTTACTGGTTTTTTTTTTTAAATATATTTTTTAAATGTTCTCCCCCGCGCTTCAGGGAAAATCCTGACAGCACGCGCGCGCCATATAAATTTCGTTCTGTTTCTAGGTTTGTTTCAAGTGAGAAAAAAGTCCGTTTCCTCGGAGTTTTTTAAAACCTTTTCTTTTTCTTTTATTTTGCTTTCGTGGGGTTTGTAGGAAAGGTGTATATTATAAAAAAAAAGAAAAAGATGGCGATGCACGTGCTGCTTTCGAGTCCCCGAACACGTATACGTATAGGTACGCGGGCTGAAGTTATTTTTCCTCGTTCGTCTGTGCGGTCAACGTCCCCAGAGTTTACCACCTGCATGGGCGTTGTAGGCTTTTTACGACCCTGCATGCGCGATGAGGAGTCCGCCTCTTCTCGCCACTTTAATTGGAGGCATTCCAGGGCGCGCGCTGCGTGTTCACGTTTAACCTGAAGAAAGAAAAGGGTATTTTAGTGACAGCCCGAGTTTTGTAGGCACGCGACATAATTTGCTTTCCTCTGATTGATACTCTAAATGATGCGCACGGATCTCCATTGCAAAGGAAGTATCTTTAAGACGAATCACTTGAGCTTTAGAGAAGAGCGCACTTTATAGATAACTGCGATGCGTTCGCGCCTCGAGTGGGGATTTTTAGTGCAGTGGGAAGGTCACCTCATCGGTCCTCAGCCCCCTCCTGTCTTTCTTTCTCTGTCTCTCATTTGATTACTTTATCACACGCTCACACTTTCTCTCAACTGCGCCCTCTCGGGCAACTGTTGTGGCAGAGAAGCTCCTTGAAAGCACAAGTTTGCATCCAGCTTAAAGTAGCGCCAAAGCTGCGAAGGAAAGCCGTGCGGGCTTCTCATATAACTATACGCTGTGTCACTATATCTGTAACACTTGCAGACGCTGGATTAGAGCTGCGACGACACCGACGCGGTATCGGCGAGAACTATCGGCTGGCAGTTGTGCAAAGAACCGCTGGTGGCAGAACGGCGAGATCCGTCACACTGGTCGATTAAGCATATATATGTCGCCAATTCGCTATTTCGATGACGCAAACGTCTCGCAGGAACCAGCATGTGCGGCGAGCCGGCACTTATAGCCGCCACGGTGGCTCAGTGGCAGACTTGTACACGTTGCAGAAAGAAAGTAACCGATTATCATTACTTCATTTCAAAAATGTAATTGATTACAGTGACCCATTAGTGCCCCACAAAAGTAATCGATTACTTTTACGTTACTTCCCTCCCGACGTTTATTAGCATCGCACAAATACAGCAAATAAAGCGAGCTGGCCTGGCTCTTTCAGTGCGTCCTCAGCGGCCGTTCGTGCGTTATTTTCTGTAACAATTGCTCTTCAAAAATTTCGTCGGTCCCCTTTCCTTACTTTTTGTGAGGGCATCAACAGGGACATTGGAAACTCGCTCGATGTGCGCGCTTGGCGGAAGGGCGGTGTTGTGTATAACGTATATGAACACCGGACGCGGACGTTAGCAAACTGAGGTCGGTAACTGTCCGATGAAAAAAGCGAAGTCGAAACTCATTGAGGGTGAGTTCTGACGTTCTCGCCACATAGAAACGCGAGACCATCGCGAGATGCGGAATGCAGTGCCGCGCGACTTTCCTCCGAGACGGCGAAACAAATACTGAGCGCCGGTTTTGCCTCTCTGAACGTGCGCGTGCGCGAGGCTGCCGCTTCGCACAACTGCTGGCGTTCCACGGCAGTTCCCGCCGCATTCCGATGGGGGCGGAATGCACAAACGCCCGTGTGCACGAACCCCAGGCAGTGATAATTTACGCCGGAGCTCCCCGCTATATAGGGCGTTACTCACGAGTCATAAACCGATAACGTATATACTGTGCAGTTAGGGGACGTTAAAGCCTCCGGCCGAGAGGTCGATGCGTGATATACCGACGGAGTCCTGTAACGCGGGTCCTTTGGCCGAGGGGCGACGTCCGTGAGCCACCGCGTTCTTCGCTCCCTTTTCTCGCTTTGTCCGTGTATAGTCGCGACGTTCAGGAAGATTCGGTGTCTCCTAGCAGCTGACCCCCACAGAGGGTGCGGGGGGGGGGGGGGGGGGGGTCATTGTAGCGACTTATGCCTCGCGGTCAGACGCGCTCTGCCGCCCATGGCCGCGTTTCCCTTTCAGGCGTGTGCACAGTGGGCGCCCGATCCGGTACGACGATCGCGGTGTTCGCGTCTGCGAGCGTGGGCCACCTGCCGGCGCAGCGTATATACGCGCTGTTCTGTGCGCGCTGTCCTGCCACGCTGTAGCATCATGGCTGGCGGGACGGCCTGCATAATGCATCGCGGGTCGAGGCCGACCCCTAATGGACGAGCTCGTCGCTGTGCCTTCGTCCTCCTCGCCCTCTCCGCGTGCTCGGCCTTTGGCTGCCGTGTGCGCCGTTGAAGCACCGTTACGAACCGTCACCGTGCGGGGGGAAGGAGCCGATTAGCCCGGACTTCCTCCTCTGCTTATACGTGTATGGGTATCAGCGTGCGCGACCCGCGTTACGTTGGCGGGCTTCGGATACGGGGGAAATGCCGAGCGCATGTGTACTTCCGTGGATTAGATCGCCGTTGAGGGTTTTGCCGTCGTCTCTCGCAGTGAGAGTAAATTGACTATGCATAGCTCGACATTTGGCAGGACCCCGTGCAATGCACGATAGGCCCCGGTCGCCAATGTTTCCGAGTTTTATTTATTCACCTTTTTTTTTTTTTTTTCAGCAGCCATGCCCTTTACGTGGGTATAGTCAAAGTTGCCGCTTTAACTTGAGCAAAGCTTACGCCGCTCTTCGCCGATACCTGGCTTTTCGTGCCGAAGGGAGACAGCGCTGTATCGACAAACGTGGAAGACAGAAAAAAGCGACATACGTAGCGGTATACGTGTCTCGTCTCCTCTGTCGTCCACGTCTGTTAAGCGCGTGTACACGTACAGCGGTGAGCACTGTTAGGGTGAACACGCGAGCGCGTGGCCGACGGCACTGTCAGCGCCCCGTTACGGTCATCACTGGAAACATTGCGCATGCGCATCACGCCTTCCGCGAAATAATTGTTCCACCGCGCGCATGACGTCATGAATGCACTTGTTCGTCGTCTGCTAGCCGCATTTTTGTTTTCTAAGCCCATGCATCCTGCATTTTAAGATTTCTTTAAACATCTGTGCTTGAACAGAACAAGACAAAAAACTTGTATATCTATGGGGGCGTGTCTATTCGTTCCCTTAAAAGTTGTTGTGCATGCAACGCCGTATATAAAACAACCAAACATCTTTCGCAGCCGTTCATTCTGTCGCCAGATCGTATTATGGCTAGGGTTCCCGATGATGAACGGCGCTCAATTGTCGATCTTTCCCTGAAAGGTTATTCCCAGCGGTATATTGGCGCTTTAGTTAATAGGCCCCTGAAGACTGTGAACAGGATAATTCAAGCCTACAAGTATGAAGGTCGCATTCAGGATGCACCCCGCGCGCCCCGCCCTAAAGCTACCACAGACGATGAAGACGCCCTCATAGTTGCAGCTGCTGTTCGTAACCCTTTCTTGCCAGCCCCAGCAATACGCGAGGACTTGGATTTGGACGTTTCGGACACCACTGTTCGACGTCGCCTGCGTACTGCGGGCCTTCGCAGTCGCGTCGCAGCGCAGAAGCCACTACTAACGGCGGCAAACAAGGACGCACGACGGCAGTTCGCTGAGCTGCACGAAGCATGGACATCAGAAGAGTGGGGTCGCGTCATCTTTTCGGATGAGTCGACGTTTTCGACGCGACAAGACCAAAGATTGCGTGTTTGGAGACTACCAGGCACACGGTGAGGCAAACTTCCTGCTTTGAAAAGCAATTGTTTTAGTTAACGTCACAATGCCACGCAGGAACGACCCGGACAACGTGCAAGGTGTTTCTGCCAGTGGGAGATCGAGTGTGAACGTGTGGGGTGCTGTTTCAAGATATGGTTTAGGGCCCCTGCAACGTATACGTGGACACTTATCGTAGGAACAATACTGCAACATTTTGAACAATGTGCTGTTGCCATATGCGAGCAGTTTATTCCCAGACGGTGATTACCTGTTCCAACAGGACCGGTCACCGATACACACGGCGCGGGCTGTCAAGGAGTTCCAGGCGGAGCAGCACATGCAGCTACTGGAATGGCCTCCGAAAGGAGCGGACCTGAATGTGATAGAAAACGTGTGGGGCCGTCTGAAAGCTTCCTTGGCAAGGAAGCCCCTTTATTCCGCGACTTCGGACCAGTTGTGGGCGCAAGTCAGCAACGAGTGGGAAAGGCTGAAAGCCGATCGGGAATATGTTCGATCACTTTACGACTCGTTACCGTCCAGAATAGCTGCAGTCGTTGCTGTAAGTGGTCACATGACTCGCTATTAGATTTGCTCATGTTTTTATATTTGTTCTCATGGTCTTGTTTAACTTGAATTGCAAAAGTGCAATTTTCTTGAATAAAAAGTTCAATAATTATCCCTCTTACACTCACTTTTTTCCTTCACGCGCCAATCTTCAATCCAGATGGACCTTGAAATGCAGAAGGTATCAGCTCAGCGAACAAAAAATGCGGCTAGCAGACGACGAACAAGCGTATCGATGACGTGATGCGCGCGGTGGAAAGAGTGTTTCGCAAAGCAGATGCTGCGCATGTGCAATGTTTCCAACGATGGCTGTTACGCGGCGCTGATAGTGCCGTCGGCCACGCGCTCGCGTGTTCACCCTAACAGTGCTCACCGCTGTACGCTCGTGATGCTCAACCAACTCGCCCAATTGGGTGTGGTTGACCAACTGGATATATTATGAGCGGAGGTGGCCGCTGACAATGGCAGAGAGCTTTGTGAATTCCGGCCCGGTTCGTAGAAATAAGTATTACGGCAAATTTATTATGGCGCTCTGACGTATTTCCAGATTTTGTTCCTACACCGAAGCTGTATATGGCTAGCCGATTCGTCCGTCTGTCGCCTGTACGCAGAAACTGTCATCAGCAATGGCTCGAGCGTCGTCGTCGTCTTCCACAGCTGGCTCCGCTGGCGCTCATCATTCCAGCGTAGATTTTCACTTCTCTTCTGTCGTCGTCATGGGGAGGCCGCGCTTACGGGGGTGTGAGCCATTGCTTAAGGCGGTATGAGCCATTCATTGTCTTACGTGACGGACGAATTTAAATTTGAAGCAATTTAATTTCGAAGAATCGCAAGCGGCAATGGATGGGCGAATGCTGCTAACCACGCCGCCGAGCAAACTGGCGACTTCGAACGCAAGCGACAACGGCGGACTGCGGGCACACCGTCAGTGACGTCGTTTTCTCCGTCGCAGCCGAACCTGCGTGTAACCTCATTAAGAAACACAAAGACGTAACGAATAATTGAGAAAGACTTTAATGGTACCGTGGGGATTAACCCAGTGATAAATACCGAAGCCGCGTGTTTCAGCTTCGCTGGTTAACCATCTGTACGGAGTGCTTGGGTGGTGATTTTTCACTATTGCTTATAAAAGGTTCGGACCTTTAATTTAACGCAAAAAAAAAAATAATGTGACAAGTCCGAAATGTCGCGTCAGCAGTCCTTTAAACTCCACCGCCAAGTCAAAGCTAGTCGCTCGCGAACTTCACCGACAAAAGAGGCGGGTCTTCTAAAGCGCTTTGTATAAAAAAGAGAAAAAGAAATTGTAATACGGAACGAGGCCATTTCCTCCTACGCGTTTACGGTCCTCTTATACGGCTGCGTCGCTCGAAATCCGGTCTCTTAAGATGGCTCCTTACAGCGGCAGATTACTTCTAGCATTGAGTGATTGCTTCCTTTATGCTCTGTGTCGTTTTCTCTTTCCCGCTTTGTCCTTTCTGCTTTCCGCCGCCTCGGTCGTATTCAAATTGTATCGTGCGAAATCGGGAGCAAAACGAAAGAACGCTGTGCGTTTGTTTTTTCTTTTCTTTCCATACCTCCGTGATATAATACATAGTGCCTATCGTTCTGTCGCTTGTGGCGGGGAAAATGGTGGACACACCTCGCCTTCTGTCTTGCAGGCTCAGGTTTGGAGCGAGGAGTACGCAATCCGTTAAAAAAAAAAAAAAAAAAGAAGGGGGAAAGGAAAAAAAAATCATTGTTGTCTGGCTGCGACTGTCTCCGGCTATTAAGAATCGGAGATTCGAGACAAAAACGATACTTTTTGCTGACTAAGCTTCGTAGCAGTGGCGGACGTCGTAATTTTCCTGACAAGGTCGCGAGTACGATTGTTAATTAGCCAGTTAGCTGACCAGTTAATGACTTTATGGGACATGTTGTAATTGCAGAACTCAAGTCAGCCTCAATGCCTCTCGCTACAGGAACGAAAAGTATGGTGTCCAAAGTGTGCAGTGAATTAATTCAGTACGGAAAACTATTAATTGGAACGGCAATAAACGTCTTTCACCGCACATTTTGCAGTTCGTATTTCTCGAAACTGGCGCGATTCAGGTATCCTCTAGCAAGAACTTGCTTACTTTATAGTTCTGCAATTACGTGATGCCCTGTCAAGGCATTCATTACAATTTAATTTTTTGTAATGTTTCGGAAATGAATGTATGCATTGGCGATTATCGCCGCTGTTGTAAGACGCGGTCAGCAAAAAAAAAAAAAATTGTTTCGAATTCCCCATTTTTAATAATGGGAGGCAGTAGTGGCTGAAACGCGCGGTATATTTACCTTTTTCAATGGCTGTAATCACCCTTGCGCCATGCCTGCTGGCTTCCGGGCTCAAGCGAGCTTCGATCGCCTCGCCTCGCTTTAATTGATTTTGCATAGTGTGCCTACTATGTCCCTGCCAGTGCAGGAGCATGTGGGGGTCTTGATGTCGCTCGTGGGGAAATGTAGCCTGGATGAGCAAAGTGCTGCCTCACGGCTTTTCCCCTGACGCCGCGCATGTAATTTGCCAGCGCAGATTTTGTTCGAACACGGCTCCCAGTTGCTCGTCATAGAAGCTCAATACGAATACGCGTACGAAGTCTCCCTGTATACGTTCAAAGGATTGCGGTGACGGCGTGTGTGCAGCGACCCTCATGAGACAGTGACACGTTTTAATGGGATTAGCTTTCTTTGGGAACTTGACTCGTTGTCTAACTACGCATTATTAACGCCTGCCGTGAACTCCGTGTTTACTTTTTCTCTTCTGCCAGAGGGCGTGTCTATGTCTCTGCGGCGTGTCGCAGTTTCGTTCGTGACCGCCACTCGGAAGAACTGCGATGTTTATTATAAAGCACGAGAATATATAGGAACATCGAAGATATGAAGTGAGCAGGCCCATCGCGTGCATATCTCCGTCGCCGATATCGTTGGAGCCGCTTCATCAGATGTTGAGTATAGAGTGGATGGTATGCGGTAAATGCATGTGTACATGCACGTCTGCTAGTTTTCGAGGCGCGACACGAACTTCAAAGCGGCCGTTTCATGGCGGAGCGGCATGTTTCGCTATTCTAGATTGCCTGCTCAAGAAATTGTTATTTCGTGTTTTTTTTTTTTTTTTCTGCGCTGTATATTCTTGCGTGGTCTCCATCAAAGAGATTACTTGGTAAATTTGGACTATCGATCGTCTTGCACTCCTCGCGGTGGCTTATAGTGGTTTATGATGCGTGCTGAGAACGACGTCGCGGGTTCTCGGCTCCTGGCAAGCGGAGGCGCGGGCTTCCGGTGGGGGAATGCAAGAAAGCGCTCGTGCTAAAAATTGTTCCGGAGCCCTTTTGTTACGGCCACGCGTAGTGATGGTTGAATAACGTTCCACGTAAATGGCCGACTGGCCTCAGAAGGAGAGCAGCGAGTTGCTGCGCCCACAGTCACGACACGTGCATATATGTATATGCAAGCGCGAGTTGCAAGCACGATCGGCTACAGCGCACAGAGGTCGAAGTCGTGCCCCAAAGAAACGCGAGTCAGCAGCATCCCTCGAGCGCGCTCTTGTCCAAACCACTCGAAATCACCTCCGCGCGCCGCTGCATGCAGCCTTCTCGAGCATGCGTATATGCACACAGTTCGCGAGTCGAGTCGAAAAAGCGTTCAACCGTATAGCGCGACCGAGCAAAAGTGCGCGCGGCGCGCATTTGGCTATATACATATATATATATCCCGTCCCTATATGTACGAGTTCTCCATCTTTTCCGCTTATATGCATCCGCGCCGATCGTGCCATCTGATCCGTTCTCGTCTCGAAACGGTCGATGCAGATGCGACCTATATTTCGCGTGCCTTTCTGCGCAGCCCGAGCAAAGAAGAGCGCGGCCCGCGTCGCTGTATACGCTGAGCACCGGCGTTTGAGCCCCGAAGGCGGCGCGGTTCAAACGCTGCCGCTCGCAGCCCCACCCGGGGTATACGCGTCGCGCCGCCGGTGTAACTGAAGTCGCGATGAGGGGGAACCCGTGCTGATTCGATTAGCACGGGTTCCTCCCGGAGCGTCGCTCGCCTCCCCGTGTTTTCTTTTGCTCTTCCCACTTATACTGTAATACACGGGGTCGCAGCTGTCGCAGTGCAGTGCACAGCGTTCGCCGACTCTGCAGACACAAGAGCGATAGTCGTGCGAGCATTTGCTTTTTCTTTCCTTCCCGTTTCTTTTGTCTCGGCTCAAACGCGGCGCGTGCAACAACAAACTATATATACACGACTCCTTCCCGGAGAGTCGCAGTATCCGTTGTGTGAGCAAACACACTGCTCACACAACGTCTCTTGTTCCTCTCTTGTTTCGACAAGCGGCAGGAACTTCTCGTCTATCGCGAGGATGTACCGTTTATCGACTGAGCGCATGGAGTGCGGTGTTCTTTGTTATTTGGCCTTGCAGCGTATATATGCACGGCTGGTCAGGGCATCAGACTCGGTACGGCGGCATCGGGCCGTCGGCTGTATACGAACGGTTGACTTGGGTTTTGTCTTTCGTACAATTTGGATAATGGTTCGGATTATATGTCTGGAAATTTTGTCTTTTCGGTTTTTTTAGTGCTTATTAAGTCAATATTTACTCTGTCATAGCCCCGTCGGGTGCCGCGGAAGAAGGCGGGTGGCCTTGCCTCGATCAGCTATAGCATCGGGCACAAATACCGGTCTGACCGTTTTTCGATTCATCCGTCCTCGCCTCCACCGTATATACGTCTGTCTCGGGAGGCACAACAAAACGCGCGTTCTTGCGCCCGCATCCAGTATAAAGCGACAATATATCTCTTAAACGCGGAAGAGACGAAACTGGTCTCAAACAAGTGTGTCATGGTCCACGGGCGAGCATAAGCAAATATGTATCCACGCTCTTGACAAGCGGACCGCGTGCATGCCATCGAACCTCTTGTGTTTGGCTGAAGACTGATGATGATGATGATGATAAGTGGTTCTTGAGGGAAAGGGAAAAGTTGACGCTATCTTCTGCAGCCCTTGAGGGAGCACGGCTCAGCGCCAAACTGAAGACTGGTCTTCGGAGCCTTCAACCACACTCTCCCCATGTTGCCAGAACAGGCGTGCTCTCCACCGGATGCGCCGCATATTGTGGCCCGCTGAACGGTCGGTGCAATGTATGCAGACCGATGTCGTGCTGCAAGGTTGAGACAATAGGGAAGCTGTCCACGTTTTAAACAGCAAAGGTTCGCACTGTCTGCGCATTGTTGATATAAGCCTATGGAAGTTTAGCGAACAGTCTGTCGTTTACTTTGGTAGATCATTTTAGATGAGCAAGTTTCTCAGCCAGAATTGTAGGCGGTTGGTGAATCGGTGAACTACGTTTGAAAAACAAAAAAAGAACAGCTTAGACAAGACTGCAAGAGGAAAGACGCGCGCTGCGCTGTGCGTCTTCCCATCCAGTTCTTTCGAACTTCAAAGTTTCTCAATTTCGATTAAAAAAAAAAAAAAAAGAGAGAGAGATTGCCCGTGAAGGCAGCTATTAGAATTCTTGCTGCGTGGTGGTTGTGAAGGAGGAGGGAAGCGGCGAACGTGGAAAGGGGACCGTTTGAATAACTGAGTCAAAGCTGCAGTTCGGTGTTGTAGCTCGTAGTTTGGGGGGGGGGGGTATAAAGGCTTTTTATGTACGCCCCAAAGCATGCTGGTGATGCAAATAAAGATTTGATAGTTTTGATACCCTCTTATCATTTTTTTCTTTCTCTATTCATTTATCAATCACATTTCCGCGAAATAATTCGCCCCTTGATTTATGCACGAGTGTCTTTTTTTTCTGCTTCTTTATCTTTATGACTCCAGCTGCGCTGTCCGCTCAGAATAACTCGGCATGCGTGCAGAAAGACAATATTGTCAGCTCCTGCCCGCAGTTTAGCAATCAACAGTCCGAGTGGCCACTGGCGGAGTTTTGACTTGGCTTGCAGATTTCGAGTGCACTTCTCCTTGTGCTTGATGTTGACGTAATGACGGCATCTTTCGTTGCACCGCTTACTCCATGGTTTGTTACAGTGTATGTACCAGACAGTTGTCGGCGTGCTCCTTTCATTACACAACTGTGGCGGTGGTTTCCTCCTACGCTTTTCTGCTAAACGTTTACCTGACCGTGCTTACTCACGTTTCTGGTGTAGGTTCTCATCGTTATGCCGTGTGTTTCTGCGATGACATTAAGCAATGTCGAAAAATCGCCCGTATCGAACAGCACAACTCTAGTCCTTGAGCTGGTCCCCTCGAAGAGGCGGACATTACTTGCACGAGAAATCTAAATGCATAATCGGCCAATTAACGATAATTCTGATTGAGCTTTTAACTAAACTTGCGACCCATGTTGCAATCTGGAATTTGTAGTGAGTTCGCAAGGCGGGTCCACTTGGAACGAATTCTCGGGATTACACCAGCTTCGAGGTATTCGTTCGTGAACTTTGCGAAGAAATGCATTTACTTCTGCATTTAAATGCAGAAGTCCAGTTACTTCTGGGATACAATGCATAAAACGGCGTTTTGTTAAATAAAAAGTAAATGGAACGACATTGAATTTTCACCGAAGATTTGATGGCGCATATCTCAGAAATGGCGCGATCCACGTAATTATTTTCAAGTGGACACGCCCTCAGTCTCATCAGCTGCAATTTGTAAATCGCAATATATGCCGTAAGGTAATGAGCTAAACATAATTAGTGCATTTTTGTTAATTAGTCTATTGCGGATTTTGATTTCTCGTGCGAGTAACGTCCGCCTCTCCGTGTAGGCGAGCTCAAGGGCTAGAATTGTGCTGTTCGATACAGGCGATATTTAAAGATTGCTGAAACAAAATTGCTGACAAAATCAAAGTGCTTGGTCAAGAGAAAGTTGTTCTTGATGACGTTGGAGTCTTCTTCATGCTGATGTTAATAAAGCCCGCAGAAAAACGACACTGTTTTATAGAGTATATTGCTAATTCAGAGCAAAAAGTTTATAGCCCACGACAAGCATTAAAAATATATTGCGCAACTCCCGTGCAACGTGTACTTATGTAATCGTGCCATTGCATCGATCTAACACTCAGACGTGGGGTTTACCACTTCATTTCTGGTCCCCCCCCCCCCCCCCCCCCGTTTTCTTTTCTTCTTTTTTTTTTATTTTTTAGCAACGTGCCCACACTTTTTGTGCTCGCTACTTATTCAAACCAGCCGCGGAATAGCTCTTCACACAAGCGGCTGCGAACGGTGCGTTTCTAATCAAACTTGGGAAAACAAAGTGCACACTTATAGCGGCGGCGAGTTCCTTTGCCAGCTCTTCTATAGTTCATTCCGACTAGTCTACTCTTTCGGGACTGATGTGAGAGCTCGGTGGCAGTGCGAGGTGTGAGCAAAGCGCCGGTTAAGTTCGCTTTACTTTTTTTTTTATCTGGCCAGAAAATTGATAGCTGACTCAGTGGGAAATCCGATATTAATATATAAAGCTCGGCCGCCGAGCACTGCAATTAAAATCAGCGCGCGGTGCGTCAGCGCATGCGCAGACGCACCGCGTGCCTTATGCCGAGTCCGGATTCCTGGTCAGCTATATATAACATTGTAATCTCAATGTTGTTGTCATTAGCGTAATTACGTGCAGTACGCGTTGTTCTGGCCGGCGGCAGGTGAAGATGTCTTGTGTGCCTGCATGGACTCGCCGCCGTAACGTAGTGGCTGTGCCGTGACCCTGCTGAACACGAACGACGTCGATGGTTCGATCCCGGCCACGGCCGGCGGCCGCATTCCGACGGGGGCGGGATGCGAGAGCGCTCGTGTACTTAGACTTAGGTGCACGTTAATTTTTTTCCCCTGTCTATACCTCTCCTCTTTTCTTGAAGGCAAGGTTTTTGCTGACTTCATATGTTTACTTTTTTCCCCTTTTTTCTGGCTATGTATGTAACCTCTTAACACAAGGGGCAATTTCGTTACTTTGGAATGTCGCAGCGAGTCGCAAAACGTACCTAAATGCAGGTCTCAGCGCGACATGAAGCGAGAAGTAGGTCGCGAAGTAGGTAAAATTAACGGTGCGGGTAGAATTTGCGTCATTATTGTCAAAAAGGTCACCACACTACACCACAGATTTTGCTATCTCCGGGCCACCTGGCCTCTGGTAAAAAAAAAAAAAAGTGTCAACCAAAGTTGACATGAAGGAAGACAACGTCGACGTGCATGCGCGTAATAATAAGGAATAAAAAAAAAGATAGTGGACGTGAATAAAATAGATGGTCCAAAAACAAAAAGTAAGGTCTGACAATGGAACGAAGACAATAATGCAAAAGTATCATGCAGTTATGCAGGATTGCATTATCTCCAATGCCCCAATTTCGGTACATATTTATACATATGCCATGTACGTCGACCTTGTTTTCTTTCGCGTCAACTTTGGTTACCACGCATTCCTTATCTGTCACTTACTTTTTTTTTATTTTTGAATCGCTATACTGCCAGATAGGTGTCGTTTCATTTGACAGTGTTCGTCGGGCACGGCGGGAGTACGTTCCAACGTTCTCGTGCAGAAAGCACAGCGTGTAAGAACCGAACGTTTGCACATTTGTAAGCAAAGCCTTTTTATATATAGGAAGGCGGCGCGCCGTTTGTGATGACAACTTCGGCTTAATTCAGCGGCGGCTGAAAGAAAGAAAAAAAGCGCCGGGACACGTTTTCATTTGCGTATGTCGTGCCTCGTCCAAAAAGCAGGGAAAAGGGAACTGAATTATTTAGGCGGAGAAATGGCAGAGAAGAAAGGAACTACGAAGCTAACAGGGCTTACGAAAGGGTT
Organism: Dermacentor silvarum; assembly: GCF_013339745.2. Taxonomy (NCBI): domain Eukaryota; kingdom Metazoa; phylum Arthropoda; class Arachnida; order Ixodida; family Ixodidae; genus Dermacentor; species Dermacentor silvarum. The sequence continues at coordinate 305,475,998 of NC_051154.1, forward strand.
TCAAATGACAAATGCTGTTCCCTCCCCCCCCCTCTCTCCTTCTTTTATTCTTTTTTTTTTCTTTTCCGTTTCGGTTTACGGCGATATTTGCTGCTTAGTTGTGTATTTCTGCGCGTACACATAAGCGGGCATGAGTGACGACTTTTCGTTTTTAACCGCGTTGCCGCTTTGAGCGTTCGCTCTCTCAAACGGAAACATTCCGAAGCAGGCGGAATGCTGGATGCGCGGCAAGGAAGGGGGCGAAGCGCGCGCGTCAGTCCACTGCTTGTGTCTGGTTCCGTCCTCACTGCGTGCTTCGCATATTTATCTTCTTTTTATTTATTTTTTTCCTTCGACCCTCCGCGTTATATGCGTGCAGACCAACGCGAGGCTTTGCGCAGGCGCCGTTGAGAGAGCCCGAGGGCGAACAGCGTCTTTCAGGCGCTCCCACTCCGTTGCGTGGCGAGCCCCGAAGCGGCGATAGCTTGCCTTGCGCAAAAAAAAAAAAAAAAAAAAAAAAAAAAAAAAGCGAATATAGCTTGCGGGAGATGCATAGGCGTCTGTGTTTTGAGAAATCTCTATATACGCAGTGCCGTGGCACTGCAAGTACAGTTTCTCTCTGCTTCTTCTTCACTTTTCATTTTCGTTCTTCCCCCCCCCCCCCCTTTTTTTTTTTCGGCACATCCGGCGAGTGATCTGCTGCTCCTCCGTCGGTAATTCGTTCAAGCGTCTGTCTCCCCTATATTCTGCGCAGCTTCACATTTCCGAACCTTGACGCGGGCTCCTATTCACGCGAACCATGACTTTCAGAGACGCTGAGCAGGTGCGTTCGGTGTTTGCGACGGCAGCTATTCTGTCCGTGGAACAAGAAAAAAAACAAATACTGAGTCAGAACGTGTCGCGCTGACTGAACAAAAAGGACAGACAAACATCAACATAACTACAAAAGAGACGATAAAAAATAAATGGGGGGGGGCATACGAATGAATAATAATAATAATAATAATAATAATAGTAATAATAATAATAGTAATAATAATAATAATAATAGTAATAATAATAAAAGAACGAAGTAAAGAAAAAATATAAGTGAACCGATTGTAGGGTTCGGGTTCGTGTGATCATTCCAAGGACACGTGGTCGTTAGGCTATAATCCACAGTGCTTATACGGATACCGCGGCGCTTTTGCGCGACATACGACACTGAACCTAGGATTCCCGAAGCGGACATCTGGGCCGCAGAAAGGCTGTAGTTAACAACCTCTCATGGATGCCAGGCAAGAGGTATGTGCGTCTATCTCGGGATTAGCGGAATCTCAAGTCGAGAAGCGCTGCCTTTAGTATTTGTATACCGACGTTGAAAAGAAAGAAGAAAAAAAGAAAGCTGTAAGTAAGCTCTGCCTCAGTGTAATGGCATCGACGGGGCCAATTAAGTCAAGCGATTTGTCTTTCGAAGGAATCACAACACGAGTGGTAGGCCCGTATTTTGCGTGTGAGCGAGTCGTTTGTTTGTGATACGGAAATTTTCTGCAAATGTCTTACTTAATAGCCCGCATTTTCAGTAAAGCAGTGCGGCGGAACAGATTTCGGACTGCGAATTCGAAACTATACACGTATAACGAGCGCCACTCTTCGGACGCCATATTACAGTTCTGCCAGTGCGAGGAAAGCACGGAGGAAGGAAAAAGTTAGGAGAGAGCGTGACGTCACGCAGCCAGCCTTGCCAAGCGAACGCTCCGTCATGCCAGCCCCAATTTGCTCAGTGTCGGTCCAACACGTGACCTCTTGGGTCGAGATCACCGAGCAAGAATCGAGATTTGCCGAGACGTTTGGTGCCCGGTGGCTTTTGAATCAATGCCCACTTGTTCGGGGGCTCTGCCGCAGCGCTGCATGCAGAGCGGGAGCCCTAAAATTTACCTCGAGTGCAGACATGACTATCGCGTGTTGGGCCGACGCGCTTGGTTTCGGTCGCGTTGCGCGATGCTCCCTCTCAACTTTTTCCTTCCCCCGTGGAGGAAAGCGTACATCCTTTCGCGGCACGGCCACATTGTGCGCCGTTCTCGCCTAACAAGGCTCTTCAATCGCAGCGCTGTTCTGCTATGGTCGCCAGCTCACCCACTGTCATTTCTTACTATAGTCTGTGCCACGTGCGTTTTCGAGCGTGGTCGATTGACTGTAATTAAACTTTGGGAATTGCTGTGCCGGGCTCCGGCGTTGAATGATGCCCACGCATTATTTGTAAACTACGCCCTAGGAACGTCGATAATAGCTTACGGAGTTTCGCAAAGAGAAAGTAAAACAAAAAAAATCAAGAACAAAACAGGAAATTCAGGCACAACCCATCCTTTGGGGATGTTTATCGTCGTCAGTGCAATTAGCATTCAAGTGGCGGTGGGTCTGTAATTTGGCGGTGGACGATTCATTATTGAGAGGATTGGTAAAGATTGGCTTAATGTTATGTAATTATGAAACGCCTCATGTATTTGCTGTGTTCTGCAGCAGGGCTTCTGTCTCTAGCACTTCCCTCTAGACCCCCCGCGCCATGTTCAGTTCAATTCATCTTTTATTTCAGTTTCAGAGAAGAAACCGAGGGTGGCGAGAGAAAAGCAGCGTCAACCACTGCTTTACTACCGTCGTCGTCCCGTACAGTCGGACAGTGTCGGTGCATGATACATATTGATGTATAATAGTCGTTGCGCATCCTGTATACAACAAATTGCAAAACGAAATGCCCTGTCAAAAAAAACAAAGAAACAAAAACTTTACAGTGAATTACAATTGAACTCATAAAACTAAATGGTTACAAGACATATAACTGATACATATACAGCCAAGAAAGAAAAAGAAAAGGAAAAAGAGAAAGAAACAATTTAAGAAAAACTACACTACAGGAACTGGATTTGAAATGTTCATGTACAAAATGCTTTGGTAAGAAAATTACTCCACTAGTCTAGTATTTACAGCGGTAATTACGAATTGCAGAAAAGGACAGAGTTCTGAAGTGCTCAGATATTGATGCTGTGTTCCCATATCTATTTTAAAATCACCAGCTATATAGGACAGCGCATGCTCAGAGTTAAAAAAACAAAAAAGTAGCTCTTTCAAAGATATCAAGAACGCGCGCCAGGCTTCGTTTCTAGGAACGTTATATATTACTGAAAAAAAAGAACAGCCCGATTTTACTCAGTTATTCGATATCGGAATTCATGTAGCATTGGTTAGGCAATATGTTACAGGTGTAGCTACCTTTTATCAAAATAGAGCCTCCCCTGCCACGTTTCGAAAAGCTGTTAAGAAAAAACGAATTATACCCTTGTGTATCGCATCATCTTCGCTACGATACAAGCTCCCATCTAACAGAACGACATCAGCAGAGAATGTTAGGCTGTCTAAGAATTGTCTTAGTTGGTGTACTTTTTCTTTTCCTGGCCTCGTGTTCAAATGTGATTTTCAAGTATTTAGATTCCGCTTGAATGATAGGAGTGTTCGTGTGGCCTACTGAATAAATAGGAGTACTAGTCATTTTGATAATTGCACTTCATGACATGTACAATATATATGAGAATCGCGACTTACGCCATCTTCATCGGGCCTGCTTCCGATATTATCCTGATTACATCACTGATCAGTCCTTCTATAGCAAAAAGGATACCGTTTTTTGTCCACACATGCTGCCAGTTAACTTCCCTCTTTTTGGCGATTGCGGCGCCAAGAAGGCGTTTTGTGTCGTGTGTAAGGTGTTCATTAACATAAAAAACCTAAAACAGATGTGCAGAGCTTCATAGCAGCAGTTAGCAGCTCGTTATGCTTTGACCTAGTAGTGAGTCTGCCAGTCTCGTTGATTTCATTTTCTTTGTCGTAACACCGAGAGCAATATATATATATATATACACGACTTCTCAACAGGGATTTTGGAGGCTTGTGGCGACCTTGACAGCCATTTTTCTTAAACATGGTCGTTCGCGCTGGCCGGCAATCCTGTGATTTCTACGGTGTTCAACCTATACTATAGTTCTCAAGTTCTCGTATTCTTTCTTCTGCTTTAGTGAGGTCTCCTGCTAGGCACAAGTTTTCTTTTTTCAAAGCCGCTGACACCTCCTTAGTCTATTTTATTTCAGCAGCGAGTGCCGTCAGCCCAGTTAAGGCCTGCTTTAACGAACACGTTACCATATAGAGTGTTACTCGATAACGTCAGAATTTGGGCTTGTTGACTGAACATCTGGAGTTTAGAACAGCGAAACAAGAGACAGGGACGTGAAGAGGATGCATCAGCGCTGTGTGCGTCCTCTTCTGTCCATATCTCTTGTTTGGCGGTTCTACATTCGAGGTAGAATGTCACAGTATCCATCCAGCGATAAACCTAGGAAAATGCAGCTGGGAGGTTTGTGGCGCATAGGAAAGGAATACATGCAATGAAACGAACCTTCTATTCTAAATAAGCTAGCTTATATGGTGTATGAAAGCATTCGAATATTCAGATACGTCAGAAACGTTGAAAAGGATGAGCATGGTGGCATGTGGCCCCGTTTCAAAGGGAATGCTCACATTATCACCACCACCCCCTAAGAAAAAGCTGCGCAGCGTGTCCCACACGCAGTGCTGACAATTGCCGCGAGCTGTCGGGGCAGCGATTGGTCTATCGCGCGTGTCTTCCAGCTGCAAAATAATTTCGGTGTCACGCGTTCGCTGCCGGGCTAAACGATGTCCGATTGGCCGCGAGCCTCTTGTTTTTAAAGCGAAGTTTTCTATGTCTCACTGATTCGTCAGTGAGCGCCAAAAATGCACTGCAGCAGGAAAGCCAACTTACACAATGGAACTATCTGCATGCGCACACAATAGAACAACGGCACACGACATATACGTATCGTAGAACACTGCAGTCTACATTCGCAGTTGTACCGATAAGAACAATGGGAACTGCAACGCCACGCTACCCAGACGAACTGTATATATTTGCATTGCATTACGCGCGTCACGCAATGCATTCCCGGCCGTCACCATGGGTAGGCCGCGGGTGCAGCGCACGGCAGAAGAGGCTGCCGTACGCGAAAGTATAAGCGCGAGCGCGATCGTGCCCGTAAGACCGATCCCGTGTATCGGCAACGGCAGAGCCTCCGACCGCCTACCACAGCGATCACAAGGCAATGCTGTGCAAGTGTAGAGTCGTCCGTCAAAGTGTGAGTGTGTGCGTGTAATCAACGGCTACATGATCTAAAATAAAGGCTATGCAACTTAACGAAATGTGTCTTCATTCAACTTAAACGTTCAAAAAATGCAATCCTAAACAAGCAATCAAATCACATATGCATCGCATCTGGTAGCTCAGCATTTTTTGGGTTCGTTGCATGGTCGTTGGCTTTGAACTTTGGCTTTGATTCAGTTTGCACGGGAGAAACCTTCGCGTTCAACCATCTTTCTTTGAAAATGGGGTTTTGATTTCTTTCTTACTCGCTGTTCTGTCGGCGAAGCGGCGTGCACATTTAGCTGTAACAGCTTCCTTATATAGTAGAAAGATAGAGACAACACATTAAAAAAGCGAGTGGATGTGTGAGTTGTGGAAGACGGACATATTTTATTATGGGATACTTCAAACATGTTGCGAAATCGTCAGGTCGGCCGTTCCTGTCTTATCTTCCTGAGGACCGTGATTACACGACGTATAATACGCCGGTGGATTCGGGCTTCACCTGATTCGCGTTCGTATCAGCACGCACAAGGCACGCGCGCGATTTTTTTTTTTTTTTTGAGTGAGGTTATCGCCCTCTTTCGCGTCTACAATTTTTTTTAGAATTGTTACTACAGTCGACATTTACAAAGCTTGCAATTTGTGCCCTCCAGACGCGGCCGCTAATGATGTTTCGCACTTTTAAGCGGGCGCTGAAAAATGAGCGACCATGCCCTTTAATCGAGTGTTGTCTCGGGTAGCGAGGAAAGTGCTTTATGCGCGAAAGGCCACTGCACGCGGACAGTTCGCCGAGCGTATGGTTGCAAGCTTCCAGAGGGAGAGAGAGAGAGAAAAGAAAATAGAAACGGGGAGTGCTAGTAACTGACGACTGAAAGCCTCCGTGCTTCAATAATCGGTGGCAACGTGTGAGTTGGGTGGGCGCCTTCGTTCCAACTTTCTGGCATTCTTGATATTGGTTCTTGTTTTTTTTAAAGGGCTTAAACGTGGTGCATTTGTCGTCTTTAATAAACATGGGGCGTCGTCCCGACGCGCGCGTGCAGTGTTTTCTTCATTTAACTAAGTGTTTGGATGCTCCCTGGGTGCTTAAACAAGCAAATAACAACAACAACAAAAAAGTGAGATGAGCTTTTCGTGTTGAAATTGTAATAGCAGCGCCGCGCGCATTGGTGAGCGCGTTAAGCACTCTTGCGAGACTTTTGCTGTATTCCGTTTATTCTCTCTGTTTCAGAAAAGAGGCAAATATTCCAACGCGTTCTAAGGTTTCTGAATATTTTTAAAAGATGTAATTCGGATACTTCTGCAGAAAAAAGAAACATGTCAGGGAAATCGGAGGAGAGGAAGAATGTAGTCGTCAGGCTTTCTGAACGTGCTAGTGTAGTACATCGTTCGCAAAGAACGCGTGCGCATCTTTCCCGAGCGCGTCGCGTGCCGGAAAAAAGGAAGAAAACAAGGAGTGCTCGAAGCCGTTCCGGCACGCGGCGCTGTCTGCATGCGTCTGCAGTGCTCTGCTTGCGCAGCGGTGTGCAACGTTGCCTTTCCTCCAAGCACGAAATCCTGCTGCTTCTGCTTCCTTCTCTTCCTGCTGCGTCGCGCGACTTCTGCTGCTGCTGCCGCCGCCTCACTCCCCCCTTTCTATCCCAACTCTCCAGTGCAGCGTGGATGTGGTGTCCTCCACCGCAGCGCTGCCGCATCGCCCGACATCTTGTTCTCCTCCCCCAAACAAGAAGCTCGTCCGTTGTAGCGGTACGCACGGCCACTTCTGGGGAGCGGTGACGCCACGTCTCCGTAATGACGCCGTATCGCCGAGGCTATGCGCCGCCCCTTCCTCCGCGCTGCTGTTACGGTGCGCTTCTCGGCAGCAGAGACATGTTTGCGTTTCGTTACCACCAGGATTCTGTCCGGAGCGCTATATTTTTTCTTGCAGATCCTCAACACGTACTACACCTACAGGAATCTTTGAAAGACGCGGGGTCAGGTCTGCAGCGAGGACAGAGAGAGGGGGAAACGAGGTGGCTTCGGCGACTCGACTCCCGCTTAAAAATGGTCCAATAATGAGTCTTTTAAATTCACCAATGTACTTGTTGTGGTGCATTTGTTTTTTTTTTCGTTTTGCCTGTGATTTATCCGTATTGAAAGTCCACTACTGATTAAATTCTAGACGTCCCCGGAGACGTGAGGGAACGGGGTGAGCATGCGAAGGAAATTCCGGGCGAGGGAGAAAACGCTCCGGCTTTTGCGTTGTCAGTTCTCATTTTTCTGATTTTGTTATTTTCCTTTTTTTCTCAGTCGTATAAAGTTCGTGGCCTATGGTGATACATTGTTGCCGAGGTCCCGGGTGGTCATTTGGAGGGGGCCCCATTGAGAGCACAGAGAAATATTTAAAGAAAAAAAAAATCGCCGAATTTCTCGGCATCAGTATATGCTGTACGTTCAGGTCTGGCGTCTGCCTTTTCACGTGTGTTTCTGGGGATGTCTTTTTTTTTTGTTTTCAATTACAAAATCGCATTACTCTCGAATGCTTCGAGGCAGAACGGAGGAAAGTGCCAAAAAATAAAGAAAAAAAATAGATTAATCCATTTTTCCTTCCTGAGGAAACACACCTCGAAGAAAAGGTTCCGCGCACTGAGCACCTCTCGCCTTGAATTTTTATCTATTTCTTGTTATAGGAGGACGGTGAACGATGAGCAATAGATAAGCGAGAGATTAGGGCGCCCGCTTTCACATCAAACGGAGAAAGGGAGCCGGTTGTTCCACCGAGAGACAAGGCACACTTGTTCTGGTGGCCCTGTTTCAATAGCGCGCACCTATAGCGCAATTCAGCGTCGGCACGCGCCCATCTATCAAGCGACCATCGGCAGGCCTGTTTTTTTTTCTTTTTCTTGCGAGACCTTGGGCCACCCTTTTTCTGGTGGCCCTCTTCCTACACCCCGCATGCCTCACCCCATCGGCCGATGGAAACGGGACGAGTTGGCTGAGCCCTCCCGCCTGTTATGCGCCGTGGTAATACTTTGTTCCTCGTTGGGGACGTGCCTGCAGGTTTAGCGCTCTCGCTTGTCGATACCATGTAGCTGCCCGATGGAACGGGAGGAGGAGGAGGAGAGTGATGCGATCGCAGAGAACGTTGGACAGCCTGGTAGCCGCTGTGCCCCCGCTCCTCCCCGTTCACGTATCCGCCCTTATTTTCCCGTTCTTTCTCCACTTGATGGGAATTTACGTGTCCTCTTTGCGTTGGCCGCTGGCCCCTGTTGTCTGCACGTTTCGACAGCTTGGGTGCAAAGGGAACGAAACAGCCTTCCGACGAGCTGTGCCCCCTGCGTTGTCACCATGCTAAGAAAGAAAGAAAGAAAGGAAGAAGGAAGGAAAGGAAAGAAAGCGTATGGACAACTGCTATATCGAAACTGATTGAAAATATTAATCGCCGAGCCTCTCGGAAGTGAGCCGCTTCGTGTATTCGAAGGCGCCAATTATGCAGTCGTAAAGTTTTCTTATAGCGTAATATTGTCATGCTGCATTGGATGTCTAGCATAACTACTGTTTACTTTGTGTGCTTGCGTCTCTCCTGCCATTATAGCTTGACGGGACATTGAATATTTTATACTTAGTTTATTCTTTTTTGGCAAACTTGAGTACAGAACCCGCTGCGCGGGGAGTATGTCAACTTAAACGGCCTCTGCGCAGGCGCAAGATGTGATATTTTGTGTATGTGTGTCGCTTTCTAATGAAATATTTGTTGAAAGTCGGCGCTTTGTCCCGCTTTTCGTCTTTTGATGGTGCGCCGGTCTATTGAAAGCTCAAACGCGCGGTTCTCGAAATATACGGGTCAAAGAAACCTCTTTTGTCTTTCCCTTGCTCCCGATAACGTATATAAGTATCAAGCCAATTGGGAACGAAGTCCTGGTGGTATTACAGTAGGCCCTACTGGAGCCGCGTAACGACTTCGCTAGGCTTCGTCGAAGTATCGGGAGCTAAAAGTGATTATGGTTTATTAAAATGTGTTCAATGGATTATTTGGCTGTATTGCTTTTGGACGACCTCATCAGTCATGATTTTGTTCAAAATTGTGTGTTTGAATATTACTAATAACAATGGATCGATTGATTGACGTGTAGTAGCTCCGCGTCGCGAACATACGTATGTACTGGCTTCACGATGGACGTCGCAGTGAACGTTTCTGTACTAATTTTGATCGTGAGGGGTTCTTTACCACGTAACGAAATTGGAGCGCACCAGTGGCATTACGTGTTCGGTCCGTGTCACAGGCGCTGCTCTAGGTGTCGAACCGGCCACCTCATCCTCTGGAATGTCTTTTGTGAAAGTGACTTGGAATATAGAAAACACTTCGATGATAGCCAGCAGCAGCCATGCCATCTGTAGCCTTCATCGCCGCGATATTTTCCTGGCAAACCGCGCAGAGAATCGTGAAGGGATCCGCGGGGATTCACGCTGAGCTATCCGCTGTCGGCCCAAATACCGTAATAAGCCTCAAATGCGACGCTTAGAAGGGATTCTCCGGATCTAGCTAGGCGGCCTGCTGCCAAGTTAGAATTCAAAGAAGAAGCGATACGCCGAGTGTGCCTGCCTGGACAAGTTTCCTGCGCTGAGCTGTCATCTGCCGTGTTGATCGATGCATTACGGTTGGGCACACTTCGTCATCAGTCACCATTACTCTATCGTTTATCGATTATCCTGTGGCGACTCTCCGCTCTTTTGAGTGTCCCCTTCTCTTCCATATAGCCGCCGCACGTCCGGACGTCCGGCAGTCTTATATATATATATATATATATATATATAGTTATATAAAAATGACGTGCAAGACGGCCCCTAATGCTCTCCGTCACTCGAGTGGGCCAAGAAGAGAGACTTCGCGGGACGCAATATATTCTGCGATATGGCCGCTCGATCCGCGAGCTTATTGGTCCAACGCCAGCTCCTCACATTCCTGCTATCGGATCGGCGGCGTTAGAAGTGCACTGTTATTAAAGTAGCGAACATGTTTGTATTCCGGTCAAGTATAATCTTGAGAAAGTGCGAGGGGGTGTTCTCTTTATTCGACTTTTCCTCTGCCCGTTTGTGTGCAGATGGGATGAGAAATCAGCCAGCTCACAGATCATGCTGCTGCCCATTTTTCGATATTCATGAAAACGGCGGCCAAACTCTGCAGAGTTTGGCCGCCGTTTTCCGCTCCGTTCGATGATTAAGTTGAGAGTTACGATCGGTGCACAAAACAGCTGTTTTTCGCTCGTTCAGCCCTTATATGGCCGCATGCTGCGCGGTGCTCGTATATACAGCGCCTTCGTGACATTTCTTTTCATTACTTTTTTTTCCCCTCCGCGCTCACCGAACCGCACCTTCACTCTTGGTTCCTGTAGGCTGCCCTGCAGGGTATAGAGATGCAGCCGAGAGGTGCATCCGAACGGTGCTGGCCATTAGCTCCACATTTTGCGCTGGGTAATGTGAAGTTAAACTATAACACAAGCTCTATATACGTCGGGGGCGTCGCTAGTGTCAGTACGGCGCCTTCCGGCTATATTTTAGACTTCGTTGTACGATTATTTCACTGCCCATCGTCTGCCTTTACTCTGCACACATTTACTGTGACTTCAGCCACTTATTTCGTGCGACCACGTACAGTAGGCCGGAAATACGGACGTTAAGTAGCGCTGGTTTCCCTTTTAAGGTAGGACTCGAAGTTCGAGAACCACGTAAACTCTGCGTGTAAACCACGATTATGTGTTCCCGATTTGATGTCTTATTAGACTTGTATAGCTACACGCTGAAATATCCGCTGAGCCGATAGGGTAGCTGCGTTAGTAGCGAGTGCGATACTACAACGCACTCGTTTTTGCGACATCCACGGTGTTGCCTTACCGGTGTCTGCACTGATCGCTTTTCTTTAGCGAGCGTGTAGCTTCGTTCGACGAAAGCTTCGCCGAGTGCCATCGCTGGCACCTATACGAAAGATAAGTGCAGTATATACGAGAGCAACGGCGAGATGGGGGTGCCTGCTGGGCGGATGTGTAGGACATGGCCACGGTGGTAGCTGTGCGCTTCCGATTTGCTATGGAAGTACTTCCGCCTATTTGTGCTGGTAGTTTTCTTTCTTGCTTCCCAGTGCAGTGTCGCGCTGTGAAAGCCACTCGGAGATAGAAACGCCGCAACGACCGAGGGCGCCTTCTAACAATGTCCTGCCCTGCGCACATCGCACCTCCTCTTCCTTGTCCCTTCCAGATGCGCGGGAAATTTCTCCTTTCTTTGCCGAAGTTTTCGTGCGCGGGAAGTGATCCAACTCCCCCCCCCCCCCCTTTTTTTTTTTTTTTGTTTGTTTTTACCCGAGCGGCGCCTGAGCCCGGAAGCTCGTCCCGAAAGCTCGTAACAAGAAAGTACGCGAAAGAAAGTACAACGGGGCGACTCGTGCCAAGCGAGCCGCGACTTCCGCTCCTGTAAGCCCAGCCTCCGCGAGCCCGTGCACCTCTATCGGATTACTTATTTACTATCTTGTTTCCAGCTGGGTCGCCGCCCAAGAGCTGCTGCCTCCGAAGGGGACACTGGCGACCGGCCGCCGCCGACTTCGTCGTCGTCGTTGGCGTCTTATCGGGCTCGGCGCGAGAATCCAATTTGAAGAGCGCCACCTCCTCTCCACTCCTTCGCCATGAGCTCCATTCTCTCGCGCATCCGTTGTGTCCGCAGCGGGCGCGTTTCTCCGCTGGCTTCGTAGATGCGCGGAGAAGCACGCTTCGGCGGAGACGCTCGCTTGCCGCAGTTGTTAGCCCGTGTTTCACGGCCCGTCGGTTGAGCGCCGCGCTGTTACGCTCGCTTCCGCGTGCGCCTCCAAATGGGCTCGCTCGCGGCGACCTCGGTTCGGAAATGAACCTGCCGGCTATTGTAGCGCAGGGGAAATTTGTGCGGACGTTCTGTTAATAGCTCGTACCGGCGTTGTGGCCTATACAAATTATATGCTAAATATACTCGAGGAAGAGTTGTGGCGTACTGGATGGACGTGCTACACAGGACAAGACAAGTACACACGAACGTACGAGTGCCTTTGCAGCATACTTCTTCGTTGGTCTTCTGTTATAACAATGAATTGTGGATGTCATTGGCGTACCTTGACTCAGTCAAAGCACGCGAGGAACTTCCACAACGGACCAACCAACAGCAGCCTGCTATACCTGAATGCGCATGCGCCGTTAACGCCTGAAAAGTGCGCAGTGAGCCACTGTCCTAGTTTCGTCGTCTAACCGCTACACGAACACGTGCTTGGAAGTTTCATTTTATCCGCCCCTTTTGGCGCAGTGGGGTGTTCTGCTGCTAGTAGGCACGAGGTCGCGGGCACGATGTCCGGCTGCGGTGGCCGCGTTTCCATGGGGGTGAAACGCAAAAATACTCGGGTGCTTAGATTTAGGTGCGCGTTAAGGAACCCGCGATTAGTTAACCCGGAGCCTCGCACTACGGCGTCTCGTATAGCCCCAGTGTCGCGTTGGGACGTTAAACCTTGTGAATCAATCGGTTTCTTCTAGGTAACGGCCGTAGGAGGCGGTTGCCGGATATAGATCGCGTAGCCTTCGCGGAGGCTTAGCCCGGATGTCCCCGTTGTAGCTACCAGAGGTCGCGACATCGGGAGAGCGCACGCGTGTCCGCGCGTTTTATTATAGGATACACGCGCACCATTTCAGCTTTTCTTTCTTTTTTTTTTTTTCAATGTTGACATTTAGTGCCTCCCCTCCTCCGCACACTCTCTTATATTTTTATTCATCTATTTTAGTATATAATTTACGTATCATTCACCGCAACTTGCGTTGCCTTTTATTCGCCCTCCCGAAGTAATTAGTTTTATTTATTTTTTTTTCTGTCGCTGACGCGCACTCGGCAGAGCCAGCGGTGGTGTGTGCACGGTGACAAGGGCCGCGAAGTGTAGCTTCGAAGGGAGAAAACTGAAATCACGTCTCGCGGGACACCAGAATAAACTCTTCTTCTCGTTCTTCCGCACTTGCTGTTTCGTTGGCGCGGATCCGCTCGTGTGTTTGTTTTTCTTTCCCCCCCCCCCCCCCCTTTTATTCCTATTGCGCTCACGTTGCCACGGGCGAGAATACGTGAGTGTTGCCAAGGTCAGAGAAAGAAAGGAACGGCGGTAGTAAAGAAAGAAAAAAAAAACACACAACTGGCATCCTGGACGTGAGATGACCCTTTCGAGCGCGCGTGGCCATAAAAGCGTAAAGCGGGGCGCGGAAAAACGGCGCGCCAGGAACAATGCGACGGCCACCGTTGCCGGCGCCACGGCTTTCGGGGCGTCTGACCCCCCCCCCCCCCCCCCCCCCCCCTTTCTGCCATTGTAGCGCGGCGACGCTCAGGTCTCTCGATACGGGCCTCTCGCGCTGCTGTGTATAGAAGGGGTGGTGGGGGGTGCCAGTTACTCGGCGGTGATTAGGGCTGCCGCTACGGAGCGAGGCCAACCACGAACGAGAGACAAAGAAAACGTTATTAAAACGAGAAAGTTCTCTTTGTACTTTTTGCATCAAGATTGACTGCGAAACGAGGAGCTGCGGTTGAAAACCTTCTTCGTCGTGTTTGTATTGTCCTGCCTTTTTATTTGTTTCCGTTCGCTGAATGCGCGGACCGCGAAGAAAAAAAAAAAAAAAAAGCGTTGAAGTGTATTCGTAACCCGCTGGTGTCGCGATTCTTATTTTAGTCTGTAAAAAGCTTTTTTTTTTTTTTTGTGGCCCGTTCGTTCAATTCTCACCGCGCTGCCGTCATTTATATACCGTTCTGCTCCTGTATACGCGGCCTTCACAAAGAACCGCTGTTAATGTTTGTACTGAGGTGAGCGCGAACGATGCGGAACGGCGACAAAATGTCTATGCTCGAAGCTAAGGAATGTTTGTGTATTATTCGACGATGATGGCCCTAATGACGATTTCTCTAAAAAAAATATTCTCGGCAGTGCAAAGATGTGCAATGCAGACAAACGCAAAAAAGAAATAAAGAAAAAAAAAAAAACCGTGGCTACCAGAAAGGACGGGAACCCGTGCTTACACGAATGAGGGGATATAAACACATTGCGCGAAGCGACGGCATCTCGTGTTCCTCGAAACGGCCGACCCATGTTTTCCTCGGCGACACGTACACTCTTGTTTACTTCCTGATGCTTATTTTTTTTCTTTCGGTGCGTGCACTAATGCTGCATCTTCTTGCGCTGTGCTTGAGCCGTCTTTCGCGCTCTGGAACGAGCAGATTTAAAGCGAAGGGCAGCCTCGACGATATCTCGGTAACAATCTAGGGAATCATTTCCGTCGTCATAATTTATAAGGCGGCGTTCTACAGGCTCACGGTTTTCGTGTTTACTTCGTGTGTGCGCGTTTTTAGCTGCCCTAAATGCTGCAGCCGGGGTGATGTCGGTTTCTTTCTTTCTTTCTTTCTTTCTTTCTTTCTTTCTTTCTTTCTTTCTTTCTTTCTTTCTTTCTTTCTTTCTTTCTTTCTTTTGCGCGCTATATTTTCTCCGCAGAGGGCCACGGGACCCCGGGCCGGGATTTTTAGCCTCGAATGCCGGAAAAACGGGCCAACGGATGCTCGCCGCGAACAGCGTTCGGCCTTTGGTTCGCAGTGAATCGCGATTTGCCGGTTTTTGCATCTTCACAGACAACACGCTTGCGACAAAGACCAGACTTAGGAGGAGGCTTTTTTTCTCATCGGCCCCGACCGTTTCGGCTCGTGAAAGTATATGACACTTCGCGTATGCTTCGCGATGTACGGGTTAGTTCAGATGAAACGAAACAGCGACGTGGATCGGATATAAACCATGCTTACAAGAATGCGACAGTGTCGTATGTATGTTATCATTTGTCTAGCGCATCGCTTTCACGCACTGCTTAAAGCCCCTCCATACTACATACCGCCGAGTGTGAGCTTGATGGAAGGGCTTTAGCACTGCTAACCACGAGGTCGCGGGATCAAATCCCGCATTTCGATGGGAGAGAAATGCAAAAACGCCCGTGTGCTTTGGGTGCACGGTAAAGAACCACAGGGGGTCGAAATTAGTACGGAGTCCCCCAGTACGGCGTGCCTCATAATGAGATCGTGGTTCTGGCACGTAATATACCGGAATGTAATTTTCAATCGCATTAGTGCAAACGGGGATGATGCGATAGGAAGACGCTGCATCGCCTAGCTTAATGCGCCACCGACAGGAGGTAGCTTTGAGTGGATGAAGTCGCCTTTAGCGAAATCGCGCAAGCGGCTGGCGCATCGCATCAGAGGGCGAAATGATTGAAAGCGAGACACCGTGGAGTTTGTTCGTTACTACTGGCAGGCAAAGCGTGCTCGCTAAAAAAAGGCCACCGTCACGCGAACCCCGTCGCGTGATAATCGATCGGGTACGTGCATGTAAACGGTTGCGCATTGTCGTTAATGTGATGCGCTTGGAAATTCGATGCTAAACTGTTGTATTCATGCACACGTGGATTATATATAGTGCGAATGAATTCTGTACCGCCAGCCACTTCATCGCGTCGAGCCGGCCGATGAATATTTTTTTTAATTTCTCCGATGATTACGATACTCCCGAATACGAAATTTGAGCGCAGCTCGTGTTTTCACTTCGCGGTATATTGGCTGGCGCGGACGATCTGTCTCGTGCGGCACGTTGCAACCGGAGGGAAGTGCGGCGCGACTACCTCGCTAGTCGGTAGATCGCGAGAGGCAGTGCGTGGGTGACGCGTGGGCGCGATTCACAGCAGCAGCCGCAGACAGACCTCCGCTCATGCAGCGCTTCGTTTCCATATATGGTGTCGGTGGACGCATGCCTTATCGTGGGCGTCATCGGTGAACAGACGACGCGCGCTACTCTGGCACCATCTCGTAGCCATCGTTGCCACAGAGCCCCTCTGGCGCGGCAGTACGCTTTTCTTCTCACGATTTCGCCATACCTTCTTCCTGCACTCTCCTCCTCCGCTTTCCTCCTCGCGCTCTCTTCGCTATGGCCCTCTTTCATCTCCCGCTGCTCTCCGCGTTCGCTTTTTCATCCTTCGCTGTGCTCGTTTGCTCGGTTACGCCGATGGACGCCGACGCTCGCCGCAGGAACGGGCGCCTAAGAGCTGCGCTCTAAAATAAAAGCAAATAGACGAAGTGCCTAGTGGCGCGAAGTATACCCTTTTGATCGCTATTTTCGCGTGTGGCTTCGCGGTGTCGCTGCGCTCTGTATGTTTCATTCGTTCGTCCCCGGATAGACAAAAAAAATAGCGACCTTCATATTTTCCGTCATGCATCGTAACTGTAGAGTGATGTCGACTGGTTCCTCGCATTGAAGAGCTCTCATAGGACCCTGCGAATTCGTTTGCGGAGTCTGCATAGACGATGACTTCACGTGCTCTCTCAGTTGAGCGGTTCACCTTTGCTCTAGTTGAGGTCGCAGGAGTTTCGCCAGCACTGCCGCGCGGCATTCGCGTGGCCGTGACTCGTATAGTCGGAACTCTCGAGGTACTTGCGTCGACCCGTGTGTTGCGGCAACCGGCGTGTATCGTTCTGCTTCTTTTTCGGTCTTCCACTTCGAGCACGGCTGAAACCTGCGGTCCAGTGCGCGCGGCCCCGTACAAGTAGCGGATGCCAGCTTGACTCGGTACTAAATAAAGGACTTAGGCGGTGCCCTCCGATTGCGCAGAGATTGGACGCGCGTGCGAACTCTGGCATTCGTGATAAGAGGGGGGTGGGGTGGAGGGGGTGCACTGTGTGTGGTGTGTACGAGAGAAAGTTAGATTTGATAGGAAGGGACACTATTTCTGCTTCAAAGCAGGGAGCACGGCTCAGCGCCCGAGGATTGTAAGGGGAGACGAAGGCCAAGAAAGTTCGAGCTCGCACCGGGCACAAAGGGAGGGTTGCTTGTTTGGAGTGCTGAGAGAGAGAGAGAGAGAGCGAGGGACCGCAGCAAGGTGAAGTGCGCGCTCTCGCGAGAATGCGACGGAGCGTGTTCGAGCGCGCGATTATATCGGTAGCGGCAGCGACAAAGGCTTGCGCTGTTCGCGCACCTGGGGTGCGGGCAAGCGAGGCTCCACTCTCCGGTTCGGGCTTCGCCGTCGAGGAGTGGGTGCTCGATAATCGGGGTCGACAAGCGAGGCTGGTGCGCGCGGAATGAGCGGCTTTATTTTGGCAGCCACCTTGTGCACGTTTCGTGCTTCGGAGAGCAGTCCGTGGTGTTCTGGTGCGCTCACCTGTCACCGACAAACAACGAATAAGCGCGGAACGCGTCGTTCAGTAGGATGACGTGTTTTCGTTTTCTTCACGCTATAGGACGCCGGTTTTTGAGTGTAACGTGATACGTCACGCGCAAGCTTTACCAGATACGCTTATTCTCAACGACGTGGCATTGGTCGGCGCGTTCATGCGCTTTTCTCAACGTATATGAGCTGCATTGTATACTGCGCACAGGGGTCCAACACTGGAGCTCAGTTAGCCTCTTCGGTCCGCTGGAGCTTGAGCCGCGCGAAGTGGTCCCTCACTAGCGCGTTGTCTCCTTTATTCGTGCCGAAGCGTCTCCACACCGTCATGAGCGAGCGCTGACGTCAGAGCTATCCATCGTGCGACGCAGTAAATGCCCTTTGTTTAGGACCATTGTTTCTTATTTCTTTCAGAGTCGTATAAAGCCACATCAGTTATCTCCTTTCACATAAGAGATATGATGCTTTGGATTATTTGTATTGTGCTTGTTAGTCCTCCTGCTGCACCTCCCCCTTCTTAATAATTAACAATAATAATTAATGATTATAAAATATTACCACCACCACCAATAATAATAATAATAATAATAATAATAATAATAATAATAATAATAATAATAATAATAATAATAATAATCTTGTTGTGTGTCTAGGGTACAGAGCTCACGAACTAGCGGCCGTGCTCATCCGAGTGAACGTTCTATATAGCATCTCGGCGACCCCTTCTTCGTGTTGTGCGCAGCATTCTTTTGGGGCGTATCCTTCCTCCATTATCCTGCGTCGTGCTCCGCTCGATTTCCCGTCTTGTTACATTTGCGTGTATGACTTTCGAAGATAACGTGATGAGAGAGAGAGAGAGAGTGAACGGGTGCGCACCGAGCCAGAAGTTCAGTGTCCAGGGCAGAAAACTTCGGTAGCGTGTTCTTATCTGCGATGTTTTGCCTTTTCTTCACGCCCTCAACCGCCGTTGTTACTGCGAGCCTTGACACTCGTTTTTGCAGTGTACGCGGAAAGGGCGCACACCGACGACGGTTGAAGGATAAGAGTGGAGGGACACGACAGGACAGGACCGGGGTTCCCTTGAGAACGCCAACCGAGAGGTTCTCCTTACTTTCATCTTTTTTTCTTTTCTTTTGTGCTCCGTAAACCCGGTGAAGGGCTCGAAGCGCTTCCCCTGAGGAAAAAAAAACAAATGCAAACGGCCGGTTATACGATGGGCAACGCACCGTATTTGTTCGGCGAGGCTTACGGCAAGGGGAAACGTTTTTAAAGACGTAAAACCGGGCGGCAATCTGAGGGCACGATCTTTGTTGCCCCGCGAGAGTTTCGGAGAAGATGTGGGATACACGAAGGCGACGAGGAGAGATGTCGAGCGCGTCATTAAAATACACGCCTTGTTGGTCGTTTCGAGCGTTGGCCCGCTGGTCGCGAGATTGTGCACGTTCTGTCCTCTCTCTCTCTCTCTCTGTGGGTTGGCTCTCTCCTCCGCGCTCCGGCGGATCCTTCGCGGAAGAAGCTAGAACGCTTTTTTTCCCCTCCTTTTTTTTTATATTTCTTTGTCGCAGTTGAGCGCGCTTATTTTTTTTTTTTTTATTTGGGGTGCATGTTGTACACGGACGCCGCCGGAATTTTAGTGGAAAGTGGACGCGTATAGCAAGTGAAGCTGGCGGTTGAAACAACCCCCACGCCGTTCCCGCGAGGGAAACGGTATAAGGGACGCAAACGGCCGGGGTTGCTACGGACGCCCGGTGTCGGTCGTGTTTCGTGATGTCTGAATGCGGCGCGCGAAGCAAGTGTATAATGTACGAAACGGGCCGCGGCCCGCAGAAAACGCAGCGATAAGTTCCGAGTACGCCGAGGAATACGCTTTTTGACCCGGAGCGGCATAAAACGCATGGCCGGGTCGACAGCTTAAAACTTTGCTTTCGGCGATAGGCGCTAAGGTTCCCGAAAACCAAAACCAAAATCGGCGCTCGTCGTCTTTCTGGGGCGTGTCCCGCGCCGTGACGTTTGCGCGGAAGTTTGCGATATATATATATATATATATATATATATATATATATATATATATATATATATATACTTAAGACTTTGCCGTAGAAGTCGCCGAATTTGCCGCCCTCTCGCTCAGCTCGGGAGCCGCGATGACGTTCGAGTTTTAAAAACTGGGATCGACGCCCTGCTCTCCGGTTTTGTTTGTCGCGACACCCTGCACGAAAGTCGAAAGAGCGTCGAATATTTGTGCCGAGTGGGCGGATCCCCGCGTCATCTCGTGGCGGATTCAGAGCATCCTTCCGCACGCCCGCATCTCATCTAGGCGTGCATGGTGGCGAGAGTTGGGACGAGTCCGCGGACCGTCATTGCACGCGCCGTCGCCCAACATCTCTATCGCGCGCGCTCCTATCGCCTGCCGGGAACGGACGTGTATGTATACGAGCACGACCGTTCAATTTTTTTTTCCTCGCCGGTCAAACGCCGCTGTTGTGGGGAAAGAAAGGACTCGGAGTTCCCTCGTGCCCCTGGTCGCGCAGATATAGCCGAGGAGGGCTTCTGGTGCGATTTTGAGGCGCGCGCGCTTTTCGGCGCGGGTTTGGAGCGGCGCCGGCCCCGCTGCTGAAAGCAAGTGTGTGTGTGTGTGTGTGTGTGTGTGTGTGTGTGTGTGTCGCGCCCACGATCTGGGTCAGACGTGCCTCTCGAGAGAGAGCGAGCAGCGGGTGCCGCTCGATCGCTGCTGTACGGCTTCCGGTTGCGGAAGAAAGAAGCCGGCCGTGGGTCTGGGACAAGGGGGGCGGGGAGGGAGGGGCCCACGACTCTGGCCGCCCGAGAAAAAAAAAAAAAAACTGCCGTCGTCTATAGCCGGAGAAGCGCCCGGGGGAATTTCGCGCTCCCTCGAGGACGACGATCGACGCATGCGTGCACTAGAGCACGGAGTCTCAATCAGCGAGCACGCGGTGTTCGTTTCTTGATCGAGCAGCCGTGGCGCGTGCCTCCGCGACGTGTTTGTAGAGTTTGGAGCGCGGAGTTTTTCGTCGTGCTCACGGAAGGAGTTTCTCTCGCAGTTTGTGCGCGTCGAATCCGGGAGAGAAAGTATAGGGGATCCAATGAGGTTCGTGCTAATCCGCCATGTTCGGGCCTCCGTGCGGGTGCGAGTGAGAGGGATGAAATAGAGTGCAGCGTTATACTCACCGCCTATAGATTTTTATTTATTTATTGTTGGGTGGTGTGGCGGGTTGAAGATTGCGATAGCAGCGTTATTGTGTGTGCCTCTTGAAGATGGTGATTACCCTAGTTGTGACGGAAGCTGTTTTGCTTAGTTTTCGACTCGCTGCTTTGTCACCCTTTCATATTTTCTGCGTGGTATGTCTCGGGTCCCTCCATCCGTTCTGAAATACAACTCTGAAATGAACATTAATTGCTACGCGTGGACGCGATGTTGTACGTTAGAGTATTGGTACATACTAACTGCGGTGTTACTAAGCACTACGTCGGCGATTGGCAGCGTAATCGGCGCAGTCGGCAGCGTTCGGAACATTTCGAGGGGTATAAAGTGGGCGTGAATGTTCGGTGTTATATACTCTACACTCAACATCAAAGTTTCCCGTGCGACGTCATTTCGCATTTGACATATGTCTCCGGTATGGTTTTAAGTGATCGTGTCGCGTTGTATTGCGAGCGTTCCGGTATTTGCAGGCATTATATACTTTCGGCCAATGACGTGAAAATCGGAAGCGATCGGTGGGCAGCGAATGACCGCTTTCAGAAGGGGACAATAAATTGCGCGTCGCTTGCTTTAGCTATCATGCGGTCAGGGAAACATTAACGCTATATGTTGGTCGCGTATACACTTGCACAGGTAGCAAGTTTAACATCCAGGCTGTGTGCCCAGGCTCACAAAATATTCGACTCTTGCTTAGGTACCGCGCCCCGTAAACTTTTGACACAGACTGAATGGTCTGTCGAAAACGCAATGTACTGGCGCTGCCGCATGGTATACGTGTCGTCATGTGCGCGCTCCGGTCGCCAGACGTCTCCTGAAAAGAGCGCCGGCGGTTCTGATCTGACTTTGACCTTCCTTTATAATGGGCTTTCATCTTCCAGCGAAAGGGCAGCCTTAGCTCCAGCGCACCTGGGCTTAGCGTATAGCAGCGACAACGCCGCAAGCGTCTTTAGACTTCATCTCGACAGTCTGGACGTCAATCACGTCGGAAGGAAATGTTTGTTAGGCAACTATATGCGTTGTGCGCTATCTGTGGTTACACTGCGTCTTGCCTCGGACGGCGCACAATGCTTGGCTTCCTTCCTTACGCGCCCGGTAGGCGCTGGCGCGCACTATCAGGCAGCGCTAGAGGTCAGTGGTGTTGAGTATATACATATATACTGTTGCACTCTCGCGGCGTGGTATAGTGTTGGGTGACGCATTTGACTCGCTTGGTCATATTTACGTATATTTCAATTGGGGCTAAATGCGAAAACACCCGTGTTCTTAGATTTAGGTGCACGTTAAAGAACCCCAGGTGGTCCAAATTTCCGCAGTCGCCCACTACGGCGTGCCTCATAACCAAATCGTGATTTTGGCACGTAAAACGCCATAATTTTTTTCACCTATATTTCATTTATTGTTTTTTTTTTTTACTTTGCCATCTCATTGGCATGAGAGCCATGACCGTTCGTTTTGATTTCATCAGTCTATAGAGAGCGGGGGTTCGAATAGCAAAATGTTCTAATTGAACCGAATGCGAACATTTTAAAGGGAAGGCTTTGAATATTTAATCGAATATCATTATTTTTCTGCCTCTGAAGGGTTAAAGATAATTATAATAAAGAAAGAGACGCAGGGTGACAGACGGTACAAGACAAGAAGTTTTTTTTTTTTTTTTTCAGTACCGTAACGGTGTTCGAAAGTCCGTTCGACTGAGCACCTACCTTTCAAATCTGCAAAAAAAAAAAAAAAAAAGTTCGTCATAGTTCCTCGATTGACTGACAGCAGGTACTTGAAGCGGACGCTAGGTCATGTGCCTGTAAGCCTTTGCCCGGCGCTGGTAGGCCGCAATAATCGTACTATTCCGATATATATTCCTCCATAATCGAATGTTCGAAGAAATCGACTCGAATACTTCGATTTGAAACAAAACTCGATTGCTTTTCGAACTTATAGGCACACACCCCGCCTAAGTCAGTGTCATCACCGTCCCAATCATTGACTTCTCTGTCGCTAGGCCCCGTCGGATAAAATGTATGCTTCCGTCTTCGCTCAGGAGGCTGGAAAAATCGAATGGCATTTTCCGAGTAAATATAGAAGCTCGTGCGAGAGCGTCGCTCCGTCAAGCCTTGAACCTCGGTATGCGCAAAGCCCTCGAAATGAAACGGAGACCGCCATTCAACGGGCTCAGTAAAATCTCTGAGATAAGCGAATTTGGGCGGACTTGATTAAAGAGGTGGCACCGACGCTCGAATATAGCGCAGCTGTTTCTATAAAGCGACCCCCCCCCCCCCCCCCCCCTCGGGTTTCTTTGTAATCGGATGCGTTGTCTTGTGTCCAACGATGCGCGCGCCCGGCAATTTCTTGGGCTTACACGCCGTAACATCTCCCGGTCTCTTCATGGTTCGGGGCGCTGTTAATTGACTTCCATATTAATTATTAGCGCAGCTGGTGCTTCCTAGCTGGAGCTCACTGCGCTTTTTTATTAACTTGTAAAGAGCATATTGAGGCAGCGCGCACTGTATTAATTTACGCAGCAGCTGCATTTTGTGCGTTGAGACGGAGAAGACTCCCCCACCCCCTTTGTGTGTGTGTGTGTGTGTGAGAGAGAGAGAGAGAGAGAGAGAAGAAAGAGAGGGAGAGAGGGAGAAACACTTTTACGTCTTAGTGTTGCAGAAGTCATGCCTGTCGACTGCCTGTGAGAATGCATTCAGCGTTATGGTGTGTTATGACACAGACCATAACTATTCTTGTGATTATGATCGATATTTAAGACGATTCTGCTGTTCCGTAGATGGTTCACTGCCCATGACAGCGCGTAGCGGGCTTTGTAGGCTAAAGCACGTTGCAGGTCTTCGCAATTGTGAAGTTTTTTTATACGTTTGGCTAATACGGTGATCAATTACACCTGCTATCCTTGAGGGGTGGGTATTAAGTCCGATGGGTTATGTACGTCATGAAAGAATTGAGTTTCCGTATTTTCTGATGCTACCTTTTGTGTTAATTGTTTATAGAATCATTTTGTGAAGTAAGGTTACTTCTTACTTCTTTTTATTGTTTTACATTGGTACAGCTCTGAGGCTAGCTCAAACTACGTTCGAGAAAGTGGATTGGGGCACACGAAAAACTGTTAAAAATAAATTCTGGGTATGTGCCTAAACCACGATCCGATTATGACGCACGCCGTAGTGGGGGGACTCCGAGTTAACTTTGACCACCTGGGGTTCTTCAACGTACGCTCAATGCACGGTACACGAACGTTCTTTGCATTCCCTTCCCATCGGAATGCGGCCGCCGCGGCCGGGATTCGATCCCACGACCTCGTGCTTAGCAGCGCTACGCCATAGCCACTGAGCTACCGCGGCGGATCACGAAGAAATGCTATCGAATTCAATAATCGCTGAGCGAATCGGGGAACGAATTAAAAGCGTTAGCGGGCAGTGCCGCTGCACCTTTCGATACGTTTTCTTGCCTCTAGTTGGTGAACGCTCTGACGGACCATAAACTTGTAAAGATTTTTTTTTCAGCTGGTTAGTGACTTATTGCAAGTTACATTCATCTGCGCGAGAAGATATACGGTGACGAGAACAGACACTGCCGGGCGCATACGTCAACTAGCGCAGCTGAAGTAGTTTATCAGGAAGAAATATTGTGCTTCGAACTGAACCCAAACCCGCATAATTGCCGTGTTTGCGTAATCATCTAAATGCATGCAGCAAATTGCGTATATTTCTCATTAATCAGCTGGAAGTACGTGCACGCGTCTTCGTTGTGTTATATGCTTCTAAATGATTGTTGATTGACCAATCGGATTTGACGTCCTGAAGCAGTATACATGCTTGTGGCGATGAGAGACGGCATATACAGGATGCTCGTTTTTGAGTTTTACTGAATTTTTAGAAATCGCCTGTGGCAGGTAGCACACTTCCTATCGTTTAGCGGGGCTATTCCAAGAGGCGGACATTAGTAGCACGAGAAATGGAAGTACATATTCAAATAGTTAACCAAAAATGACCAATGAACGTCTTAAGTAATTACTTTACGGCGCATATTGCAATTCACGAATTGTAGCCGCGGTGAGTTTGCAAGACGCATCCATTTGAAGTTAATTTCCAGGATGACACCATTTTGGAGATATGCGCCATCAAACTCGCCGTAAAAATGCACTGTTGTTCAACTTACTTTTTTATCAAAAAGCTGTTTTATACATTGAAGCACAAAAGTAACTGGAACGCCCATGTATTTCGTCCCACACTTTGGGAAATATCTCGGAACTGGGGTCATCCTGGAAATTCATTCCAAGTGGATACGCTTGACAAGCTCACCGGCTACAATTTGAAAACTGCAATGTGTACCGTATTTATTCGAATCTAGGCCGATAGTTTTTTTCAAATAATCACATACGAAACTCTAGGGTCGGCTTAGATTCGAGGATTTTAAAAAACGCGCCAGTTTTTAACTGAAACTGATAAATATGGTGCATAGTTAGCGCCATCTAGAAAAGTCAGTATCGCAGCCGCTACTAGCCGCGCCAGTAGCCAGCTGAAGTACACGAGCGACGTCGCCATTTTGACCTGCGTCGTATCGGTAGTATCGGTATGGTGCAGCATCGGCGCGCGGTGTGGCGTTATCATAATGGCACCAAATAGGCGATGGCACCATAGTGCCGCTTTCTAAACGAATACTGTATTTACTCGAATCTAACGCGCACTTTCAACACTACCCTAAATCTGCGTCGGCATTTCAAAATGGCCGCCTCGCACGCGCGTCGTGCCTAGCTACCGTAGCATGCGGAAGCTTCCTCCGTGTGCTGCAGTACACGTGC
Source organism: Dermacentor silvarum (assembly GCF_013339745.2). NCBI lineage: Eukaryota > Metazoa > Arthropoda > Arachnida > Ixodida > Ixodidae > Dermacentor > Dermacentor silvarum. Next base: position 305,501,389 of record NC_051154.1, read on the forward strand.
TTAGGCAATAGTCTACCGTCTGTCTTCACGTTCTCAGCGTCTGCTCTATCTATCAGCATGAAGTACCGAGTTCATCATGATGCCGCATTTAAAAGGAAAGTGATCATCTGTGCGGAGACGGACGGAAATCGGGCCGCATCACGGGCGTTCGGAGAATCCGAAACTTGCGAGCGGGACTGGCGCAAACAGAAGGAGAGGATTTTCGCCAGCAAAGCAATGCGGAACGGTTTCAGTGGACCGAAGCAGGACGTAATCTGCGACGATTCACTCCGGCGATACGATCGGCTTGGCCCTATCTTGAAAGCAATCTGCGACTGGTAAAGTCCGCCGCGCGCCGTGTTTTCGCCGCGTTGAAGCGAGAGGCATGCTAGCACGAAGGCGCGCTTCGTCTCCAGCGTTTTGACAGTTCGTTTCCGCGGTCAACGAGCGAGGTGTGTTCATGTTTGCTTGAGCGCGCGTGACACCGTGCTTGTTAATAGCGGTCTACTAATTTGCTACCGCATTCGATGCATCGCCTTTCGGGCGAAACTGCGACTTTTTTTATTCATCGCAACATCAGTGCATCGGGAGGAAATCTATTTTACCAAATTTTTCCTCACGGAAAACGGGCGCGCGTTACAATCGAGGAAGCGTGAGAATCGAGTAAATACGGTAGTTGTGCTAGCCGTAGAGGCATCGTCAAACTTTCAAACCGGGCGGAACTTCGGCATCGGTCTGTCGTTGGAGGGGGCCACGGGAGATGGTTTTTGCGTGCGCCGCAACGTGCGCTCCTTCCAAAAATGCAGCATCTCTAATGCGCTGGAAGGTACTGAATATAGCGCACTGTTTGAAGATGTCAGCAGTAAGGAAGATAGCGACGAGGCTAGCAGCGATGGTGACAGAATGAGCTCGGCATGTTCAAATTTAATAAATGCTGTTTCATTTTGCGATTGCTGTCCTCGCTTTTTCGTTCGGCCTACATTCGAGGTAAGTTTTTTTTTTTTTTTTTCGGACTTCGAACTTTTGGGGGGTCGGCTTAGAATCGGAGTCGGCCTAGATTCGAGTAAATACGGTAATTAGTAATTAACTAAGTAATTAGTAAAAGTAATTAACTAAGTTAATTAGTGAATTTTTGTTAATTAGTTGAATATATGTTTCGATTTCTCGTGCTACTAATGTCCGCCTCTTCGAATAAACCAGCTCAACGATAAGAATTACGCTACCTGCCAGTACAGGCGATGTTTAAAAATTCCGTAGAGCTTAATTTTGAGCATTTCGAAGGTGTGTCCCAGGCTAAATATAGCGCTGAGGCACACGCGTTCTCCACACTGAGGAATTGATTCACGAGTTTCCTCCGCTGCTCTTTAAAGTCCTAAGAGCTTGAAAAGGTGTGCTTGTTAGTTTATATTTCACTTTTCTCTTTTTATGCCGAGATTGAACGTTCAGAAGAAGACGCCACCGACCTCTTCGCTCATCTTTTTACCGCAAAGGACAATGTTAAGGTACTTCGCTTCTCCATCTTATACACATTTTGCGTATCTCTTTATTTTATTTATATCTCGAATCAACAAAAAGGGTTATCTCTTGTAGTGAGCGGCGAACAGTGTTTCTCGTCTGCAGACAATATCGATTGTGCGCCTCCTTTTAGCCGATTACATTCACATCAGCCTCTTTTGGCCAGTGTGTGAACAGCCACGGCCGAACAATGTATTAAACGTGCACCACATGGAACGCGAGATATACACTTGTATCGTAATCTGGTTCTTTTTTTGCTTTGTCCACCGTATGCTTGTTACATCCGCTCATTGCCTACATGGCCTTATATTACCTGCGGTCTCGCATTTTACAGTGCGGCACCGATCCAGTTTACTCGAAATTTGGCTTTTAGTATTGTTTGCTTTCCCTCCCTCTCGAATATCTTTATAAGCGGCGTCCGAACGCTGTCGCCTCACAGAAAAGTGGCGTCGTATAGAGAAGCACAAGTCACCGCTAAACACTGAACACTAGCGAAACAAATAGTTTTTTTTTTTTTTTTTTTTTTTTTTTTTTTTTTTTTTGCGAGCGCAGGTTTCGTTAATAATGCAGCGTCGTGTCTTTTTTCACTTTCACTATATGCAGATTTTTTTTTCCAGTCTTTTTCGCCAGACTTTTCCAGTCAGTTTCGCCAGAGGCATATGACCTCTGACAACGTCGAAAGCTGAGCTGCTAACCACTCCTGACCGCTCGTTGGCCAGCGTCACCTGCAAATCGGATTTACGATCTCAGGGAAAGTCTATATATATCGAAAGTCGGCGTAGATCTATGTCGGTCGTTCGCGCCGAATAGAGGCATACGGTTTTCTCACCCGCACGTATACATAGCAGCCATCCAAGTTGGAGTCTTGAGCAATTCCGAGAGAGAGAGAGAGAGAGAGAGAAAGAAACGCGTGAATCATTTCTCGCGCCTCTCTCCTTACGGTATCCACTTTTGACGTCTCGGGCAGCGAGCACACACGCGCCAAGTCTTGGCGGAAACAGAAAGGCTCGCATTCACGGTCGGGGAAGTCCGCGATAACCGAGGACTCACTTCCCGGTTCCGAGTCGCGAAGATGGTGCGATTCGTCTGTACTATGCCTCGAAACTCCTGCCTGTATAGCTCAGGGGCGTTCGAGAGGGCGGCGTTCCCTTGGGGAGTTTGGCCGCTTGCGTGATCGCCTATTTTCGTCCTCGACTGTGACCTTCGCGCTCGCTCCCGTTTAGCGCGCCGCTCTCTCTGCGTTCTTTGGCTTGCCCTTCGGCCGCTCCTGCTATAATACGACTCCCTCGTTGGGTTTGCTCCGACACGCCCCCTCCTCCTCCGCCACACCACTTCTCATTCTCTTTCGTTCCGACAGTTCTGCGCCCCTGGCATGTCTTAGTGCGCGCAGCCGTTTTATTTTTTTATCTTTTTTTTTTGTATATGTGAACAGTGAGCCCCCACTACGGCTCTCACTTGCAGGGGTCCTCGCAGCCCCCCCGGGAAAACATCATTGCGTGCTGGCGTCGGGATGTGTTCACTTCCGGCGCTCGCTTTCTCGGCGCGCCGTGGCGCTCTTTTGCGCTGGCAGCGAGCCCGAGTGCGATCGTGGCCGGATGCCCGCAGGGTTTCTGCGCCGGGCTTGAGCAGTGGCTCGCTTCGTTTCCGGGCCCGAGCGGTTGTTTGCCGAATGATTGCCGGTCACCACGACGCTGCGTTTCGACGATGGCACGAAGCGCGACGCGTATTCAGTCGGTGTCAAAAAGCTTAAGGGCTCCTCGAAAAAGCGAAATTGTCGCTCGGTTCGATCCCAGCTGGCCTGTAACTGTGTTAGGCATCCATACTGATACAGAATGCGAGTCTCGACTCTAGGCTATATATGCTCAAGTTATGCAGAGATCTTTTTTTTTTTCTTTTTTTTTTTGCAGATATACTTTCGTGAGGCCGGCAATCCTCGCATATATTGTAGCGAGACGCGAGAAATAATTCGAAACACTATCGGGATTCACTATACTGGTACCGCTGTGCCGCGTACGGAAATTTTGGGTGATCTAACTGACCCCTAGGAAGGCGTTACCGTGCAAAACAGAAGCGACCGTCTAACGACTGTGTTCGTCGGAATAGGCATTGTGAATTTGTTTGGCGGCGCTATAGCCTTCGAGGACCCAGGAGTAGAACCTTCAAACGCTGTTCGAGTTCGTTTGAAAGGGTCGGCGGAGAGAGAAACGGCGGAATAGTCTGAAGAGGGATTGTGCATCGTTATACAGTGAACGAGAAATACGAGAGGCTGCAGCGCTAATCGAACTAAAGTGCTTACAAAAATGGCTGTCGCAGTGCCAGCGAAGCTCGGCTGCCTGTGAATAGCAGCTGAGATTGTCGTGAATTCGTGTGTTTTAAAATTCCTGCAGAACCCGATGGCTGTCGACGATAATGCGATTAGAATTCAATTAATGCAGCGACACACCCTATTGCTGAAGACAGCCGGATTTACTGTCTGTTGTGGTTATTCTGAGATTTTTCATTGCGTCGGGTTCCTTACCAATATAACATATATGAGGGGTCGGTGTCCGCTTAAGTATCATATACGTATTTAAGTGCTTTAAATTCAGTAAGTGCTCTAACGAACGCATGGTCGGGGACTTCTCCTGTTCGCGCGGTGCGCACAAAGTATTTGGAGGCCTTTTCGACACACGCCGCTCTCACTAACTCTGGAAAAAAGGCGTTTGCGGGTCTCGATGTATCTACAATGAAGTTCTTGTTGGGAAGCATATATCGACGTCCAGCAGCTTTGGCGTGGTGCCTTTTCCTCCTTGCTCGGCAGCTGATAAGGTCGTCTTAGATGGCACATGTCCTGTAACCAAAGCAAGGGAGGCTCTACAATCGGTTTTATGCATAGGGATTAACGTATACCATGCAGCTTGAAGCTGTTGTATTTTGTATTGAGTGACCTTGAGCATGCGATATTGTTTCGCAAGCGAGAGCGACGTTTCAGCGGCTATAGATAGCAGCAGCACGCCAAAGTGGAGCAAGTCTGCGAAGAATGCTGATCGCATTAAAAAATGGCGCACAGGAACCACAGTGATAGTCGCGGCTTCGTTGTTTGTTCGTTTTTTTTTATTATTATTCTGCGATAAAGTTAACGTCGTAAAAGAATAAATACTAGGGCTCGTTTGTTTATGTTATTTTTTAAGGCGCCCTTAATCGTATACAACAGAACACAAACAACGCCAAGACTCCGACGTTTTTACTTTGAGTATGCGCCCGGGCTCCTTAGTAAATTAAGCTCCTCAAATACTGTTGATCGATGAGCTTTACTCCTTCGAGATTGCGATCTATAGATATACTGTAGGTCCGGTTTGTTGCTGTGGCAAAGTCCGCTTCTATATGCATATACATAGAAGGCTATGCATGTGTATAAAACGTAAACTATAAACGTAAACGTATAAACTGCATGAGAAAATTCGCGGAAATCTGGCAAAAACTGGCAAAAGGTATACGCTTGCCCAAATGAGTGGCGTTTGCTTATAAACACCGCTGCGTTCCATAATGAAAATATCTATAGGTGCAGTGATGTATATATATATATAATCTCTTTGCCGTCCGCCGAGACGTACCCTAAAGTAGCCATTCTACGGGCGAGAAGTGGCCAATGTGTTTAACGAAAATGTGGCATGAACCATATCGGTCATCGGTCAAAACGCGTATATATCTGCGCGGCTCTCGTTATCTCGGTGTCTAAAAGGTCTTGTGGCCGATCTAATTTGAATATAGTCGCTTTTGTTCGTCATCGCGACCGAGGGTGGCCCACAAATTTAACAAAATTTCCCCTCTGTCATCACGGTTCCCGGCCGTTTGCATTACGGCACTGCAGCAGCGTGTATACGTGCATACATACGTATAGCCACAATGCTGTATGGAAAACAGATGTAGAACGCACGCGTTCATCCTACTTCTCCGTGTTCGGGGTAACACGGTTCCTTTTTTTTTTTTTTCTGCTTACCTTAGGGCCTATTTCGCCACCGACTCTGGCCGCGCGGTGCTCTGTTTTGTATAGCTGAGCCTGCCTGCGAGCACTTTGTCTGATCTGCTTCGGTTGTGCGCGCCAACGCGCTCATCCGTCTGGCCATATGGAAGTTCTACCGTGCCTCTTCGCGCGTTGCGGCGTGTCTGACCGAAAAACCCTACACACCATGCACACCCCGCGTTTCCGTGGCGCCGTGTTCGCAGCGGAAAAAAAATAAACGAACGAGCCAACAAAAGAAAGGGACGCGTGTTTACTCGCCCAAGGAAAGTGCGGGTTCGCGCCGAGAGGACTCGGGCGTGTTAGCGTGACCCACATGCTGCGTCGGGTGTCGGTTGCCGCATCCTCCGTCGTCTCCCCTCTTTCGACGCTGGTTCGTCCTCTCCTCACGTGCAACCGGCGGTGGGAAAAAGATTCGGGGGGGGGGGGGGGGGGGGATGGCAGAGATCAATGCTCTCGCCGCCGCACACATGCGCACGCTCGACCTCCGGGTGCGTAGGCACGCGCGTCCGCGTGTGGGTGACCGCGGGCCGGGCGCCGCTCGCTGGTCGAAACGACGCTGATGCATTATGTCCAGGTGCGGTGGTGACCCGCGGTCGGGCAGGTGCACTGCTTTTTTGTCTCGTTTCTCGTCTCGATCCGGTCGCGCCTGGCTGCGCCTCGCGGCACCCACTGGTCGGCTTCGGGGCGCGTTACCGGGCAGGTCGCGCTAATTCTCTGTCGGCCGCTGCACCAGAACACGCCGTGCGCGCACGGATGCGCGCCGGAATTCCGAAAGACGCACTGGCACACGCACTCTTTCTCTCGGACGTTTCGCGTAATGTGTGGGCGTGGTTTGCGAAGAGAATTTAGTCGCAACTGGTTGAGCTGTTTACAGGCTCGTGTAAGATTTGGTGTGGTGTTGGCAGCTTTTTTGGCACTTATGAAACGCGACGCACACACGCATATACGTACTATCGACCAAAAGTTTACGGACCAAGGGATCTGTCAAAAAGCTGAATATCTCCGCAGCCTCAAAACGCAGCCTGGTATTCCCATTTCCAGCCTCAACTGGTATATGCGAACAACATTGTGATGTACGGTTCTACTGGCTACTTTTAAAGGCTGCTCGGCTATTTAGCGTTTTCTGAGATCCCGTGGTCCGTAAACTTTTTTGGCCGATAGTACATACATTCGTGAGGAGCCGTTGCTTTCATATTGATGCACGGAATATATTATCACGGGGCGTAGTCCCAGGCCTGCAAGGCGCATTTCTCATTGCTTGAACGCGTCTGTAAAACGAATTCTCAGGCAGGGTGAAACGGTTCATAAACAGTCATATACGCGACGACGTAAGGTACGTGACACTGTATACACATTGCTCAAGCGATATACATGTATATGGTGAGCCGCTGTGTAAAGGCCCAACCACAAGGAACGGATTTCCGACGGATTTTCGGCGTCGGCGCCGGCCGGCGGCGTGGAGAGCAATGCGCCGCCGGTCGGCGCCGCAAGACCGAGCAGGCTAGGGTGCCTCGATGTCCAGTATCGAGGTGCCCTAGAGCAGGCCAGACTGCAGCGCCTGACGGCGGAAGTGGCGGTAGACGCAGGAGACAAACAAAATATAGCCTCCGAGATGGTGCACCGTACCATGTGAGTGAGCTCGGAGGCCATTTACAAAGCGAGCTTCCGGCGTTGTCGTCCGCGAGTGCCTGTGCCTCGTCTGCGTCCCAAACAGCCGATCGCTCGCGCGTGCTCCGGCCATTGCAAGTGGTGCAGCTTTGTACGGTATCATAGATAATGGTGTATACTCTTTCCAGACAGGGACATGCAAGGAACGCCGAAGTGCACACTTAAGGCCCGTCCACGTTACCGTGGACCGTACGCGTTACCGTGGCGTACGCCAACTCGCCGTACGCCGTTCGCGGGTCGCCGTTTGACGGTGGTTTCGCTCGCGAGCGGCGAGATTTCCTTGCCGTAGACAGGATGGGACCGGGACCCATTTGTGCTGCAGCTGTACAGCGAAGTGGCCAATCAGTGACCGAGGGGTGGTCACCCTGGCACCGACGGCAGCCTCACCACCGCTGATCGTTCGGCGGCGCCGATATCGTCGCTAGGCCTTCTCCGGCTCACTCGAAAGCTTAAGCTGACGGCGCTTCGGAATGAATCACTGACGCTCACCAGCCGCGATATTTTCTCACCGTTGTTGTCGCTCTTCGCTATAATTATACACGAAGAAGAAAATGCGCTGATATTAGCGGCGCCGTCGGCTGTGATGCGGGCACAACCGAGCCGGTCGTCTGCCGCCGGTAGCCGTGCACTGTAGCTGAGCTCGACAAGTATCGGAGCTCTCGTTCGTGTTTAACGTTCGACAGCGGATATAGTTTTTCATACAATGTAGAATTTACGCGTCACGTTATCTAGCGGAAAGTATTTTTGCTAGGAACAGAAGCTGCTGGTGATGCTATCCATGCTATGCGACTGGTGCTACGTTTTTCAGCACAGACAACCAGCGTATATGTTTGCACTAGAGCTACGGACAATTTTTATGAAGTTTTAAAAGTACAAGAAGTCCTTGCTTAGTAAAAACAATTGTTCTGTTAGCGCAAGATTTTGCAAAACTGACCGGCTAAATTCGGGGCCAAGGATCTGGCCACATTGCGCCACGCTTGAAATACGTCGACGCCGAGAGTCTCTTGTGGTTGAGAGCCGTCAATGAGCGTCCACGCCGCGTGCCGCCGGCCGGCGCCGACGCCGAAAATCCGTCGGAAATTTGTGGTTGGGCCTTAACATGCCGCTTCGTGCTCGTACAGAGCTCTACACCGATCTCGTAACCATTCTGCACAATGCTACTTTGTTTTGGGAGTTAGTGGTTGCGGAATCAACCTCCTTTCCCCCAACCCTCAAAAAAAAAAAAAAAAAAAAAGGAACAGAAATACCTCCGCCGCGTTACTTGTTTCAGTTCAGCGCCCACTAACTCAACCGCTCATTCAGGCTTTGCTGGAGAGAGTGCGGCTCTCGTTAGTGCGAGGACAAAAACAAAGGACCCGCGAATGAGTAGCCACGGCTTCGGTCATCCGCCTCCTTATTTACGCGAAGCGCCTGCCGGGTCTGACTGCCGGAACCGAGGCGGCGCGATTCGCTCGGGTCCCAAGCGCTTTTCCTTTTTGCGCGCATAACAACCATCGCTCACGGCTTCGCCGCGCCGTGCACGTCTCGCTCGCCACGGCATCGTCGCATGACTAGCGAACAGAGGTCTCCGCTCTGATTGCGCGCGAGCACTCGGCCGTGGACGTGTGTCCCTTCCGTGTTTCGTACCTTTATTTTCTCCCGTTGCTTCCCGCCACCTCGTGACACCGTCCCGTCCCATTAAGCTCGGCCGCGTTGCCGTGTGTTTTGCGCCTTTGCGCGGCGGGTCGATGCCGCGGATTCTGCAGTGGGGACACGCGCCTGTCAGGGTCGCGCGCTTTCCGTCCCGTTCTTGGCGCGCTGACGATTGGCGTTGGTGGCTAGCGCGCGCTCGCTCGCTTCTTCCGTCCGGTCAGGCAGCCGTGCGCGAAAGAACGCGCGCTTTACGGCCGCACGCCCACTCGTTTTGTTTCTCGCACGAGGAGTGCCTCGTCGTTGGTCGCCTGATTGATCATGGAAACTGCTTACGTGGCGGAAACGTGTTTTCTGAGCCCAGCCGTATGGGCAAATACGATGCGTGACAGACAGACGAACTCAAGGGCCACGAACAGCGTCAACGTCCCCGCACGACGACCGAGCTTTCTTAAATACTGTGTCTCTTGGCGAGTTATATACCCCGGGATGTCGGAGGCGGAGATAGCTTAGCCCGAAGCGAGCCTCGGCTTCCGAAGACAAACAATCCAAAGTTTGTCTTCCGCGAGTCATTGACAAAACGTGAGATTCCCTTAACGCCCGCGACGCCAATATTCGTGCACGTCCGCCCTATTGTCGTACAGTTCAACCTTATGCGACGTTCCTTGCTTTTCCGTTCTTGGGCGCCATGCCTGCATACGCGCCTCTCTGATCCCGCGGTCCAGCTGCGGACCGTCACTGGGCTTTGGGGGTCGCCGAAAGTCAAGGGCTTACGGCCACCTCACGCCGCATAGCAGAAGAAACCCAGTAATTTAAATAACTCTGCATCTGACGAAAATAAAGTTTTACCTCCTCCTCCTCCTCAACGCTCGTGTTCAGAGCACGCGCACTTCGGATTGAGCTCTGGCGGGCGAGCGACGCCCTCTGTGACTCGTCCTTGGTCAACGAAATCGTCATAACTCGATCACTCTCCACGGGTGACTGGCACGGTCGTTCGCGGGGCGCATTATACTCCCAACACTCCTAGGCAGCCGCACAGAAGTTGTGTGTGTGTGTGTGTGTGTGTGTGTGTGTGTGTGTGTGTGTGTGTGTGTGTGTGTGTGTGTGTGTGTGTGTGTGTGTGTGTGTGTGTGTGTGTGTGTGTGTCTATGTGAAAGTGGGGGAGGGGGATATATAGCGAGGAGCACGCGTGTGTTCGCTCACCTGATTGGATTTGGGCCCAGTGCCGGCTGCTGGCCCGTGCCCGGTTCGCGCACGTCTCCCGCGGTGTCCGAGGCTCTTCGCGCGCGCTTGTATGTGGTTGTACGTCGCGTGCGTCTGTATGTGTGTATACAACGGCGCAAGCGGAACGTGCGCTCTGCGCGTGTATGTATATATCTATGGTGGCCGTGGTGCCGAGCATGTCGTGGAGGGGCGTGCCTGCCTATACGGGTGGCACGAAGACTAATTGGCGTATCCGCGCTGCGCGCCCCGCGACCTCGTTTCTGCCGTCCGCTCGAGACCCTCGGCGGTGCACGGTGATGTGCGCGCACCCGTGCCTCCTTGCGCGAACTCGCGCGGAAGCGGCTTGATTTAGGGAAGCACGTCCGCGGTGAGAGTTGCGCGAGCGCAGAAACTGCCTGCGGAGAGAAAGTTCCAGCTGCAGCGGTGAAAAGCTGAGGACGAGCTTGCTTGAACCACGTCAAAATTGATTCGCGCTCCCATGTAGTGCAGCCGTATATACGCAGAAAATTGCTTTTTATACCCCGTGACTATATATGCAACTTTCTTGTGTTTTTCTCTCCACTGCGCTGTTCCGCCCAGGCTTATTTGCGACAAAAGTGTTATAGGCGCTAAATGTGTGTTGCATGATGTTAAGAAGAGGAAACTCGGTAACAGCCCTAAGACGTAGCGCAGGAAGAAATGCGCCGACTCATAAAATTTGAAGATGAAACGGTAATGACCGCATATTAATCAAGGTAACTGGATCATTCTCTCACAGACAGACGCTTGATGAGAGGGTTCTGCGCTGCGTCGCGGCGAAACGGAAACCGATTGGCGAAGCGTGACGAGGGAAAGAAAATACCGAGACGACTTATGCTGAATCTGCGCTAAAGCAACCATGGGCACGGAATATTATTCTTACTAACCTGATTGCTCCTGGTGGCAATTACCGAAGGCCTATAGCTTCAAGGGATCGCAGCTCGTCATTATTTTGACCCCGAGTCAGCATCCAGCTCCCGCCCGCTTTCTCGAGGGTATATACCTGCAACCCCCTTAATTCGGTAATGAGGGCCACATTGCCTTTCCGTATCGTTGTATGCGGTCTATATATAATAGCAGGGGTCGGGCGGGAAAGCCAAAATGTTCTCAACGCGATCAGTTCAGATGAAAGTGTTTTTCTTTCAACGGGGGGCTGAAAAACCATCCTATTCGGGCTTAATGTTTGTTTCGTTTTCGCGCGCGGAACATAACGGGCACTTTGACCGGAGCTTGAGCACCCTGCGGAGAGCGGCTGCAGACCGACGTGGTTCTTGCGCAGAAGTGTGCTTTTATTCCGTCGCTCGATCGCTGTAATCGAAGAAGGAAAAAAAAAAAGAAAATTGATTATCGTGACGCGATCCAGTTCAGCCCATCATCGCGCACTCGAGGCCCGTTTTGATCGGGGCTTAATTTCTTTTCTCGTAAATTGATAATGCGCTTCCACGTCTTTCAAATTACCCGTTGCACTGTCGTATTGCAGGCTGAAGGGTCGTCGCTTCTGCTCCCTTGTGCTATTTATTATACGAACACCATCTTCAGCGAGCGAAAGTCACGTGAGATGCACGCGATGACGCACAATAATGCGCATTCGTTGATATAGAATACAGCATGGTACTGTATCTACGGCGAAAAAAAAAAAGCCAAAATCAAAGCTAAAATTTCTCGCCGTGTTGGTATACGTAACCCATTGCTGATATACGAGGTGTCTGCTTGAGTGCAGCAGACAGCGCAGTTCAATTAAATCGCAGGTCGAGTATGCGGGTTGCAAGTGAACGGATTTTTGTCAAAACCGTGTCCTGTAAAATTTTTGCCGAGGGTGCATGCGGGTGGCAAAAACACTTTTTGTGGCGGTAAAAGAAAGAACAAATAATCATGACCGTAGGTGTCAATCTACGCAGATTTCTTCATATACAGGTTCTGAAACACCTCAACTTAAAGCTCTGTGCATGCATTCTCGCGTATGCCTTTCTGTGCGACACGTCACCCGTGATCGACGAGACGAAAGCCGTTGTCACTCATCGCCTGCTAAAAAAGTACTTGAAGTGAATAACTGGACTGCAAAAGAAAGTGGCTGATTGGAAACACTGCTTATTTGACTGCTTATACAGTGCGAGGTTTTGGTTTGTTCTTGTGCTAAAAAAAGCGGCGTTATGTAGTTCCATTTGTTACACGTAGGTGACGCGACAATCAGCAGACCCCTGCGCGGTTCGCCAACCACAGTTTGGGGTATGAAACGTGGGGCCTATGTGTGTCGCAACTATTTGAAGAGTTCCGAGTCCAGGGACCGTTTTGATTACGAGGCCAGCGCACTAGTGGACAACACCATGGCTGCGCTGTCAAAGTAAAGGGAGCAATGTTACATGTTCACATCGTCTTGCCAGATGTTGTTGCGTCCCGAATCGGCCGGGCGCATTTCTTTGTTTCCCATCGAGGCAGGCCCTTTCATCAGCGGCCGCCTACCTGGCGACGCGGCGCGACACCGGCTGGGACGCGATGACAAAGAAGCTCACGAAGCGACCACAACCGCCACGCTTCGTGGAAGCGGGGGCCAGCGCGAAGGTCGGGGGCCAGCGCGAAGGTCACTCTCCCGACCGTGGCAAGACGAACGTCGCTGAGCGATAGAAACCAAGGAGACGACTTTCGTAGAAGGAGTGTGAATCCCCTGTTTCCAGATTGCCTCGTCCTTGCTTCGAAGGTGCAACATTAGAGGCGTAGTTCAGCGAACAATACGACCAGTCTGATTGGCTGCATCAAGGTCATCTGATTCCCTAGTCGGGTCAACTAGGGAAGATGAATGTTTTTTAAGGAGACACCTTGGGTGCAGTGGTGTGTCCTGACGTGTTCTGATATGTGCTCAGACATGTAGTGAGCTGAGACATTCAAAGTTCTCCCCCATGGAGTGGGCTTCCATATCTGGAGTCACTGTAAATATGTAGAATAAACCATTTTTCTCTCGCCATGACTCCCGGACGTGTACTCATTCCTTTGGCTGTAGGATCACCGGCCCAAACGCTACCCGAGTCCCAACAATGTGAAGAGTTGGCTATTCAGTCAACAAGGAAAGTGATCGCGATCAAAAGTGAACTTGGAACGGGCCGTTAACTAAGCGAAATGTTGTTTGACTCGCTTTCAGAAGATGTCCATCCGGCGTGCGCGTTCGTCGATCAGCCGTCTGCCGGAATTCAGCACCGTGGAATTTAACTTGCGTTACGCGAACTTGATGCAGCGGGTAATTATGTAATTAGGCGGAATGCAAAAAAAAATAATCTGAGTATCTCCAAGCGACGGCAAACACCATTACCTTGGTTCTGTCCAGCTGCGTGGAATTTGCATATTTTTAAATATTGGTGCGTGATGGGACATCCTGTATAGTGCCTTGAATACCGCTACCGTTCGCACGAACCCGACAACCGGATTTCGGCCCGAGGCTCCCGGCCCGAGGCTCCCGGCCCGACTCTGTCGGGCTTGCGTAGATGTAGCTTATGGTTGGCAATATCCCTGCCGAAAATCAAGTCGCGTCTGCTGAGGATGTTACAGGAGTGATGTATACTGCCTGCATTAATCGCAAGAAGAAACTTCGAGGGTTTTATCGTAAATGGCATTCAAACAAGTAACTGAGCTGATAATGAGTCAAGCGTTGCTTTAAAGAAAGTAAATTTGGCCTTCGTGTCGCGCCGAATTTCTTTTAAGCTTAACGTTTTACCTATATATTTATCAAATCTCCGTGCCGCCTTGGTGCGCTCACTGCAGAATAAATTTTACGGGAACGTGGATACCGTCACGTTAATTAACTGGCTGTCTGTGTTGCGTGTTTTTTTTCGCTGCTGCACGCCCCAATCGGCTTACACGTTGCCGGCTGAGTTGGTGCGCTGTGCGGCTAACCAGCGGCCCCGGGGTCCGTAGGCGTACGCGTCACGGCTCGACGAACGGATGGCCCCGCCACCGGTGGTTAGCCGCGGCTGCACCCAGGCAGGACGCGCCTCCCTAACAGCTGTGTATATATATATATATATATATATATATATATATATATATAGTATACGGGAGATTTATGCCCGCAAGCTATAAGCATGCCTCTGCATTCGCGTGCGATATACATCGCATAGCTGCCGCGCGAATGGATATACGGTGTCCCGTTAATAAGCGCTTCGTCATCGGCCGCTTATCGCGGAGTTTGTGCCGCGCCCAGCCAGCGGTTAGGCAATTAGCGCGCGTGCTTAACCTCGACGACCGCGCTGTATGGCGGCCGCTTACTAACGGGCGCGGGGCTGTCGCTTCCAGCGCGATGCAGCCGTAGGCATTTCTCGTTGACTTATGTGCGTATAAAGAGGTGCCGGTTCCCTATATAAGTGGCGCAGGCTATATATGCTCCTTGCCAAATGAATATGCCGCGAATAGATTCAGTTGACGTATATGCTGAGGAGCACAGAGTTGACGCGGTGTGAGCGCACGGGAGACACACAACTTATATACTCTCTGGCACAAGCACCATGGAAGGGGGGAAAAATGTACCTTTTTTTAATATTCTCTCTCTGTCGCGAAGCCCTTTCTGTTCATTATCGCCAACGCGATGGAGAACACGGGAGCGCTAAATTGATTGGTTGAAGAAATGTTTTATTTTGAAAAAAAAATATTTTAATTTTGGCGTTGTATATACGAGAAGGGGAAATGGGACAAAATGTCTTGGAAGAGGTATAAGTTAGCTGCGAGGAGCGTGCATCTATACAACCGCGTAACAACCATGGAGGATTTCCGGGGAAAAACCAGGAAGAACTCCAGCGCCGCGCGACGGTCCCTCTAAATACCCCGTCCACAAGGCGTATCCACTCTTCGCGTAAATAGCTCGGTGCCTAATGTGCTTTTTTCTCCGCGTCGTTTTTGCCGCCTCGCAGTCCCTCATTAGGTGTTCGGCCACAGAAAATATAAAGGCTGAATTCCTTCAACTGGCCTGTACGTGCGTGCATCAGTGGCGTCACTGTAGGGTCAGCGGCACCTGGCCACGCGGGTGTCCGCTGTCCCTTGTTCACTGCCGCTAATGAGTATACGTTTTGGAGCGGAAAAAAAAAGGAAAGAAAAAAAAAAAGAGAGTAAAAAGGCGTCGCTTCCAAAGCGGACCTTAAAGCATGCGCGGCGGTCGCTGCTCGCGTTATCCCACATGCTGTTGTATGTACAGTCGTGCGTTCATTGGCCGCTCGCTAATTGCGCTCCCTTGGTCACTGGCTCTGGATCCGCAGCACGCGACCTGCTCCAGTATAAGGACGGACCCTTTTCATCGCCGTCCCGCTCTCCGTCTTCGCTGTGCGTGTGTCTCCGGTCTCGGCGTTTGACTCGCTGTCTTCGTCGCGCGGCCAATTAGTGCGGTTGCCGCGAACGCATGCAGAGCGCACCGGAGCTGACCGCGGCGGGCCTCCGCGCGGTTACATGCTCATTAGCGTGCTCATCGGCCAGAATTAAACGCGGTACTTCAGCGATAAAGCCGTGCGCCGGCTTGTATACACGCGGGTAAGAGCGCATACATCTTTACACCCGTGAGCAAAAGCATATATATACGGACCATAGGGTCACCGAAAAAAACTGAATTTCTTCGACATTAACATGCATGAACTGAAATTGACGAGTGTACTGGAAAGTTCGCAATGCCAAGTTTGAACTGCAGTCTTTAATTTCAAGTTAGATTCACAGGCAGAGGAGAAAATCAGCTTTATCGCGCAATCCCTGGTCCGCATACTTTTGTTCACGGGTGTACGGATTCGCGCGGGTCGCTATATAGGAAATTAGTTATTGCGCGAATTGTTTGATTCATGTCCCGCCATGCTTCCGATGCGCTCCATCATCTCTAGCTTCGTGATGCATCCCAACCCGCGTTCTTTTATTTAGTTTTTAGTTGTTTTTTTTTTTTTTTTTTTCGTGGCGAGGGCGAAGACACCTTGCGAAACATTATTTGGAACATCGCTTGTGCGGATTAAACTGAAGTTAGCTGTAGGTTAGGTCACCGGGCGTGATTTATTTTGTTTGCGGTTGTAACCACAGGGGGGGTGTATCACCAAGGGCGCGCAGTGGCCGTAACGTTCTTTGAACTTTGGGAACTGTGTTGTTTCGACGGGCACGAGGCATAGTTTCCCGAGGCCTGGCGTGTTCGCGTCGCGTGTCTCGACGTCGCGCGCACACCGACTGCGGCGCGCACCCCGGCTGGAACCTTGCTGCTGTACTGCTGCAGCGCTGATGAAGCAAACGCGGTTACGGTGTTTCGTACGCACCCCATTTAATGCCCCGCTCGCAAGTGCGGTGATGCTGAAGTTTCGTCATCTTGACTTGCTTCGCATTCAGCTACAGTGTATATATAGTGAACAAAACGATATTTTGCATTTTGGGTCATGTGAGCTAAACTACTCAAAATGTTGGTGCTGCGTTATATGCCAGACCGTTAGCCTATAGGACATTAGTCTCTCGAACACGCACGGCTATCTTACTTTGTTCGCACCGCATAGCCCACCCACCACGTGCACACAAGTTAATTGTTCTAAGAATGGTTATTCCAAGAACGTTTCACAGGGAAACCGCATGCATAAACCAGTGTGTCAAAATACGTGCGCGCTGGTGCGAGAAACTTTAATGATAGGTGGAGAGGTTAGCCGAGGAAAAGGCTTGGCACGCTACTCCAGGGTTATTACTTATAATTAATAACGAGAGATCAAAAGACAGCAGAAGAGAAAAACGAAACGCACACGCATCCACTCACGTACAAACTCTGAACGGGGCAGTGTGCAAAGTGGAGCTTTATGGCAACGCCAGTAAACAATATATTATCCATCTCAGTGGTGCAGTCAAAGCGAGAGAGATGGATAACATTTTATTTGGCTGGATTGAAGGCGTATTTGCTCTGGCACCCACTCCAACAGCCACGAGCCGATGATCGCAGTGGCCGTGTGTAGATCCAAGTATTCCGCTGTGTGCGACAGCGGATGCTCTCAAGTGAAAGCGTCATCAAAGCGAAGCTTCATTCAGTCAAACTTCAATATAGCTGTAGTTATAGCGCAGTATAGCAGCAGACTGCACGTATAGTTTGCATGCCGGGAGTATATATCATCTCGTTCTTTTTTCGTATTACGCAACTTCTCTACGGCTTATAGATGCTTCGTAACCATTAGAGAAGCGAGGAACCGGAGGGCACGTTCGTGGCCTCCACAAAAACATTAAATGTAGTTTTCTTTTATATTTTGTGCACGCTGACACGCGTATATCCCAGTAACCGAGCTTGTTCGGACGAGGTCCGCTGGTTCACCTGATAACTCGATTTCCTGGGGCTCACTTTTTCTCCAGGTGTCCTCTCGCGAGATTTTACGCCGGTCGTATAGATACTGCTCCTCGCACAGCGCGCCTTGGCCATCCGAGAAGCCGTCTTCCCTTTCCCCTTCCTCGTATAAGTCAAAAGCGCCATCCTTTCTGCAAAATGAAACATTTCCTTCAAGCAATCATAAAACAAATCGCTCTCCCAAAATGAGGGAATTTCGTCGGCGGCGGACAAAATTGGCCAAACTTTCGGAGGCGAACTGAAAGCTGCGCGTCTGAGCGGTCGAGTTCCGCGTGGCATTGTGTGGCGCAAAAAATTTCTGGGCGAAGGAATCCAATCTGAATGGTACGCGCCGCCCATTCAGAGTGTGGTGAAAGCTCGCACGCATGCTCAAAGACGAAGGACGAATCTTTCGTACAGTTAGCTTCGCCCGAATGTTATGTTGAAGTGAACAGAGATTAGACGAGCACAGTTTACAAAAACGAACAAAATAGACTCGATAGTCACGATGGTCTACAAGGACAGCTCGATTAAAAAGAGAGAGAGATGGAGGCGTGATTTTGCCCCAATGACATCTGGCTGTCGTGGTGGGAGACCGAGGTTGGGTCATACCATCGGGAATGCGATATTTAAAATTTTCCGTGTGTGAGCTCTTGAGCGAGACAGTAGCAACAGCTACAGTCAGCTACGTCCGGTAGGGCACGTCTCTCTCCATGCGCCGGCTTATTTCAGCCGTGTAGGGCTGCTTTTGAGAACCGTACGGTTGGATCTTTGTGTACTGGTTCACCCGAAACCAGAGGGGACAATTCGTGCAACTCGAAGACGGCCAATAAACAAAACATGTAGAAGTTCCCAGCTGCTGAGGTTACTGGAATCTATGTCGTCTTTTTTTTTTTTTTTTCGTTATCTTGCCAAAAGCACGAATGACATTGCTCGATGTATATGTGCTCGCTGACTGTACAGAAGAAAAAAAGTGTGCGTGTGTGGGGGGTGAAGAGTAAAGTGCCGACGGGCTGACAAAGCTTCAGAGAAAGAATGGAACGCATCTGTGAGGATCAATGATGGATGGATTCACGATTTCGACGACAGTTCATCGCTGAGCCGGATTTTGTCTGCAGTGAGGAAAGTTTCCGGGCAGAAGAGCGGATGCCATTTCTTCACGATTCGCTTCTGCGAATCGCTCTGAATTCGGCGCTCTGGAATTCTGCTTCTCGAAGACCATAACGTCTCGAGTAGGACCTACTCTGCCAAGTTTGATGGATGTCAGGAACGTACCGAGAACGGACGAAAAATAACTCAAACCGGGGGCAGTTCT
The DNA here is from genome assembly GCF_013339745.2 of Dermacentor silvarum. Lineage (NCBI taxonomy): Eukaryota > Metazoa > Arthropoda > Arachnida > Ixodida > Ixodidae > Dermacentor > Dermacentor silvarum. The sequence continues at coordinate 305,520,031 of NC_051154.1, forward strand.
CGAAAGCGACTATACTGTGCACTCGGCTCTCGTTTATAGCAGTGAGTGCATTTGGAAAGAAATTGAGTTAAAGGAAGCAAAATACAAAACGATAGGCTCGTATTCGAAGTGTTTACTGACACTCACCGGGCACCTTACAGTAACTTGGGCACCCCGTTAGTGCTTTTGTTCAGCTCTTTTTAACGACTCTCGTCATTCACTTATAGTTCGCAACGTCTTGACTATTGCACGCAGGCGGGGGTCGCGGATATATAACTATGATAACTATGACGTCTGCTTATGATACGGCGTGCGTTTCGGCCATTTCGATCCTGATTATTCTTGAGGGAAATATATCTGATCTTCGAATTGGCTATCGCCCTCATTTACTCGATGTTCCTTACTGTCTCGCGTTACTCTCATTCTCAGTTATTCGCACTCTTAACTTGGTAGCAAAAAAAGAAAAAAAAAAAAGAGATTAAAAAAAATTCGTTTATTCGAAAGTGTCGTTTAAGCTGCGTTTTGTTACCTAGCTATAAGCGCAACGACCTATGCGGCTTTTTATGGCCACGGTGCTTTATACCCGCTACTTTTCTCGTGCGGTGAATGTCCTATCGATTGAAGGTTTGGGCTGGAATTCCTCGCTGCATTTTGTTTTTTCTTTTCTCAGCTTAAGCGCACTATTTGCGCAGCATTCCCGTGCAATCGCCTACATCGCTTCCCTTCCCCGTTGCGTACCCCCCCCCCCCCCCCCCTCTTGACGATGTGAACAGAGAAGTTGGAAGCGTATCATCTTGCACTTTACTTCAATAGACGGCTCTCGCTTAAGTTAACATAAAAACGATGCGTATACCCTGGTGAGATATTTTCTGTTGCAGTGTCCGTAAGCTGTAGGAGTGGAAACAAACATAAAAAAATGCCTCCCCCCCAAGAAATGAGTACCACCAATTTAAAGTGACAGGATAAAGCGTGCGCTCCTTTAGTAGATGACCGAGCAATTCCTGCGGTCATTAATTTAAACGCTCGCGAGATTGTTTCCTCTCTTGTGTGTAAGGCTCAGTGCGCCTTACATGACGTAGCTCGAGTAGTAATTGGGGCACTTAATAGGCTGCGCGCTGAATATTTCCCTCGTGTTCATTATCTTATCCCCATGGGCACTTAGGGAAACTTTGAGACGTTTTACGGAAGCGTATGCGAAGTGACTGCTGGACGGCGTGATAGAATGACGTGTACCGGACAAATGCGTAGTCGCGAGTATTTGGCGGCCGCCGCGGACGCGTACGCAAAATATTCCTCTCCTGCGTCGCGGCGTTTTTTTTTTTTTTTTTTTTTTTTGCCACTCGCGCCCAGGGCCGATTAGGGAAGGTGCATTATACACTTGTTTTTGTGCCACCCGGTGTGGTTAGTGAGAGATTGTGATTGTTGGAGGCGCAGCCGTGATTAACTCGCTCCACCTGTTCCGTCTTCTTCTTCTTCTTTTTTTTTTTTTTTTTTACATGCTCCTGCGCAGCGTGGCATACTTGACATGAAAATAGCATAAAAGGCCCAGGGCGGCTTTGTGTAGGAGCTGTTGAAGAATTCATTGTCTCTCGCGACAAGGACTCTTAGTTATGCTAATTTAACTTGGGAATATGAGATGCAAAGAATTCGTTTACTTATGCAAAATTCTTTAAAAAAAGCACTAAACAGGCAGGGCGTGTAGGACGAAGTGCAACAGGGCGAAGCGCAGTGTTTGCTTTTCTTGCCATATTTTTCTCCCGGCTTTACCCCAGCTTCCCAGTTCTGTTGCCCAGGAGTCGCTGCAGTGTATATAGCTACCGGTAAATAAAACGAAATTGAATTGAATGTCGTCCCGTCTGCTTTAGTGCTCGTCAACCATTGTGCGCAGTTTATATCGACAAGTTAGACACGGAACGTACGACTAGGGCGCCTAATTAGCCCAGCCGTAGACTGTATTGCGATGGAAAGCCATTTCGCTGTGCACTTGAAGCTTTTGTCTTTTTTTCCGTCTGTCAATTAAGTCGCGTGGCTTAACTGAGTGGTCACCCGCGGCCACTCCACCTTTTCCCGGAAATAGTGTTTTGTTTCAGTTTGATCTGGTTTGCATTAATTGCGCAGATTTGCGAAATAGTTAGTCTTCGAGTGCGGCACGTTTTGCGAACGATATTTCACACGCGGACACTTGTATGCAGCTGGCCGTTTAATGTCGATGGACATAGTCCTTGAAGCTTGTTTCCTGCATTTTAAGCATTTTAAGGGCGTTCCGGTCGTGGCAGACAGTGGATTCGAAGGGCGCGTAAGTTATGGTTGTCCCGAAGTAAGCGAGGCAGTGTAACTACACTTCAGTTTTCAAACATCCCCAGGTCTCGTATACTGCATTCGGGGCTGCTGAGCTGTGTGTGTTACAGTTAGTGCGAACCCGCTGTGGTGGCTCAGTGCATCGTTATGCCATTCTGCGGCTGAGTATGACGTCGTGGGTTCGATTCCCGACTGAAGGCAATCGGAATGAGGAAACAATTAGTATCTTGACAGAAAAGTTACAGGACAACCTATTGATCGTGCGTATCAAAAATACCCCGGTACATATACTCTTTGTACGAAGAAACGCCGAGAAGTGGACGTTAAGAAAAAAGAGCTCGCGAAGCATAAGCGTATAAAGGCCCAGCCACAAGGAAATTTCCCACGGCGTTCCGGCGCCGGTCGGCGTCACGCGGCGTCAACCGACGCCGGTCGGCTTTCATGCTTTGCTAGGCACTTCGGGCGTCGGCGCTGTGATCTTGCATGGGCAGACTCCGGCGTCGAGCGAGCGTCGCATTGTTCTTGACGATGCCGAAAATTCTTCTGAAGTTTGTTCCTTGAGGTTGGGGCTTAACTCGAAAAAAGGTATAAAAGCTGCTGAAACTTTCATTGTTTCTTACATTAATATTGCTGCGCGCCAATAACATACGAAGAGGCCAGTCGCGTCGGAAAAGAGCACGGCGATTTTTGATCTTAACGCTGGCTGCTGCCTTTTGGCCAGTGTAGCGTAATTACTTGTAAATATACTTGTATATATATCCTCTCATCGGCGTGTTCTCAAGTTACAAGTATGTGCTTTGTTCAACTTGTTCTCGACAACGTCACTGATCATATACATGTGACCTTCGTGTGTATTTATAAATGCAAGGAACTTCACTAAAGGATTGATCGATCGATGGATTGATTGCTGTATTGGTAAGGACAAACATTTCCATCTGTTCACAAATACTTGCACGTTAGAAGGCCCCAGGATATCAAAATTAATCCGAGTCCCTCTTTTACAGCCTCCTTCATAAATCCAGTTGTGCAGCAAGAGGCCCGTCGCGTAGTTATTATATGAAACACATTTTTTGGTTAGGATGTGTGCATGCTTTTGGTTGGCTTATATCAGCCTGAAGTCAAGTGGTCCACCGACGCTTCATCGTTCGAGGCTAGGCGACCGTCTAGAGTATACCGGTTGCATGTACTTCAATTACCGGCTGAATAACCATTCGAAGCTGTTCAGTAACTGGTGGCTTCCTACTTTTTTTTTTCCCCCCCCCCCCCCCCCCCCCGTGCCATTGTTCTGACAGAATGGCCCCTTATATAGTTTCCCTTTCACGGTTCAAACGAGGCAGTTCGGCCTGGTACACGCGCGAATGTAAGGCCGAAAAAATTTGCCGATCGAGAACGGCGTTTTCGGCCGGTCACAATGGCAGCAGCCAGAGAGGCTTTCGGGGCCTTTCAAAACCCGGATACGGGGCTGCTTTGACGTCGCGGCTATCATCTTTATTTTCTTCTTCCTCGTGGAGCTGTTCAAGCAATGAATAAAGCCTGTGGCCTATCGCCAGCCTGCACAACGCTTTCCTTTATTTTATTTTCCTCTTTCTTTTTTTTTCTTTTTGTTTCTGGAAAAGAAACTTACGGTTTCTTTTCCCACATTTGTTGGACTTTTCTGGTTCGCTGCGTTATCGCTGGAGCCTTCGTATGAAGTCCTCGCCAAAGTATCACCGCGAAGAAGGAGAAAAAGAAAGTACTGCAGTATATTTAGCGTTTATTTATTCTTAGTCTCGTCTAAACTCCCGCTACAGGCTGCGATCGGGTGCGAGTTGCTTGTGTGTTTTACTGGGCGCGAAGCGATGATATATCCTACGGAGCCGGTATTCAGTGTGCGTAACGCCCTGCTGTGTACATCGTAATTCCCAGTGCACGTGTATATACTTGAAATCACCCTCATTTTCAGGCTGAGAGAGAAGGACAAAATTGTCGTTACGGAGAGAGTTTTAAGACCCGAGTGGAGATTTGCAGATTTTTCGAGGTCGTTGGATAATTAGCGTAGTCTTAACCGCTAAATTTGAGGCCACGTAAAGCGCGATCGATCGCTCGCCGCGTGGATAGCTTTCATCGCCAGTGGCCATTCTCAGCTTACGTTCCTCTAGGTGACCTATCGCAAGGTCTATCTCCCTATTTTGAGTGGAATGCCGCGATCGGCACGCGTGTGCATTCATGTAGTGGGACCGAATCGTGGCAGTTAGATTAAAGGGACACTGAAGCGAAACACTTAAATCAGTTTAGATTGATAAAAGTATTCTTAGAGAACTCTATTTTCCTTGATTTCGCGGTAATTAGGTTGATTATTACAAGAGAAAACGAAGGTCAACGTTTCGTTTGGCGAATTTTGCGCCGAACCCCAAGGGCCGGTGCTTCAGTATATGACGTCGCGGATTTCAACGTATTTTATCGCATTTGGGCCGCTGTTGCGAAGTAAAAGTTCTTGAAGTTACCTAAGTTCAGTCTTTGGCTCTTTTTAGAATGCAGTGTAGTCCATCTTGACCGGTAACGGTGCTGGCTTGGGCGCCCTAGTTTACTAATAGAGCTGAGATAATTTTAACCTGTAGCGTCCCTTTAAGAACTTCCGTCATGGAATGGTAAATCTACAGAGCTATAACGCCAAAGCTCACGTGCCGGTGTACGAGTTAATATGCTTTGCGAGTTTACGAGCTAACCCATATAGCTCAAAACACGCAGACTTTTATAAAGGCTTACATTTTTTTTCAATTTCACAAGTAACCGACGTTCTATGCTCCTATAAATAACGATAAATGTAGGCCCTCAGTAACGGTAATTAACTATAATAATAATAATATGAGGGCTATATGTAAACGTAATGTTCACGCCAGTCTGAATAAAATGTGCGGGAAGCAACAGTATGAAACGTGCATATTGGTGCCACGTGTCGTGTTTGTGCGATATGACGACTGACTCTGTAGTAGTGCACATCAATTGCCCCCTCCAAGTTTTATTAACATCCTGCCAAAATCGCGATATGCGTATGAGGCTCGCCGTAGTGGGCGACTCCGGATTAATTTTGGCCACCTGGGTTTGTTTAACGTGCACCTGAATCTAAGTACACGGGTGTTCTCGCATTTCGCCACCATCTAAATACGGCCTCCGTGCACGACCGGAATCGAACCGGCGACGTCGAGCTCAGCAGCGCATAGCATAGGGGGCGGGTATATATATATATATATATATATATATATATATATATATGTATGCGCGGTACGAAGCACACGCAAAGCACTCATCGCAAAACGTTATCGTTTCGACTCAACGAAAGCATAACTGCGCTGTAGCCTAGATCTGTTACCGCATTAGCTAGCGCGCACATTAATAAATGTTCCTGGAGTACAGCCGAACGGCAAGTCTCCAATGCCTGCAACGCCTCGTTTCGAAGTATGTCTGCTCGTTTCTTGATGCGTAATAGTACAAGCCTCGAAGGGATTCCAGTGTTATCGGCGACGCACCTTAGCCGGCAGCTGATGCGGAACTTGAACAGAAAGGAACGCTCGATGAAATCACATTCGGAGTGCATTGCACTTCTTTGAACCCATTTGCAAACCGTTGTCGCGACGCCTTAGTTCTATATATAGTACAACCTCAACATCGCCTTTTTCACTTCAGCCTGCTTCGCTCATCATTTAAGCTGCACAAGGCGCGGCATGTGCCGTGCGCACGCTATATATTCTATGTTCTCTACATGCAACGGAAAGCGGCAGCTTGTTAGTCGATCGTTACGTAACGACGCTCCCGATGAAATTTTATCGATCGTCGTGGCCGCCGATTCCGTTTATTTGTGCTTACTGCACGTTTCGTCGAACTCGGCTCTCACGCCACGATAACAGTCCTGTTTTCGTTCGCATGCAACGCTTAGTGTATGCTTACATGCAAAACATGTTGCCTCGTTCTCAATTCATCGCCAAGTCGTGCGGGGCCACGCTCATGAACACGTGTATATTATAACTCGGCGGTGAAGCCAGGAAACGGAAGAACTTTGAGTGTTTGCAATGGGCGCGTTAAGTTAGCGCGCTCCGAACTCCAAAGGAGCACGCTCGAGTACGCTCGAGTGCAACGCCTTCGGAGCTTAACGGCGATTTTCGCCGAATGCTTTCGGGCGCACGGTCTGGCGAATGTTATGTTGCTTCCGCGACCGCTATCGCATTGCGCGCGCTTTTTGAAGATGGCGCCGCCGATAAACACCCTCCTGCAGTTCTTGATAGACGATGAAGAGCTAGAAGAACTTGACGCGCGGCGACGGATGCAGCAGCAGCGGCTTATGTATGCGATGCAAGCTGTTCGTGCTGATCTCAGAGGATACCCTAACAGAGGATTTATTTCTGCTCCGCGGTATGCTGACTGATGACTCATTGCCGATCGCAAAAGGACAGAAAGAGTTATGATCTGAGGCATCCAGGATTATGTGATCAACCTTGCGCCCAGATATACGGACACACAATTCAAAGAGCAGTGCCCCAACATCTTCCATGATACCATGAGGACCTGAAGAAGTCATACACGTGAACGTAGCGACGAGAAGGGGCCAAACTGCGACTGTTCGGTTACGTACCTGAGCGTCCGGCAAGTAATGATCGGGCCGTCATTTTCGGTTCGTGATAAGCTCAAACCGCCGCGAAGTTCCCGATCATGCCTTAGAGCAGACGCCCGGCTGCGCAGCGGCGGCAGGAACGAGTGGGCAAGGAGCACGGACTTGCATAAGTGGAAAGAGACGGAAATACGTCATTTTTCCGGAAGTCGTAGCAGGCGCGCGCTCTCGCGCACCGTCTCCAGGGTGGAGCGCGTAGAGCGCGCTCCGTAATCACGCACCGGAAGTCGCTTTTTAGCCGTTAAGTTTAAAAGAGCGCGCTCTGCTGGCTAGAGCGCGCTCGAGCGCCTTAACTTAACGCGCCCAATGGGTGCACGGGTAAAGAACCCCAGGGGATCGAAATTAATCTGGAGTCCTTCACTACGGCGTGCGTCATAATTATATTGTTGTTTTGGTACGTAAAACTCCCGAATTTAATTTTACGTTTGAATGTTCTTTGCATCTTTGCTCACATTAGTGTTTCTTTTAACGACCTCTTTTGATACTATCTTTATCTGTTGCTGAGGGTGTCCGTGCAGCGAATGCTGGCTACGCGACCAGAAGCGCATCATATATGTTACTAGCTCTGTTATATATTTTCAGAGTATCTTGAATTCACTTTACACAAGGGAACGCCGCTTGGACGTTTCATGCGTTTCTTATGCCATTGTTTTGCGTCTTCAAATGAATGCTGATTTCCCAAATCTTGTGGCTGTGTTGCCGCCTGGAAATTTTGTAGTTTTATTTATGCTATTATAACGTGTAGACAGCTGAATGAGCTGCCGATACAAATTTTGTCGTCTTATTCGTTCGCATGTCGTGTCCGCTGTGCGTGTCGTCTTTGTGTGTGTGCGTGTTTGGGGTCTTCCATTACATTATGAAATTCGCCACACAAGCAACGTTTACGTGACGTTGTGGACGAGCCGCTGCGTTCATATCTTGGCGCGAAAAGCACGAGTCGTTCACCTTAGAGAGCTTTAGCCTGTCCGTATGACGTATGACCATTTGTGGAATACCGGAGGCGTCGACGTATAGGCAGCAGCAAGGAGTGCTCTACCTTATGACGTGATTTCAACCTGAGCAATTTTGCAATGTCGGGCTGCGTGTTGCTTAGCTACTGGCGTAAATGCATCGATATAGCAACATAATCATGAATGTGTAGTTATATTTTTTTCCTTCGACAATAACAGCGTGAAAATAAAAAAAAACGCGCTTGTGCTGCTTTGTGGTTGAACAACCTCCCATGAGATGCCGCTACCAGAGCTGTTGGTGCCGTCCACATCTCCGCTATTCCGGAAACCGCAATACGTTATTCAGACACGCTAAAACTCTTAAATTGCTAAACGAAAGTGCAAACTTTAAGAATTTAAGAAGCGATAGTGTCCTTGCACTTTCTGAGTTTGAGTTCATTTTACAAGTGGCCAGCTGCCCGTGTTTTGTTTTTACGGATTTCACATGAGGGCATCTACTGTTCTTCCGTGGCCGTCATCGGTCTTTGTTCGATCTAATGCGCAGACTCGTACACGTTACAAAAAAACAAAATCGTAGCCGATTGCAATTGCAATTACTTCTTTCAGAAATGTAATTGATGAGTCAGGACAGTTACAACTTACAGCCCCACAAAAGTAACAGAACAATTACTAAAAAGTAATTGGTCACTTTAACGTTAATTTCCTCCCTACTTTTATTAACATTGCACAAATACAGCAAGTAAAACGAACTGGACTGGCCCTTTCAATGCGTCCTCTGCAGCCCTTCACTCGTTGTTTATCTCCACTGAGAATCGCTTTTCAAAATTTTCTGCAGTAATGTTTCCTCGTTTTCTTGTGCCGGAAATCTGGCAGGGACACTGAAAACTCGCTCGATGTGCGCGCAGGAGAGAAGGGCTGTACGTGTTGTAACGTACGAGGACCTTGCTAACGTACGTTATACGTAACGTACGCAGAACCTCTGGTCCGCATAGTTTTGACCACGGGTGTGCGTTGTGGGACGCACCACCTGACTTTAGAGCTCCGGTATGGCATACTCCGAAGCGCGTTGAGCTTGCTTGATTCACTGGCGGATGGCCGGTCCTTTCATAGAGCCGCACTTGTCGCCGTGCAGGCTGTCACCCGGAATTTCCGCTTACGGTTAGTATACCGGGTGTCTTATTTTAACCTTAAGAGAATTCTTTTTTTAAAAATTACCTCTGGCATTTAGGCAAAATCTACTTATTGAGCCGGAATACTTGAAGAGGTCCATATTACTTGCACTTGAAATCAATATGAATATTGGACTAATTAACAAGAAATCACTACTTACAAAATTGAAATAATTAACTTTTTAATAAATTACTTTAGCGCGCGTTTTGCAATAAACGAAACGAAGCCAGTGATTGTACGAGGCGCATCCACTTGGAACGAATATTCAAGCCAGTTTTGAGATGCTCAACTCTGGTGTTTTACGCGCCAAAATCACGATATATATATGATATGAGGCATGCCGTAGTCAGGGATTCCCGATTAATTTTGACCCGCTGGGGGGATCTTTAACGGGCACCCGTTGCGCGGTACACAGGTGTTCTTGCATTTCGCACGCGTCGAAATGCGGCCGCTGCGGCCGGGATTCGATCCCACGCCCTTGGGCTTAGCAGCTATAGCGCAACACCTAAAGCCACTGCGCTACAACGGCGGCTACCAGTTTTGAAATAAGTGCGGTCAAACTTGCCGTAAAACTGAACTGTTGTTCCGCTTACTTCTTTAACAAAACGCCTTTTTATGCCTTAAAGCTCGAAAGTTACCGGGACACCAATGCATTTCGTCGCAAGCTTTGTGAACGCGTATCCTCGAAACTGTTATCATCCTGAGAATAATTTCCGAGTGTATATGACTTTAAATGTCACCGGCTTCAATTATTAAATTTTAATATGTGGTCTGAAATAATTAGTTTAAGCCTTAATTACCTAAACCTAGTTAATTATTCAAATGTTCACTTTCTTTGTGCAAATGATTCCTGTCTCTGAGAGTATAATCTAGTTCAAGCACTAGAATTGTGCTACTTGTCACGGGTGATATAAAAAAAAATTCTGTTAATAAAATAAAGCACCCCCGTATATTTCTAACTTATTTCCAGCTGGAACATTCCGCGCATTCTTTCGCGCGTCCTTACGGGCCAATCTTGGGTTGCTTGCGACCGCTTTTTATCCGTATACCGTTTTCTAGTGCGTGCTCTTTCTACAGACTCGGTCGATGCGATAGCGTGGTCTCACAGCACAGTCATTCGGACCGGGCGGAGTACGCGCTAGACTTTGTCCTTTCTCAGTCTGCTCGCGCCGGAATGCATTTGGCGCGCAAACTGCTGGTTCCTCTCAAGGGGTGTAAGTGGACGGAAGAGAACTCTAGCGAATGGGCCGCCTTTTTGTGTGCGCTCCCTTAAACGAAGATCGAGGAGCGGCTATTCAGCTCGCTTTCGTGTATATATACGCGCCTTCCTCTTTGCTTAACTTCTCTTTTGGCCCATTTCAGGGGCCCGCGGCTCCACTTCTATGCGGTGTGACGGTGCTCGCGGAGCGCCATCCCCACCTCGCGCGCTTGCCTCTCTCACTTCACCATCGCAATCTGTGACGCTATGTAGTGACGCGCTTTTGTCATTACACGCTTCCCCGCCCCCAACCTTATACACACGCACTATTTTTTAATGCTCGTCAACGTCGTTTCTCCTGCTCTTATTTCTGCCCTGTTTAGCGGCAACTCCAACGAGCACCAGGATGTATATAGTTAGTGCATCGAGAGCGGCGCACATGTTGGAAAGGCGAGAGTGGGGGCGATGGCCGGGGTGGAGGGGCTCTCTAGCTCGAGCTCTTCATGCCGGCGCCAGCTGGCAGCTGTGCTCGATTTTTGTCTGGACGTAAACCATCATCGACCCACGCGCGCTCACGCTTGCATTAAAAAAAAAAAAAAGCTCGCAAAGCGTTGTTTGCAGTGTCTGTCCCAGAGACGGGATTGAATGGCACTCGCCTCGTTTCACTGTTTCTTCGCACCCTCTGCAGCAGGTTCTTTTCCCGTTTGTTTCCGCTATGTATACGCCCATCATTTCGTTTCTTTCTCTGCGGCGTCCCTTTTGCAGTCCATTCATCGGCCCTCGGGCGTTAATGAATATCCGTGTGGCTCCGGAAATAAGTTCGCGACCAAGACCAGACGGCGTGGAAAGGGGGGCGGGGGGGGGGGGGGGGGTGTTGTCTCCTGGCCTTTCTTTCGAGGAGGGCCGACACACCGCTGACGCGCGTGAGTGGCACCTGACTCTCGGGCGACCCCCTCCGAGCTTGGTCCCGGGAGCGTGGACTTCTCCTGCGGTTCGGCCGCCATCCGATACTCGCTCGCGTGCAGCTGTCGCCGGGGCTCGGAGCCTGCGGCGAAACTCCCGCAGGCGCAAGCCGCCGCGGCATCCAACGGGATGTCAAGGGACGCTTAGCTATCGAATCGCCATTGTTAAATATTTAACGCAAATGACGCATAACGAGAGAGAGAGACCGCATCCGCAATCGCAAGAGTCAGAGTGAGCCGTGTCGCTCCAATTTCGATCCCGTCGGAACGGTGGAGAATTACGGGGCTTGCCGCAGACATTGACATATAGTGCAGAATTCGAGAAGGACGGGTAGAAAGTGGAGACGGCGCTAAAGGAAAAAAAAATTCGGGTCGTTTCTCTCACAGAAAATGATGGTCGCGAAGCGCAAACGTGAGCATCTAAATTACGGGTGCCTCGAATAAGATGCCCTATAATGACCGAATACACGGACGGCCGCGTTTGTGTCAGCATCAGCGTTGGCAGCAACGCCATTCTCTGACACCTCCGACCCAAATGCCTCAGAAACTTTTTTTTTTTGTGCTGCGTCTTTGTTCTCGCATAAGGGGAAAAAAAAAAAAGCAAGCGCATTTGCTCCAGCTTCGTTTGCCGTAGTTGAAGTCAGCGTCACAAAATGGCGCGACACTAGCACGGCTGCAAAACAAGGAAAAGACAGGTTGGGTATAGCTATCGTAAACGTATAACCCGATAAGCTTTCGGAGAGGTAACGACGCAACGCCAGGAAGCGGCAGAATGCACGAAATAAATGTATATCGAATAGCAGACATCGCGAAAAGCGTATAGATAAAATAGAGGCTCTCCCTACGGGGATCTGAGATTACAAGGAGCTGGCAGGTTGCATGCAGGAGGAGATCAGACAATTAAGCACGGCTCAAAAATCGTTGGAGTGGAGAGAGGAAACTTCGAATGGTGGTAGTGATGCCTGCGATATTATGACGTTTGCTGACGCCGTTCTGTGCTTGAAATGAGATCTTATCGGGTTTGGACGTTAACCACAGGACAGTGGTCCGATTGACATTGATTGCTCGCTGTAAAACTACGAGTGAGCCAGTGCAGGGTGACATGGGTTGGGTTTTTTTTTTTTTTTTTTTAGTCAGGGAAGCACAGAGAAAAGTCAGTTTTGAGAAAATGCTAGAGAACATGGATGAAAAGCAATGGCTGGCTAGACTACACATGTATATGCACCTCAAAAGCGTTGACATGGACTGCAGGAAGAGGTGAACAAAGTGGGCAACCAAGTACAGGATTATTGAAAGTCCAAAAAGCAATCCAAAGTCATCATAATGAAAGCGAGAGAAGCAGACGGTAAATTGAATACATAGGGTATAGAAACAAAAAAGGATTTGAGTTTTACGAAGACGGCAAGCAAGGAATTGTGAAAGAAAATTTGTACAGTAACAAGAAAGGCAGTGCCTGCTCTTTTGAGACCAGAGCTGGTTGCCTGAGGACAAGAAGTTGCCGGAGCAAATATCCGAGGTGAGACGTTTGTCCTCTGCAGAGAAAAATCTCGAGACAACTAAGATCATTGTGAGGGAATGCGCAGATATCCATCCAGCCCTAACCTTAGGTAATGTCCACCTTCCAGAAGAGCTGGGCTGCAAGGTATATTCAAGTCGCACAGACGTCTTTGCGAATTGACGCTATACCTCGCGTCGGCAGGAAAAAGCTAAGAAAAGCTCATATTATAACGGTATTTGATCAATTTGTGTGTGCGAACCTTCGCAAAAGACAGCATAGCTCACATTAAGCGCATAAGAAAGCGTGACCTCGTGTTCTTCTGTGCAGGCGACCTTCCCGCATGTTTCCAAGCATTCTGCTCAGCCGCCATGTTGCTTGGGCAGCAAAGTATACCCCCGGCATTTTTTTTTTTTACTTCGGTGCTGTCGTCGCGAATCTGGGGCGCGATCGGAGATACTTGTTCGTTTCGCGTTCTGTTGCTACAACGTCACAAAGTGGCAGTATGCAAAATTTGTGACAACGCGAGGGAGAAAGCAGCCAATCGGCAAGCGGGGAACCCCCTGGACGTTCGTCGTTTTTGGTGACGTCAAAATGACGACACGCTCCTGTCAACCATTTTGATTGCGAGCACGTCGTCTGCTAGGAGCAGAACGCGACGAGAGATGTGAAGTCCGAGCGGTTATCCGCTCGCTACGAGACCGGCTTTGAATGGCACTGTACTGTGTAATAAAGAAATAAGCATTAATTATTAAAATCATCCGCAGGCAGTATTAGAACGCAGGACCTCTAGCACAGAAGGCCAACATTCAAGCCATTGCGCCACGGACGCATGCATCGAAAAGCACCATAGAACGTCCGTCTGAATTTCTTGCTGGCAAACATGCATCGTCTTGAGACGCTTGGCGCGTTTCAGTTTGGGCGCCTCGACAGGTTGAGCCGCTGTTAGTAGCGATTGTGCGTGTTCAGAGAGTATTCTACAGACCCAGAAGGGACAAGCCCCAAAATAAGTGAACTTTTACACTGAGGCATGTGCTTTTAGAGCGCAGCTCTTAGGCGCCCGTTCCTATACGGCGAGCGTCGTCGGAGTCGGCGGCGTAACCGAGCGAACGAGCACAGCGAAAAATGAAAGAGCGAACGCGGAACGAGAGATGAAAGACGCGAGCCGTGAACGGCGGAGACCAATGACAGCGGCCTCTTCAGTGACGACGACCTCGCGGGAATCTGCAGTGTTATGCGGACCCGCCCGACGGCACGATGCGTACTCGTATCTGGTCTCAGCCGGGCCGCTCGTTTCGGACTATCGTCTGCTCGCGTCAGCTCTCGCTCACGTGTGTTCCGATTGTCATGGTTTGCGATTATTGTTTACAATGAGTCTAAACCGAAACGCACTGTTCGAAATGTTTTTGGAGACAGTGCGCCATATCTGATTCTGTATACGACAAGACGGACCCTGAATACAAGGACGCGGAGGCGACATCCAGCGCCTCATTCTCCTTGACTTTCGAACGTGGCGACGCCGCAACACAAGAGAGCACACCGAGACATGACTCACGTTAAGAACAAAGGACGAAGAACGCAAACACAGCGCCGACCTGTCAGCAGACGAAGGAAAAAGCACGCGACATCTCGCATCAACAAATCGGAAGCGAGATTTTCATGCTGCCACGTGACTGCCGCAGCGGCTCGCCGCCAATTGGTGTGGCCGTTCTGCCGCAGCTCCATCTAGGCCACAGTATCAGTAGCCACCCGCTTCAAAGGGAACAGCCAAGTATCATCATCATCATAACCTGCGTTATAACGCCGGCGGCGCGCCGGGCGCGTTTTACCGCTAGTACAGTGTACCGCTAGTGTGGATGGAGCCTTCTGCATGCGGCGAAGGTCGCTCCGAGCTAGCGCCAGAGTAGCGTGCGTCGTCTGTTCACACATAATGACATCGATGCGGCGAGCGCGTCAAAAGAAAGCTCTGCAAGAGCGGAGGTCAGTCTGCGGCGGCTGCTGTGAATCGCGCCCACGCGTCACCCGCGCACTGCCTCTCGCGATCTCCCGATTAGCGAGTCAGTCGCGCCACCCATCACTCCGTTTTCAATGTGCCGCACGAGACAGATTGTCCCCGCCAGCCAATATATCGCGAAATGAGAACACTTGTAGAGCTGCGCTTAAATTTCGCATTAAGGAGTGTCGTAATCGTCGGTGAATTTTTTTACACATCTTGTCTCCAACAAGAACGCAGTCATGATTAAGTAAAAAAAAAAAAAAAAAACATGCTCAATATTAAACTTGTAAGGAATGTTACTTAAACTTAACAATTGTGGCAAGCGCGAAGGAAATAGTTGATCGAAACTGAGACTACTACCTAGAGCATGTGATGAGGTTCCTTGTTATGGCTTCCAAGTAGCGCTGTACGTCACAAATCGGTTCCAAAGCGGTAACAATTGTGTACAGTATCTTCCTTAAGCAGGCCGGCCAGGCCACAGAACACTAATACCATAGTCCCTCAATACTTTTTATTAAGCTATTAAGAGCTCTAAGCTATTAAGCTCAAAGCTATTAAGAGACTATGCTAATACCCAGGAAAAGGGAACTGTACTTCTGCGCCTTCCACTGTGTAACGGAAATATTCGGTAATATTATATACAGCGGAGCTGTAAAATATTGCTCCCGAAGAGCAGCTCGCTTACGGATGGGCAACGGCGCGAACTTATACGAGAGTACGATCGATATCATAGCAACCACAAAGCCACTGTGACAATGAGTGATGCAATCAAGTCTTTGCAAGTTTTCTTACCACGATCTTTACAGCTCCGCTGTTCATCCAGCTTCGCAGAGCAGAATGGCCTTGAATTTTTTGTGACTCTACATATCGTGCGGAAATCTGGAAAGGACAGAACCTTCAGGAGAATGCATTGCCGTATTCGTCCCCACCCCGTCCCTGCGATGGTGATAAGCATCAACGCACGTTCTTCTTTCGTCAAAGCTTCCGAGCGTACGGTGCAGATGAACGGCGTACAGCAGGGACGTGGGTTTAGAGTCTATATGGGGCCGGCGCTCCTGACAGCACGCAGATGGAACCGCGGGGACGAGGTAGAAGTGGGGAGCTATAGCGGAAACACAGCGTCGTCTGACGCTATGTTATTAGGTGACACCGGCGTCGATCATGCTTCACGCTAGACATTTCATCAGATGTGGAAATTTTCCGCGCGGATGAGCCAAGGATGAAATTACAGTGACTTCTTCTGCGGAGCTCATGCACTCGAGATGTGTCGTAAAATACTATATTCCGAAGGGGGTGGTATATGATATATACGGGACTAATCAGTGTCTAAGATATGGAGGCGCAGAGACCATTTATCTTGGGCTGGACCTAATGATTTGCGAGCTCGGTATATATTGCTTCAGATCGCTCGCCCACGCATTTCATTTTTCGGGGATTTCTTCGATTCTGTCGCTTTCTCCAGGAGAGAGAGACGGAAGAAAGGGGAAAGGCAGGGAGGTTAACCAGATGGGAAGATCCGGTTTGCTACCCTACGCTGGGGAGAGAGGGGAGGGAGAGGTTAAAGTGACAGCAAAGTAGAGATAAAGTAAGAAAGGAGCACAGACACAATCACAATCGGTCACAGGTGGCACAGCACCTGTGACGTTCCAGTTAACTTTTTGAGGAAAACCCTGTTTTATGCAATGCAGCACAAAGTTAACTGGAACGCCCATGCATTTCGTCGGTCACTTTGGAAATTATCTCGAAACTGCTTCAGTCCTGAGAATTCGTTCCAAGTGCTTTGCGAACTCAGCGGCTATAATTCGTTGATTAAAAGATGTGCCGTAAAATATATAATTAGAAAGCTAATTAGCGTAATTATGTTAATTATTCAATTAGGCGTTTTGATTTCTCGTGGAATTAATGGCCGCCACATTGAGTGGTTTAGATCAAGGATTGTGCTATTTGCCACAGGCAATTTTTAAAAATTTGGCGCATCTAAAATGAAACACCCTGTACGGGGGTTTCCGGGATGGGACGTTTTTACGTAAAGCCGTCGACTCGTCTCGTGACGTAGCAACTAAACTCATTTTGTGTTAACAAGTGAACTGGTTGATGCTCGTTTACGGAATGCATAATGCATAACAGCGTTAAAGAAGCACAGAAGTATAGAGGCTCGGGCGAGTTGGTGATCCGCACAACACGGAAGACACGGATCAAAATCACGGTGTTGACTTCCAGCTAAGTTCATTGGCAATGCACGAGTTATGCGGTCCAATAAGGCTACCCGGGAACCCACTGCCGTGACGGAGTGTGCATGGTGTTTGACAGTTGCGAAGTCTTGGACAAGCAGAGCCTGCAGCACGGTGTAAGATATATACTATCTTACACCGTGGCCTGCAGCCAACACAAGAGGCCGATAGTATTCGAAAGGTGCGGGCAATGTGCGCGCTAGTGCTTCACCAGTTTCAGTGTGGTCATGCGACGTTGCACACCTGGCTCAATTTTGGGGCTTTGCGCATTGTAAAATGAGCTAGCCCGTGTAATTTTAGCTGACCAGCGAAATGTCTCTCCAATAATTCGATACCTTGGATAGTTTTTCTTGTCCGTTTTTGTTTATTTACTTTCTCTTTTGCTTTCTTGTTTTTTTTTTCCTTCTTCTGTCTCTGTTTTCTCTTTTTCTCTTCCGTTCTTTCTTTAAGCCCGTTCATATAGCCACTTCAGGTATTTCAATATCGACAACACGGACGAAATGCCGCGGAATCGCATGGCTTGGCAAAATTACTTTATTTGAGTGACGTCATATCGCCCACAAACTTAATCGAAAGTCAGCGCCGTGTTTGTGGCGTGCGCATCATCCACGCCGTGCTTCTGTATATCGTTGAGGAGAGACGTTGTACGAGGAAGGACAGATCGACCGCGACGCGTGACGCTGCAGCTTCAACAAAACGCGGGCTGCTCCAATATTGGGCCAGTCTGCGAGTGTGGCGCAGATGTCGGTATAACCCGATTGACGACATTTTGATCGTCTTCGCCTACAGCCGCTCGGTGCATGCGTACTGGCAGCGCCAAGCGTGTATGGGTTGCGAATCGACACCCAGCAGAAGGGCAACGCACGTGTGCACTGCGCTCCTGCGCAGACGCTTGCATCAGCAGACGCTTGCATCGGCAGCTGTGTGAAGCGGTTTCCCATTGTGCTGATCTATGACGCTTGCCTGAACGTTTTGCACAGAGTAGGTGTTTTTTTGTGCGCTGAAATTATTTTTAACGAAGGGAGGATGATTTACTGCAGCCTGTAAAAGCGGGGCACACGCAATACCAACTGGTGAAGTATTATTTTTCAACTGTGTTTTCTTTGAGAATTACGTTGATGATAGTGGAGAATATTAAAACCCAAGTAGTCTTTTCGAAAATTGCTATGTTGAGTCTGCTCTTCAACGCGGAGCTATCCGGCCCCGATAGAAGACAAGAATCTGTATTGCGTGCAAATCACGATGTTACGAAGTTCACGGCTGGCATGTATATATCGACGGTTTATCTGAAGGGTGACGGCGAACTAACCGCACTTACCGAGATTGACTAAGCGCACCAGTCATGACTTTTAGACTTATAGTCCGGTTTCTTTAGGTTTCATTTCCTTTCGTGGCTTTATTCGCTGCGAAAACACCTGCTATAGCGAGATTTCTCTTGTGTTGTACCGATGTGAAAAAGAGAGCTTCAATCGCACCATACATCGTTAACAGTATCGTTTACATGTCTGTGCGCTCGCTCTCTGATGTATGTACGTACAAGCAGCCTGGAATGGTTCTCGACAAAAGCGTCGCGGGGCGCCTGCGCAGTGACTTGCTGCGTTGGCTCTTCCTCACGCGTGGCCCTTCTGCCCATCAGAATCAAGGGGACCTCGGCCTCGGAAAGGAATGAACTTTCCGCAAGGCGCGCACTTCCCGCCGAGTATAGTCGGGGCAAAGCCGCGCTACATGTCGGCTGGTTAGACCGATCAATTTTTCACGGCGCCGACACCTAGCGCCTGTTCGCGCTGCGCACGTTGACGGCTTATTGCCTATCAAAGTATGGCGCCGCAGTCGCCGACGTGTGGTAAGCCACGCGCGTTCTCGCGAGAGGTCTTTCGTTTCCAGCCGCTCTCTCGCAAATTGGCACAGGCGTCGCCGCTTCTATGTACGAGACGGATGCGCACTATACACTTGGGCTTGGTCGTTCTCGCTGCGCCCGCGCAGTCCTCCCTCTGGTGTGTACTCAATCGTCTCGTTCTCGACCTTGTAGGCCTCAGCTATTGTAATATACAGGGTTGTCCGGCTGTTGAAGCTGCTGCTCCTCCTGCTGCTACCCGGATCAGCCGGCCGGAATCGGCTCCTATTAAACACGCGCTCTCCCATCGCCTTCTCACTTAGGCTGCATTGCGCGGAGCGTGTTACAATGCGAGCCATGCAGCGGCGAGAACAAGACTCTAGATGAAATGGACGGACGGACGGACGCACGCTATGATCGTCTCCTTTGAAACGGGGTAGTGGGTTGCGCCACCAAGCTCTTGTTATTTTTCCTAATGTCGTACCTATATTTTTGAGAAAACGACAAAGAACTCCAAGCATCAAACTTTTTTGAACCATTACTGGGAACTCAATTTTTGTACGTCTCCGATGTTTGTGGTCTCCATACTTTTCTGCCACCAAACCTTCAATTGCCTCTTACTAATCTCTGTTGCGGACATGCTTACTTTCCCCCTGCTATCCCTGAACCCAAGGGCTTCAAGGAGGCCAGAGGAGCCTAAACTGGCAGCTGGGTGGATATCTTCACATACCAATAAAATATGTTCCATCGTTGCCCTAGCTTTACCGCAGTAAGCACATGCGTGAAAAGGACCCTCAGCGCCACCTAGTAACATTGTGCTGTAACTTTCATTAGCACAAACCAGCGCGGGTCAGCTGAGCTTGTTCATTTTGCGGAGCTGAAATTTCTAGCAAGTCTGTCATCTTTTCACTTCGTCCAGTGTGTGCGTATGTGAATATTGAAAACTCTACGAGGCTACGATTATCGAGGACGAATTTGTTGAAAACGACGTAGAACTGCGTGGCGCAGAAAACTGCATTCCGGAGCCATTAGTACCTGCAAGCATTCTGCTGCTATGTAGTGTTGTGGTGCGGTGACAAAAGGATCGACGCGTTGCAAAAGTTCTTTTGCGCAAGATTACTCGAGAAGAGGCGATGACTGCGTGCAGTAAAATATGTTCGCGATGAATTGAAGAAGCGACTCCTCGCAACGGCAGTTCTGAGGTGCAGCGAAATGCCACTCACGAGTGCAGCAAGCCGTAAACGCTGTCAGAACTTCATGTAAACGATCACTTGTTGCTGTTCTGCGCCATTCCACACGTAAACAAAGTTCCTCCGTAAGCAGAGTGACGTCGATTTATTCGGATCTCTTTGTGGTGTTCAGGACGTGCCGGAAATCGTGCACTTACTATAAAATGAGGCTCGCCAATGGTTATATTGCGTGCCCCTTGTGTACCGCAAGAAAAAAAATCGCGAGAAAAAAAATCTGTATGTTAAGTCAAAGGGCAGTGTCTCGCTATATGAGGCCCGTCCTGTCAGCCTGAGGACAAAACCACACCGGAGCAAATATTCGCAACAGGATGAGACGCGTGCCTGCTGCAGCTATAAAGTCCGGAAATGACTCGGCACATCGAAATGAATCGAATGCCAGGATGTTCACCTTCCAGAAGCGCTGGTATTCAAAGCGGATGGAAGCATTCACTCTGGTCAGCAGTTTAGACAAGCGGGAGATGTCTAGAGTATTGGCGGAAAAAATTAAAACAAAGAAAACAGGGAGGAGATTGATAGGACCGGAGTCGTTACAGGCATAGGTAACTGTACATGTACAATATATAGACAAGTTTTGATGAAGCGAGAAGAGATAAAAGAGACATATAGGCAAATGCTAGACTGCTATGCATGTTTATAATACTGATTTGCTCAAGCAGGCTAGGTGTCTCCTCTTCGTTTCGAAAGGGATGCCAATAGAAATCATCATCAAACTCTAGCGCTGGTATCCCCCCATCGGTCCCTTCTTGTCCGGCATATCGCGGGAGGCCTCTGTTTCCTCCATGTAGTAGTACCACACCATCGCACCATCGGTCGCGTGTTACGTGCGGCCAGAGCGGCGCGCGCGCCTAATCCGATCGATGGATCGCTCTGGTCCGGATGTGCTCGGCATCGCGTTTTCTAGCCGAGCCCCGCGAGGCCAGCTACCGACGACCTCCCCCTCGCGCTGCTCTTTGTTCTTCCCCCGCGTGCCCGGGCCTTCGCTGGCGTATAATAAACCTATGCGCGCCACCAGAGCCGGTGTCCGCGCCCGGGTTGGGCCGCGGCTCTGCGCAGGAGCACCTAGCGGAAATCACTGCTGGCACCTCGCAGGGAGCAGCTCGGCTACGCCGGCGGAGGGACGGCTGCCGAATGAGACACACGGTGCGATTTTGCGTGCGATCCGTCGTACGACGCGCCGCATCGGCAGCCGCACTCGACATGCGACCAACGCATCCGCTGCATCGGTCGGACGGCCGCAGCCAATGACAGCGCCGCTAGCGCGTACGTCATGGTCACGTGGCAGACCTGGCGGGCAAGATCGTCCCAGTGCTTTTTTTTTTTTTTTCCTGGTCGAGACGCTGGCCTCTTTTGCCGGCGACACAAAAATCGGGTGCATTTGTTTCTGACACGAAATAACCTTAGAATGAAGTGAACTCAAAATTGTGCATGTCATAAAACGTTGCGCGAGGCAGTAAATCCAAGGTCGATTCACCTAGGTCGCGAAACTTCGGGCGAAAAGTGGTTCAGAACGAATTGTCACCGACATCAGCAAGAGTGGTTATGGGAGCAGTGATTGAAGCGCGACATTGTTTGGAGGGAACAAACATTGGGAAAGAAAAAAAAACGTTTTATCAATGAAAAGAGGCACAGTTAGATTCATTCAACGAAAATAAAGTTCCTAATCAATTTTATGCACGGATGGCGAGAAAAGAAGAGACAATTCTGTTTTACTTGGTCATTATCAATAAATACCTTTATTTCAGCGCCCACCGTAAGAGCGCCCACCGATAGCGGCGGGCGTTGAAGCCGCTATCACGTGCAATGCAATGCAGCTCTTGAAGTGTGCAGAAAGGCGCGCTCGTAAAGTTAACCTGTTACAATACGCCCCCCCCCCCCCCCCCCCCCCAACATGTGTTGTTTTGCTTGCCGACGTTTGTCTGAATTTGGGGACGCGGGTAGTCTCATTGTTTCTTAACCTATTCAGCCAAAAGCAGTAAGTTGCGACCGCCAGATAATTGTTTAATTTAGTTGTTGTGCGACAGCGCTGGCCGACGGGGTTGGCGTCCGACGAAAGGACAAGCACTCTATACGCTCAAAGCGTTCGTCGGCCTCCAAAGATAGTATGTTCTGTGCAGGGATGCGATTTCAGCACCCGCACGGCTGACCTTTTCCTGCATCGCTTTCCGCGCTGAAAGCTCAGAACGCCCATCAAGTCGTATGACGGGGCATTTGAATATACAGCTGTAATGGCAGGCCTCCGAAAACAAATTTCGCGCCTTTGAGAACAAAATGACGTCACTTCTGTTTTAACGGATATGACGTCACATTATTTTTTCTTCCGCCGGAAGTGTTCCCTCCTCACACAGATGGCGCTAAGCCGTATGAACCGCCGATGAACCGCGATGTTGTGAACGTATGGGCTTCTATGGAAGCTTTGCTACCAGGTATATCTACCTTGGTAAATCGTTGGCGTGATATCGATTCGGGAGCGGTCAGCGCAGACGCCGCAACAATCGTCTATGCGAAGCGGCCCGCCTGACTGGCGTGTTTTCTCATCGTTACCAACGGCGTCGGGAAAACTGATTGTATTGTCACTTATGAGCGACATAAATGTTCAGACGCTGATTGTGCTGACGAATGTGGGCGCTTTATTGCGAGCTGCGGACGGATCGCAAGGGCTGTCGGCCCCGGATCCGACGGCCAGCGAGCTAGGCCTATATATACCGTCTCCCAGCGATCACAAATCGCCTGGCTTGCTCGTTCGATACCGTCCGCGCCTATAAAATCAAATGTACTGCAATTTAGACGCTACGTAATTGTGTACACCTTGTGCTGACCAACGTAGGAGTTTTATTACGAGCTTCGTGCGATTATGTCGCAAACGCTACCGGTCTCGGATTCGACGGCCCAGTGAGCTATAGGCCTGGCGGCTCTATAGCCGTCGGCGGCTGTCAACGGAGCCGACACTGCGGACGCGGCCTTGCGGAAACACGTCTACGCTTCTCGCATAGACGTGATTTAATTGTCATCGTTTGCGTAAAAAGAGAGAACTGTGCAAAGACGTTTGTTTTGACTTTCTTTGTGAAGTTACAACATTCCGAGCGGCCATGCAGGGGCGCCGATTCTGGGCGGAGCTATACATGCCGCGCGCTCGTTCGTACCATGTGTCCCGAATCCTCGTATGCGGCAAGTCGGACTCCGACGCGTCGTATACGACGGATCGCACGCAAAACCGCACCATGTGTTAGACGGCGGGAACGGCGTTGTGACTGCGCCGGTACAGGCCGCCACGGCCTAGGCACGAAATTATTTCGGTCCCGGGATCGAGTCGATCTCGGGATCCAGGCGCGCGCGGACAAGCTGACTCAGAGACGTCTTGGAAGCGTGTGGTATACATGCTACAGGGGCCAGTATTCCGGGGTTGGGGCCGGTGGTTGCAGCTGCTACTACTCCGCTGCCCGGATGGACTGGCGCCCGCACACTGGAAGGGAGTGCGACGACGTTCCTCTCACCCCTTTCTTGTCTGCCACTCGATTACCACCATACCGAGTGTTCCCGAAAGGGTCATAAACGTTCTACGCGAAAATATTCATTTATTCGGAAGGTTGAAGAAAAGGCCAAAATTCCGGTCCGTTCCGATTCACTTGTGTCAAGCACAACAACTCGAGGAAAGGCGAAGGCTGCCCCGCGAGCCGTAGCGAATGGCGGCGCTGAAGACCAGACATCGCGGAGTTGTTTTGCGCGACCGTTGTCCTGTCCCGTCTTGCAAAGCGAAACATTGCATACGGGCGTTGGAACTGCTTGCTTCGCCACGAGGCGAATAACAGGAAGTGTTGTCGCGTACAGAACGTCGCACGAAATTACACCCGGCGACTTTGTGCGTGTCCCGAGTCGTGGAAAAGATGGGCAGAAAGGCAGGGTCGGAAGGGAAAGGGGGTGAATTTTTATGCAGCCTCAGACCGGCAAGCGAGACAAAGCGTGCGCTTGTGGCGAGCTTTTAAAGGGCAACGTGACTATATAAAAATTTAAAGTGAATAAGAATAATGGAGCTACCTTCGCTAACAAAGTAATAAGAGCGGTAGATGCCTTCCCTCTTTTGAAAGGGCCTAGTGATAGGTCCGCGCTCTCCCGCGTTTTCTATTCTTTTTCTTCCGCATGTCGTCTTTTGCGGAGTTTCCCAGCCTTCGCTCTGTTTTCGTTTTCACCATCAGAGACGTACGCCCACTTTCTAATCGTCTTTATTTTTCTCCTAACTTCCTTCTTTTCTCAGTATATAGCTTTATGCATCTTCATTAGGCTCGCCACGATCGCCTGCCTTTTCCCGCACTTAGGTTTTTCCATTTCTCACCTATCGGTTTCTCTCTCTTTCCGCTGTGCCCCTACACCTCCGCTGCGGCGGAGTACTTTGCCTTCACACCTCATTACCGCTCGATATAACCGGCACGTTTCGGCCCTCATGCGTAAACCGTACATATGCCCTCTCTCGCCAGCGACTTCATACCGCTCTGCAGTTGGCTCTTTTTGTGTTGTCCTACGGTACGTTTACCATATCCACCTGAAACGTTTTCTATTTCGATTTCAAATGATTTTCTTTTTCGTTTTTTTTTTTTTTGTGTGGATACATATTTTGCCGACAGCCGTCTTTTAATGCGGGTTTCGCACACCTTGCGAGGTCCTGTACGTCCCCGTTTCACCGTTGTTACTTTACATACCCACACCTCAAAAGTGACTGTTTCCAAATGTACGTGAGACGAAATATATTCAGTCTTTGGCTCGTGTGCTTCCGGGGCGCGATGTTCCCCATATGCATTCGTGTATGAACGATTCTTCGACTTTTTCTGACTTGAACCCACGTAAGTTGGCACTGACTTTGCACTTCGTCTACTTTGGTAGCGGAGAAACGAGACGTGAATTCGTTACTGCAGTTACGAATTCCCGTCTCGTTTATCTTCTTTCTTGTTTCTTATATCTTGTATGACGTATAACAAAGCGCTGTTTGTCTTTCATTGCAATGTATTTTTCTCCGCAGGCCGCGCATTACCTTGCCTGCCAAGACTTCTTTATTCGGTTACGTTTTCGCTCTGTGTGGCCTATCCCTCTAATAGGTCTCTCTCCCCTTGTATTTGTTGCCTTCCGGGAAATGTTCGATTGTATTTTCTCTTATCTTGTTAATGTGTTTCATTTCATTTTTGTTATTCTCGACCATCCTTTGACCCGCACCCTTCTTACCCGTTTCACGCGTCCTATACCCACCATTTCTTCGAGGTATTCAGCAGCCGTTCGTCGTGCTACGTGCTTCGTCCTGTAACATTTCCGGGTGCAGACTTGCTGCTAAAAAAAAGGAAAGAAAAAAAAAAAGCGATTGCGTATATAGTTGCGGCGTAGCGGCCCGAACTTATACAGGAAATTACTGCCCCGATAGGCCGGGCACCTTCCCTGATGATAGCTTCGGCGCAAAGTGTCTGAACTCGTGCGTTAATAATGTCTCCCCCCCCCCCTCCTTTTTTCGTGACGTTTCTCGCCATATCCCCATTTCGTATTCTGCTCCCTTTCGTCTCCCGATATTTCCGCCCCGTGATCGCTCTTTTCCTTGATCGGAGTTCGACAACGTCCGCAGAAGCGTGCTCGATGTGAGGTTGTTTTCTTTTTTTCCCTTAGTTTTGTTTGTTTTGACTGCACAATTAAAGGCGGTCACGACGCCCGCGAATTCTACTACGGTCATAATCTCTCCGCTATGGTTATAAAAGAAGAAAGAAGGTGTCCACTAAGGGAATGTGACGACTTAATATAGTATAATATAGCAGCAGTTGCTAAATACAGTGTGTTTGGAATCAGTCAGCGCCGTTTACGCCTTCGGTGGCCAAGACGCGTGGAAAGTGGAGACTTGATCAACCGTTGTCGGACGAGAGATGTCGCTGAGCTTCAGCTTGTTCGACCACTGTTGATCACTTCAGGTGAATGAGATTCCGTCAATTCATGATCAATATATTTATATATGTGCCCCCTACGCACGCACTTATCACACTGATCGTAGACGATGATGCCATTGAACGCGTATTATGTTCCTTCATGACATTGGCAAACCTAGGTCAACTGAGTCCGACACCTGAACTGAAATCCGGCATATCCAAGTTTTCCCAATATTTTTATCCATATCCCCTCCCCCCAAACTTATTGAACTTGGACGAGACGTTGAGTTCACTTCGGTGCCTCGAGCGTTTCAAAGCATTAGCTGTCTGAATATATGTGGCGGGTAATCGTATAATCACTTCGCTAAATCGAAACTTTCCTAAGACTGTGTTTCGCTAAATCGAGGTTTGACGGTGTACTTTAAATGCGCGCGGACGCCAGTGTTTCTGAGCAAGGGAATGTTGCCTCCCCCTTTTTCTTGTTTCCCTCCTACTGTCGCGTTCTTCTTACGCTCCCTTGTGTCGTTAAAAGAACCATGTGTTGCAAGAAACCCCGTCGTTCTGTTCTGCATTTCTCCGCCGTCCTCCCGAGCTAAAGCGCTATTGCTTTCTTCGCTCTATTTATTTAATCTCCCGCAGCCTCCCCTTTCCTCTGGCTGGGGTCTGTATGTAAGGCGTGCACGCAGATGGTTCCGATAGCTTTTCGTGGATTGTTCGGCTCCGCTTCCGTTGTGCTCTGCGCGCGCTTCCCCGATGCAGCGGAGAAAGGCTTCGCGACCGTCCGTTTACACGCGACCATGGGCAACAATGAATGCCGAGCGAGCGATTCATTGCAGCCTCTTTTGTCGACTCGGCGCGTGTGGCTGCGTCGCCGATCGTGGTGGTCATGAATAGTGCACTTCATCGGAAGAGCGTGCGCGCTCGAAGACGACGTGAGTTGGGCACCGGGGTAATGCAACGATTATATTCCGATGCTATATATTCCTTTTCGCGCTTCGACAGTGGTCCGGGCGGCGCTCCGCCCACGTTTGTCAACGGGATGTAGGCCTGCCGTGAACGGTGGATGATTAATATGAATGCTTACGTTATGCCGGCCCTGGTCGTTCGCTTCGCGTTTAGAAGTTTGGGTATTTTGGCATAGCATCGTCATTTTTCCGATACCACCTGCCGCCGACTGCCCATGCTCAGCATTTGCCGCTCGTGCCGAGTTAGGGGGAAGTGGTTCTGCTGAAGTGCGCCGCCAGGGCACTGTGCAGAATTAAAAAAAAAATGGTAAACGCAAACTTCATTAGCGAGAAGACGCGTGAGCCGGAACGAATGCGGTCTAGCCTACGGGCTAGTCTGCGTTTGGAGAAAGTGAGTAGCAGTAGAAGAGAGGAGGTATAGGCCAATGATGGCACCGAAGGAGGCAAGGATGCAAAGAACTCCATTGCGCGACGGTGTTCAGCGGTCCACGAATCAACGCGTGCGTTTCTTTAAATTCAGCGTGATTTTAAACTTGTCCCTGTCTGCATATACTTCGATACCCTTTATTGCGTATAGACAGGGTGATGTAACGTAACGTTGTTCTTGGCAGGAGAAGCCTCTGAAAAAAGGCCCTCACAGAACTATCCCTTGTATATATGCTGAAGATATCGTGTGCGCGCGTGGTATATTACCGTGTTTGTTGAAATAAATGAATCAAGAGAGAAAAAAAAAGTACAACTCGTTACTCTATGACAACAATTACAATATACTTTTCCTTTCTTCTTCCTCTCTCAAAAAAAAAAAAAAAGTTGACGCGTCGTTTTTGTGGCGGGAAAGTAGAGCAAACACGCGTAACGCGTTATCGGAACGCGTTTATTTCCCTTCCCGCCTTTCGATATGCAAATAACAGCGTTGACCCGTTACACGGAGCTCTGCTCGCTATGCAACGCGAGAGCGAGCAACGAAAGTCGCTATACCCCCAAGACTCAAACGCGCGCCACAAATGCCGAAAGTTGGCCACCGAACGTTTTTTGCGTTATTCGCGCGCGATTTATTGCTTCGCTCGTGCTTCCACGGTGATATGAGCGGCCGAGATATTCCGTTTTAGACGAAGTTTCCGCTTAGGGACAGAACGAGAGATGAGGCATCGCTTGCTTGGAATTTCGCGAGCGCCCGTGGTATGCGCGCATGGGGGAGGGGGACAACCGATTGACCGAGCTGCGTTCCACAGAAGCACGCCCGTGCCCCAAAGCCCGAAGTATAATTTTTTGATACGCCGAGTTTGATATTTCGAAATTCTCATTTAAGCACGGGAAGCTTAACGTTAAAGTGAATAGCGTTTTTGATGCGTTGTAGGGGGTTTCCACTTGCGGATAGTTCAGCAAATTAATGACTAATTAATGTGCTGATTATGTTCTAACTCGAATAACATTTCGTTGTGTTTTTGGTACGAATGAAGTCTTCGTGGCCAGAAATAAAGGTGAACAAGTTGTTTCCTAGTTTTTTTTTTTTAATTTGGAACGGTGAGCGAGCTTTACTACGAACTTCCTCGATAGCCAACGAGGAAGTTTGTTGTAAACCAGATTATAATCTGGTTACTAGAAGTGAATAGTATAGTATAGAATTGAAGTAAACTTCGCTAAGCCGCACGGCTCATGATCGCGTTTTTTTTTTAAATTGTACCTATTTACACACCACCTTAAGTGGCATTCACATGACGGACCGTGTATTGCAGATTCAGTGCGCTGACGATCTTGACGGAACTCGGCGCCACACACACAGTAGAGATCAATGGTGCCACATAATCGCTGTTTAGCTGCAGGGAAGACAAACGCCGACTTCTAGAGGTATAACTGCTTGGTGCGACCGGCAGCACGGGATCGCGCGAACATGACACATCGCGACGGCGATCATAGTTGCAGCGAAGGATGAAGGCAGAAGCACAAAGTTTGAGCCCGACGAACTGGAAATTTAGTGCAGCAAGATATGGGACCAGGCTATAGTTGGCGATCCACGATAAAAACTCATGCACTGTCCTTCCTGTCCTTCTGTAGTGATTTGGTCCGTCCTGTCAGTCAAGTTTTAGCAGACGATGCAGGTAGCTGTGGGTAAGCGGATATGACGCTGCAGGTCGGTCCTGTAGAACCGCGTGCTTATCTCGCTGCCCCGCCTGGACGTCCAGCCGGGCGCTGGCTCTCAACCTTCTCGGTTCTGCGTCATTACCGGCGAGCGGTATAATGGCCGCGGCCTTTCGAGCGAGGTTGAGTGTCTAAAAAGAAAACGGTTAATTTTGTAAGCTTTTTGTGACGTATCCACTCTCATTTTGCTCGGAAGCAGCGTTGTATGTACGTACTATATAAGGAACGAAGCGTTTCTGTTTTTTAAAAAGAGGTACAAGCTTTTGTTGCACTTATTCTTTAGCGTGTGGACGCTGGTGTATCCGAATAGCGGCAAAACGTTAGACCTCTTTTTCTTCTTGGAAAACAGCATAATTCAAAGCACGATGGAGAAAAAAAAAGTTATAATGCTTATGAAATGAGATTGTTCATACGTGAAGACCGACAGCACCTTTGGTTAGTCCTTCTTTTTTTTTTTTTTTCGACGAAAAACACGACAGATGGTCATTTCCACCTCGAAAGCTGTTGTGGAACAACAGCTGCATTTCTTTATTTTTTTTCTTAAGGTATCCAGAATTGTATATCTCGCTCGGGCCGTTCCTTTGTTCATACGTTTGCTATAGTGTTTGTTCGGCAGTTCTTGCGACGCGTTCGCCATCCCACGGTCTCGATAAGCCGTCACCATCCATCATCCACCTTCCGTTAGCATGGCTGACAGCGAGCGGATTGAAATTACTCCTGCGGCCCTTTTGCTTATTACCATATTTCCACGTGTGTAAAAATCCGTCATGTTATCACCTCAACGCCTTTCTTAGCTCGCCTGCGTCATATCAGTTTTTTTTTTTTTTTTTTTCTCGGAGGAAGTGATGAGGACCGACCCGATTTGACGCATTTAGGAGGGATCAGAGGAGAAGGAACGCGCGAAAATCTAAGCGGACGGACGAAACTTCGTTTGAGAACTTCATAACAACGCCCATAAACAACAGCATCAAGTACTGCGATGATGGATTATATACTAAACTGACACTAAAGATGAATATTAGGCTGTATTATGATGAATTACGCTTGTTCAAACACCCTTAATATGTTTCCGCACAGGTGCCAGCTAAATCGACGTTGCACAGGTTTTACCTTGGACGAGAGTGCCCTTTTTCTGAAAATAGCCCTGTTTCACCGCCGAGACAGACGGACGGGTGGACGGATATATGGATAAATATATGGATAGATAAATAGTAGATAGATGTATGGACGGACGGATGGGCGGATGGATGGACGGACGGACGGATGGGCGGATGGATGGACGGACGGACGGATGGGCGGATGGATGGACGGACGGACGGATGGGCGGATGGACGGACGGACGGACGGACGGACGGACGAACGGACGGACGGACGGATAGGTGGATGGATAGACGGATAGGTGGATGGATAGATAGACGGATAGGTGGATGGATAGACGGATAGGTGGATGGATAGATAGTTTTTTGGCTGTGATTGATGAGCAGGTGGCCCCAGTCTAGGCCTCCTCTTTCAGCGTACTTCGTAGCGGATGTGATGTGCGCTGCCAGATATTCTTGGTCCTGAGTTGTGGTGGCTGCATCCAGTCACTCTGGGTTGGAAGGAAGGGATGTATGGGGAAGTGGAATAAGGTGGTGTGGGAGGTGGACGACGACACATCGATGTGATGTCGGTGTTTGGGCGGTCTCTGCAGTCGAGGGGATCTTCTGTGAGGATACCTTTATTTGTTTCCATTGCTAAACATACAATGGCGGGGGCTAAGATAAAAGCTGCAGTCAGGCAGCTTGAGGAGCCCTTAGGTGAAGGTGGAGGCTGCGGGTTGGGGCGGAAATATCGTGTCTGTTTGCGCCTTAAAAAATGTACAGAATAAAAACCCTTAGCAAAAAGATCGTGGCACTGTCCTGAAGTTCCAGCACTCTATAGCTCGTGACGTCATGTATCTTTGAGACGACGCCTACACCGCGTGGTACTTCCTTGTGGCGGTAAATGACTACATTGCTTTCCAAAGAAACCGAAGACCACTTCGAGCGCGCCTCCTGCGCGAAAACGGCCCAAACGCGAGAAGATACTTCAAAATCCGTGACGTCACACCGACGGCTCTGAGGTTTCGGCGGGAAATCCCAGTGAGGACAATTGCGCCTCAAGTGTCCCCCACCCTCCCCCCGCCCCCTTTTCCTCCCCCTGCCATACCACTAAAATAGGTTTGAAATAATAATTTGCCACTCTGGATGATGTAGTATTTCTTTTTAGTGGTCTGTTAATACAACTTTCCGGATACAGTGATGAGAGACGCATGCGCGGAGTGCGCGTTTCAATTTTAGCACTACATGTCGCAGTGTGGTTTAGCGCTAGTGAATGTGTAGTATATGTAGTATACTCGGTGGGCGCGGTTGGTCAACAGCAACGCGCGAGGGCTGTATACAGCGCCGTAAAATTGTTACGTTGCAGCATACGTAAGAGTTGTTACGCGCTTTATTTTGTTATGTTTTCGGACAGACTTTTGAAAAATCACCTATAGTGTACACATAGCGCAATTCGATCTGTTCGGGTGGATTACCCGAAGAGGCGCACATTACTTGCACGACAAATTGCAAAAGTCAGTTACCTGATTAACAAAGTTCCACTAATGAACTTCGTAATTATTCGCATTGGAGCACGCGTTGAAATTACAGGAATGAGGTAAGTCGCCTAATAAAAATCATATCCTCAGAGCGCAAATCTCGACTGACGCCACTTTGGAGATATACGCGTCCGCAAAATATGTTGAGAAATGCACTAACGTTGCAGTTAGGTTTTTCGTAATCCATTTCTAGCAGGTTTTAGGGATGAATATCTCGAAAGAGATGCTGTAATAGTCTTGGGATTTTTGGTCAGTGGACATGGCTTCAATATTAGGGGCTTATTTCTTCAATTGAAGCGTATGGTGCTCTATAAAGTCAATAATTAGAAAGTCCATTACTGTGTTTGTTTGTTTGTGCTGCATGGAAATTGGAATTACACCTTCTTCAGAATACCACCTGAGAAAGCGGAACGTTGCTATCTGCCACCGATGATTGCAAAAAAAAAAAAAAAAAAGACTGCTCGAATTTTTTTTTTTTTTTAACACGCACGCGCGCACACCCATGTGGTACGCGATTGATTATGCGTTCACGGTGGCTTGTTTCGCGTTGCCAAGTATCGCTGTCTCGTGGCGAGAGATCTTCTCGCTATTTTTTTTTTTTTTTTTGTCCGGTTACGCACTGTTATAGTCGACGCACTTTTATGCAAGCGAATATAGCCCGGAAAGAAAAGGTGAATGCGGCGAACCCCATTGCTTTTGATTGATGAGCGTATACACGGCGGTAAACTGCATTTGTCATCCGAAGGTTGTTTGATCTTCCAATTCTTTCGAAACGGTCGACGCTCGTCGATTACGTGTTCCGGTGCCTCGAGGTATTTGCGCGGGCGCCCGGTATAATATTTGCGCAAGGCGCCGATCGAACTCCGAAATATTAGGGTAAGAAGAGATGTTTTTGGAGGGAGCGGCGAAGGTGGGGGAGGGGGTGGTGCAGCGAAGGTGGAACGGTCGTGTTTCCTCGCTGGCTGCTGTTTCCTATTCCTCTTGCTTTCGCAGTAACATTGTGCGACGAAAGAAAAGCGAACGGAACAACAACGAAAACGAAACCGTGGGCGGTCAAGCGTGCAGAAACTCTCGTCGAATAAAGGCGGAGGCGCCTTAATTTGAGTCGGCAGGGAAGAGGCGTTACCCCAATTTCCTTCTCGCGGGGTAACGCGGTGTGAAAACAAGGGTTTTCATTATCGGCTCACCGTGAAACCGCACCCTCTCCGGGCTTATCTACGAAATGTATGTATGTATGCCGGGAGGGGGAGAAACGCACACACACTAAGCGGGAGATACAAGGGGGAGAAAGAGAGGGAAAAGAGCGCAGAGCAGCCGATAATCGAAAGAGAAAGCGTGAAGGTTATACGGACGTGCACTCCTATTCGGTGCTATACGCGCGCTGAAACTAAAACGGCGCTGAACGGAATCGATGTGCCTCTGTGTAACCCTGCGGCGCACCGTTTCTTGATGCTGGTGTTGTCCCGATTACTTCCCAACCTCTCTCTCTCTTCTTCCCTGCCTTTATTTGCTTCTTTCTTTGCTTTTCTTTTGTTGGGGAAACGCTAAAGAGGACGTCGTGGGTGCGCTGGTCAGATGAGGGGCAGCGCGGAGGGGGCGCTGCCCACATTGTCATCGATTTTTGGCCAGCTCGCGGGTCGTTTTTCTTCTTCTTCCGTTTTCTCGTCGCATCTTCCGGGGCTCCTCTTCCGAAGTCCACCGGCTGTCGTGGGACCCTTCACGTATCGGCCCCGTGTGTCGTTTGGCCGGGTTCCGTGTCGCGCATTCGTGTACTCCGTGGCTCATCGCGTTGCTATTCGGCGCTCCCTGCGCATACTTCTTGGTCCTCGTGTCCTTCGCCGAATGCGCCAAGACGCTAAGCTGGCGGCCGTTTATAGTTATGGCGCTCATTCGCTTCGTTTCGATATGGTACACTCTAAGTCGCGTTCCGCTTGAGATCCAGCCAGTAAGTAAGTAACTTGGCTGAATGGACCGGACTTTCTTGCGTAAAGCCTTAAAATATACGGAACGGTGTGTGTGCCGCTTATTTTAAGAAAATAACTCGTTCCTGATACAATGTCTGCGGAGTGTCGGTTTAGCTGGAACCTATGCGGCACCAGAGTTACAGTGGCAGGGCCAAAATATTTGCAAGTGACTATACTACACGTCGCCAGTCGTGAAAGCACTCCACGTAGCAAATGTCCGCGAAGTACGGCAGGTGTACCATTTAAGGCCTCTCTCTTTTTTCTTTTCTTTTCTTCGAACAAGCATTCTTTGAATGTCAGTTGCAATTGCTGATCATTTTTTATCCATCTGATACGTCGTCACTGTGGAACGACTAGGTTGAAGGGTACAGTTTGACCGCCTCACCTAAAAGGTATGTGCTGGTCGTTCGTTAGTTTGTGCGACTTAGCTTGCAGGCAGCTGTCGATATTCCTCATCGCTTTTTATGTTATTCTGCGACAGAGCTTCCGCGTTGAAACCATTAGTCCATTGATTAATCGAAGAGGTGTCATTGATTAATCGAACAATGATCCCCAACTCGCGGACGGCCATAAATAATAATAATAATCGTAATAATATCCACTGTTTCCACGTCACGACGTTGGAGGATGTGTGGCGGATCAATTTCGCCGAGGGCTCGTGATTCATTAGCGTGCTCCACCGGCATCTCGGCACGCGGATGGGACCTATCTCCCGTCCTTCTACTGCGGGCCGTAAGATGCCGGTGGCAATCGAAACTTGCTGCTTTAGGGGGCCCCGAGGTGGCTGAGTGATGTGAGAAAGTCTTCTCCTTTCTTGATTCCCGCGTGCGCCTGCGACGGTGACCACCTCTGATGCCAATTTTTGTCTCTTCGCTTGTATGTCCATGACAGATGACGCGCGTTCGTGATATATGTACACACACATGGCCATCGTCAGAGTGATTCTGACGAAGGCCGTGCCACAGCTGAAACGTAAGCTAGTAAGCATGCCTTTTTCGTAAGTGTGCTTCGTCTTTCTAAACTACGCGCGTATATATATATATATATATATATACACACGCGTCTCGGCCGGAGGACCGGCCGAAACGTCAGTCAGTAAATATGCCATAGACTTTTTCCTTTTTTTAAATATACCTTCGGGTCTGGTGCGAAACCCTTCGTCTTGTATGCATATATATATATAATTCTGTGCAATTGAACACGAACGTGACTGGAACGCCAGTGCATTTCGTCGCAATTTCTAATCTGGTGTCATCCGGAGAATTCAAGTGGCTATACGTCTTGTGAGCTCACCGGCTACAATTCGTAAATTGGAACGTGAGCCGTGATGTAATCAGTTAAAGCATACGTTCTTAAATTGTGTGAATTAGTCGATGATGCATTTCAATTTATCGTGCAAGTAATGTCCGCCTCTTCGAGTAATCCACCTCTAGGACTCTAAATTTATGCTATCTGCCACACACGATTTAAAATGATTCTGTATGTCAAAAAAAGTCTGCTCCCATCGACCGATTTGTTGACTCCGCTCGCTAGACTTTTGTTCCCACAATGCGCTTTCTAACGATTTTAAAGCAATAGCTTTCTTTAGCTATGTAGACCACTTTGCATGGTTGGACGATCTCGCACAATAGAATTTTAGCGTGTCCGGTATTCGGGTAAACGCAAGCGTACTGGGCGTTTTACCGGATGAGTGGAGGCGCGAACGCGAGTGGCCTGCATGGTGCAGCTCCACCTGGTGGTACAGAGCTCAATCAGACAAACACCGAGATAATGTTGCAATAACCAAGTGTATTTTACTTCGCTGTTGGTGGATATTTTCTGCAGCGGCGTGATCGTGTTGCTGCTGAAAATTTGCACCAGCAGCAAAGCAAAATACACTTCGTTACTGGTTGAGCTCTGCTCCACCCGGTGGTTGCACCGGGCAGGCCGCTCACGTTTACGCCTCCGCCCCTCCGCCAAAACGCCCAGTCCGCCGGCGTGTACCGGAATACCGAACGCGCTAAAACTCTATGTGGCTCGTACCCAGTGATTAAAGTTCTCTACTAGCTTGGGCCACTGCGTATAGCATGTGCTGGCTGCTGTGTTGCCGAGCAGACAACATGGGTCACTGCATATGTGCCCGAATATACAACTAGTCGCTGGCTACTGTCTGGCCTAGCATGCAGACAACTTGGGTCACTGGGTACGCGCCACTGAGCGTAGAGTTCGTATATTAACTCTACAGGAAAAGCTGGGCGAAACATGTGGCTACCGCAAAGGCGCCGCCATGTTGCTATCGCTAATTTTTGTAACGCTAAAATATTCAAAATATGACCCAAAAACAAAGCATTCATACGTAGCACGTACGCAAGGATAACACGTAAAGTTCATTCCGTATATTTTTCATCAAGACTCGATGGCTATTTATAACATTTTGATGTAAAATTTACGCTGCGTGAAAGTATAGGGTTTGCAGGTGCACGAACTAGCTGGCGCCACCATAAAGAGGGAGGTTCGGAATCGCGTTGATTGTGCGTCTCGACGGAATCACATCTCGTCGTCTGCGCCTGCGCGTCTTTACAGAGTATAGC
The DNA here is from genome assembly GCF_013339745.2 of Dermacentor silvarum. Classification (NCBI taxonomy): domain Eukaryota; kingdom Metazoa; phylum Arthropoda; class Arachnida; order Ixodida; family Ixodidae; genus Dermacentor; species Dermacentor silvarum. The sequence goes on from NC_051154.1 coordinate 305,556,179, forward strand.
AATGCATGGCGACGCCCTTGCGGTTACCGATTTCAATGCACGGGCGCTATGGGAAGGCTTTCCTCTAGAGTTGGGTATGTTAGCTCTATGCAGTGGCGCACCGACGGGGGGGAGGGGGTTTCGGAGGTTGTAACCCCCCCCCCCCCCCCCCACGCGTCCAGCCCCACCAGTCCAACGTCTACCTTCAGTGCTCTGTTCACATTGTCATTACAATTCAGGAGGTGGTTTGAGGTCGAATTTTCCTGATTAACAAACACACTCTATCATTGTCTTGTATTTATTCAATCACTCTCAAGTTACTTTGAGTAAAACGCTGAAGAAATAAGCATAGTCAACATCTTTGGTGTCATTATTATTATAATTGAGTTTAACCTGGGCTGCAGTGAATACAACAAGATATGCCGTGTCGTGGTAACATTGGACGTTGTGCTTGGCCGCGAGATCAGCGCGTTTACGGAGACATCTGTTTCGTGATTAATAGCGATGTGCAGGAGACTACACAAGAAAGCTACCGTTAACTTTGACAATCATATTCGATGGCTTCTGCCGTAGTTTTTGTAGCGTCAAGTGCATCCGTGAAGTTTGCAAACGGTGGGACGACGATGGAATACGGGCGGCTGGCCCAGCGACAACCTTGACGTAACATTGCCGTGTGTTTAGCGCCATGCTTTGACGCTCATTCTAACATCTCGCCGAGAGCCAGCATTCCTTCTTTTTTGAAGAGAATGTCTTCTTGGCTGACTTCACACGAGTTTGGTATGTCTGGGATCTGGCTATCTTGTAACCACTTAAAAAAAAACGGTCCTTTCGCGCCTCCAGAGCATCGTAGCGAGTCGCAAATGGTATTAAAATGCAGGTCTCAACGAGACAAGAAGCGATAATTAGTGGCAGAGTAAGTAAATTGAACGGTACAGACATAATTAGCGCCAGTAAAGACAAAAATTAACCGCATTGTACTTCTATAAATGGTGCACCACCGTATATATATATATATATATATATATATATATATATATATATATATATATATATATATATATATATATATATATATATATATATATAATGTTGAGGCAAAGCCGTCGTATACGGCACAATTTTAGGAAATGGAGCGAGTTCGCTTGCCCTCGCGCGAGGCAATGGTGTCTGGTAGGCGACTTCGCCGATGCCCGCAAGAAGGGAGAATTAGTCGCAGAGTAGGTAAAATTAACGGTACGGGCGTAATTAGCGCCAATATCGTCGTAAATTAATCGCATTGCACCATTGATTGCACATCTCCGGGACCGCCTGGCCTGCTGGTAAAAAAAAAAGGGTCACCCGAATGTCGATGCTAAAGAAGATATGGTCGGCGCAATTGCGCGTGAAATACGATATGAATATAATAAGCGAAGCGAGTTCAAATTGAACTCGAGAATAGAGATATACTGTCAACATTTAATCACAGAATCATTTTCACCACCATATACGTCGACCTTGTCTTCTTTAGCGTTGACACTTGGTTGGCCCTCTTTTTTTTTTTCTTTAGTTAACCTTCACGTAGAAGTGAATGAGGCAGAAGGCTGTTTGCCTGGAGCAACTATAAATCGGCGCTGAACTCTCCCTGCGAGGAGCTGACGCTTTCTTCTCTAATCGAAGTGGTAAACTTTTCAGCAAATGCCATTATGACATATAGCGTGCCCAACCGTCTGAACGTCTGTGCGGCCGACGAAGCGCTTTCAGCGCGCCGATGGCCCTGCGCGAATGCAAACCATCCGCAGATTGCGTCCAAGTCGCATCTCGGGGGCTGGTTTAGAACAAAAAAGAAATCATTTGAAGTAAGTGAAAACACCGCTCTGCCACCACCGCAGCAGCAGCGTTCAGCCATTCGCGAAAGCTGTCATCGAGAAATTACGGCGTGGCGTTGTTCTGAAGGGGAGAGTAAGATAAGTACTTTAAAAAAAATGTAATCAAAACATGTTTGTATGCGCGCGCGTGGCAGTGCCCAATTTACAGCAGCGGTGCGCGGAGCTGCTAGCGTTTCACTCGGGCGTTTTTCCCGGCATTCTCCTTCGCCTTTGTGTCCGCTGCGCAAACGTTTGGCGCCGGCGTTGGTTGTTTGTTTCGTGATTCCCTTCTGGGCGACTCCGTAACGAGCAGGAAAAACGCCACGAGTTGTACGCAGAAGGCGAGCGTTTCCCTTTGCTTTGTCTGTTCGAGGTTTCGACCGGGGGGCGAAGAAACAAAGGGAAGAACTGCGCGAGAACGTCGAAAAAGCGCGCGCGGTGCATCTTCGGCGGCGCCGTGGCGTGTTTTCGCAACAGCGTCGGCGGCCGCGGAGCGCGCGACGCCTCTTGCGAGAGAGATAAGTTTAGGCTTCTGGCAACTTGGGCGAGTACACTGTCTGCGGCGACTCGACGTCATCGCGTGTGCACACTGGGACGTTTTCCGCCTGTTTTGCCGCGCCCTGTCTGTGTAGTGCTGATGCTGCCGCTTGCTTACGTCATCCGATCGTCGCGTCGTTCTCGGTCCCGGGCGCTTTTGCTTTCATTGGTTCATGTCGTCTCACTTATTCAATGTGTCGGCGCCGCGCGTCGTCTTTCTTTCTTCCCCCCCATTTATGTCTGTCTGTTGGTGCGTGTGTGTGTGCGCGCGTGAGTGCGCGGTCTCCTGGCTTGCGACACATATGGCCCTGCGTGTGGCCCCTGTTGAACACTGAAATTCTGCCGAGGGCTGCGTGTGGAGCAACATTTATGCGAAGCGCTCTCGCTCGCACACAGCATGTTTAGGCGTCTTAAGAGGAAGCTTCAGCTCGGGGGCTCCTATCTAAATACGTGGGAAATCGTTTTTCCCGGCAACCACTGCACCAAATTTGATTAGTTTTGTTGCATTTAAAAGAAAAAAGGTAAAATCTTGGTGAATGTTGGTAGCAAATTTTTAACTTTTTCCGGCGACTTTTTTTTTATAAACATTGCTGAAAATCGCAAATTTTCACAAAACGAAGCTATCCAGTTTACAACCCTGTAACTCAGCAAGGAAGAAACGCTATCGCAATTCTGTAAATTTCATCTAATAGTACATCTACAGCGGACAAATTTGGTGTATTATACATGGCTCTCAAATACACCACTAATATGTGAGTAGCGCTCTTGCAAAGCCTTTGTAAACATTGTAACAAATTCATGTAAAATATAAATTAATATATCAAATCTGTCCACTTTGGATGTTCTCACGGATGGAATTTACAGAACTGTCATGTCTGTTTTTGGTGCAGAGTTCCGGATTTGGGGGGGGGGGGGGGGGGGGGGGTAAACTTCGTGCTTCTATTTTGTTATTGTTTCTAATGTGACCAATTTTTAGCAATATTTGCAAAAATATTCAGGCCATAAATCAAAATTCCTCATACAACAGTCACTAGAATTAAGCCCTTTCTCTCAAATGCCACAAATTTCATTAGAATCGGCCTAGGTGTTATCTCAGAAAAAGCGTTTCTGCATTTTACATGTATTTGAATAGACGGCGTCGGATTTGGGGCCGGGATGCGGCAGTGTGCATACACCCTTCGCGTAAGGTTTCCGACCACTTCCCGAGTGATGAGCGGAGTTGTCGGTTTACCATATACCACTGCTTCAAATGGGAAGAGTTGCAAAAATGTTTAAGTGGCCTTTTCACGCGGCGCCGTCGGATATTCTGGTTATACACTGGAAGCGCCATCCAGAGTACTATAGGGTTCTGTCGCAGTGATTTTTAAGTTTGGTTGATTAATAAGAAGATAGAACCAGATGCAATGTTGTCTTGTTCCCAAAGCAAGCTATCTTCATCGTATAGAAGCATTCTCCTTTGCCTCGACCAAGCAGCGTTGTTGATCATTGGCTCTACCGAAAGCAACATATTCCTCCCGTATACATTGTCCTCACACAAAAATGTGGAGCCATGCTATACGAATTTACATTGCAAACCCCGCCTTCTGTTTTTCTTGTGCTAGTCCTTGAAACTGGTGTTCGTGTCAGGATTCATACTAAGCTTCGACTGCCGAACACCTTCAGCTCCGCAGTTGCAACAAGTTAAAATAGTTAAGTGAATTAGCAAACCTTAACCATGCTATTCGTTGATTATCACACATTTACTGACATCCGCCACCGCTGGTAACGCGATCCCGAAAGAAAGGCATTATCTACGCTGCACAGTTTTAAGAAGATCGACTTTTCCCATTCGTAGTAAGTGGAACAATCATATATAGCTGATGCGCCTTTTACTCTCTTATATAGATCGCTCGCTGTACGGATCTTTCTGACGTTTACGATGCTTGTTCTCTTTCTCCCTTTCTCTTGTATAGTTGTGCCTGTGCCCCTTTTCGAATGCGGCCTGGAACCACAAGTGCCGAAATACGGTGAGTGCTTTACGAGCCGAGCCGTGGCCGACGAGTTCTTCGGCTGATCACAGCCGTCGCAGTGTTCGACCGTAATGGACCAGCGCCTTTTCGTTCTCATATAACGCTGCACATAGGCGACGCTGGCGAACACCTTCTCGCTTGGCGCGTTGCAGCGCAAAACAACCTATAGGCGAAAAAAGTAGTATATCCACATGTTGAGCCCAAAAGCGCTGACTTTCTGAAAAGGAGTGTGTTCAACTGCGCGCGAAGGGCGCCTGAATCAAATTGTTACGTCCCCTTGCTCGCATATACACTTCTTTTTATTAGCCTATAGTCTATGTTATCTTCACAGATGTGCTGCAGGAAACCCGTTGTTGTCAGTCTCCTTTCGCTTCGACGCCCGAGTGGTGAATGTAAATATACGGATCGAGCCGCTGCTGCGCAAGTGCACAGCTCGGCACGCAGCCGTGCGCTTGCGCGGTCATGCCGCTGCGTGCCGTGTATGTCAAGTCGCGTGTGATTGTAATATTCCGTTATATAATAGCGCCGACGTGCGCTGTATCTTCAGCGGTGGGATGGCAGCGTCAGCCGACCAATCGCGATCATGGCAGCTATATAGCTCCTCTTAGCATATACCGGCCCGCACACGGCGCGCCGTATTCACGTGAAAAAAAAAAAAAAAAAAAAAAAACTGTCTGTATTGCGACGCCCAAATCTGCGCTTTTAGAATACCGTCATACATATTTACATACGTTATGTCGCAGCAATTTAGACCTTTTGTTAACGAAATTACTGCTTCAAACTAATTCGCGCTGCCTTTCACAATAAACGACCCTCTATACCAAGATGATTGTTTACATGAAAGGGAATGCTATAGACTAACGGCACGTTGAATATGGGATACAGTGCGTGCCGCCTTTGAATAATCTCGGCTCATTCACATTGGCGTAAAATGGCGTTTCTTTCTTCGTTTTTTCTACGCGTGCAGACGGATCTTTGCTTACCTGGGTTTTTACCTCATTTGCCGAACATGTCTGCTGGCGCACGCTTGCGCCGCCGCTGATGACGTCTGCCATCTTGTTAAGCCGAAGAGTCATTTCGTTCCTTAATAATATTGCTAGATTCATTCATCCTTTTTCGACACAAGCAAAATAAACAAGAATCCGAAAAAAAAAAGAAAACCCCTTTCGACGGGGGCCGCATTACCGCAGTTCACGCTAATTGGAATCTATGCGTTTTCGGTTGCCTTGTTCAGTCGAGTCGTGCGCGAGCTGTTCTCAGTTTGCTCTTCGGCGATGGATTCAACTTTCCTACAGTCCGTGATAGGTCCTTCTTTTTTTTTTTTTTCGCTCCATGTTCCTCGGTTCCCTCTATTCTCATATTCTGCCGCCGTCCATGTCGTGTCGCGACGTCGAAAATTCGAGTCGGAATGCCTCGTTCAGCAACATATGGAACGACGCACGTTCGCCCACACCGCCGCGACCTTCTTTTATTCTTTTTTTCTGTTTGAAAAAAAAAAAATGGGGAGCGAGATTACGTTCTCGGTGACGAACAAAGTCGTTCCAATGTACTTTTTATTTTATTTTATTATTTTTTTTTTTGCTGACGCGGCTTAGTCGCGAATGTCGTGATCTCCATTTGAGCGGCGACTGTGTCTGTCTGTCTGTGCGGGGCATTTCCCGCCGCCTTAATGAATGGCGAAGACTGTGCGCCGTAAAAGCGAACATCTCGTTAGAGCCACGCGTCACCAAACTAGCGCTTAAAGAGGACCGACGCGGTGAAAAAAAAAAAAAAAAATACTGCCCCCCTCTCTTCGTTGAAGCGTAATGACCTCGGCAATTTGAGAAGCCTCTTAAGAAAGACAGCATTGAAACTTCGCTGAGTGAAAGCAGCGCGAACGCCACAAGGACGTTCTTTGTGTATAGACGGTCGGGAGACAGAGTGCAGGAAAGGTTTGAGTAAACATCTCCATTAGTGGAGGACCGAAAATAATAATAAGAGTAGTAGTAGTTAGCGAGGCGAAAAGTCTACCACTGTGTGAAAGGAGACACTGCTTTCAGTTCGTAGATGAAATTGTAGTGGGAGTGTGTCTTTTTTTTTTTTACTTTTTTTTTTTTTTTTTTTTTTGCTCTGGGACTTGAGAGATTGACACAATGGGGGTATATAGAGAGAAGATGATTGGAAGTCCAAGTTTGGAGTGGGGAAATTGATTTGGCGACCAACCGCGGAGTTGCTTTTGGTTTGATAAAGTGTCTCTTTTTTTTTTCCCCTCTCCTCATTATTTCCTTTGTTGCGAGGGGGGGGGGGGGGTCGATAGTACAACGAAAGATAATGCAATCTTTAGCCGAATGAAAGCATGGCAACGAAAGTGAGAAAGTTTTATGTCGAGATGAATTCAATGACATTAAAAAGCGGCGACAGTTAAAGCTGCAGAACAGAGTATATCAATGAATTAGTGTCATTTGGGGAGACGGTGTACAGCCGACGCAGAAGCAATATAGGCCTATATTGATCGCACCTATATTGATCACAGGGGGATCATTTATGAGTTTTGTAGAACTTTTAAAAAGCGCCTATGGCAGATAGCATAATTCTTGTCCCTGAGCTGGATTATTCGAAGAGGCGGACATTACTAGCACGAGAAGTCGTAGCACATACTCAACTGAATAATAAAAATTAACTAAGTACCTTCTTAATAAATTCCTTTACGGCACATATTGCAATTTACAAATTGTTGCTGATGAGCTTGCTTGGGGGACAACATAAAATGGTTGCATCCATGTTACACCGTGGATTGGCACGCTGTACGTAAAACGGTGAGGTGTTGAGGTAGTACTGTATTTACTCCTGGAAGGCTCGCACCCCCAATTTGGCGTGCGAAAATTTGGAAGGAAGAGTTTAGCGTCACGCGCGTACTCGCGTGCTGGTTGACTCCCGCAAGCCGCAACAAAATGGCACTAGTCCGTGTCAGAAAAATAGGTCGGCGACTATAAATGTGCGTGTTCATTGTCGGCCACCGGTGGTTGCATTCATTTGCACTGCAGTCTGAGCGCAGTTCGAGGCTTCAGTGAGCATAGGCATAAGTCTGCCTCGTGTGTAAGGCCCGCGCCTCATAAAAATGAGATAGAAAAGTGCGGGCCTTACGCGAGTAAATATGCGGTATTTCACAGTGGCCACTCTGGCGAAATAATTCTGCGGAAATTCGCAAGATGAAATAAGTTTCGTGAAAGGGAAAAAAAAATCACCGACGATTACGATATTGCCTAAAGCGAAATTTGAGCGCAGCCTTTTACGTGTTTTCATTTAGCGATATATTGGCTGGCGCGGACAATCTGTCTCGTGCGGCCCGTTGCAAACGGTGCGAAGTGCGGCGCAGCTGCTTCGCTAATCTGGAGATAGCGAGATCCAGCGCATGGGTGACGCGTGGGCGCGATTCACAGCAGCCGCCGCCGACGGACCTCCCACACAGCGCGCGCTATTCTAGCGACGCCTCGTAGCCATATCGACGCCGTTCTACGCTACTCTTCTCACGCTTTCGCCATACCCTCCTCCTCCGCTTTCCTCCTCGCGTCTTTCATCCCCCGAGTTCGCTCGCCGCATGAACGGGCGAGCTGCGCTGTAAAAAATGTCATCCATCAGAGAGAACCTCAAGAAGCTACGACATAAACATATTTGTAGCTTCTTGCTGTCCTTCGGTGGATGACGATTGCACCCTTTCACGTAGCGATTCTTGCATTGTTGTTGCAGCGTCGTCGTCACTCTCTTTCCTCCTCAACTCACCTGCCGCGGTAGCTTAGTGGCTATGACCTTGCGCTGCTAAGCCCGAGGTCAAAGGTTCAATTCCTGCCGCGGCTGCTGCATTTCGATCAGTGTTGCCAGGTTGGACGAGGCGGCGTAGCCCAAAGTTAGAGAAAATGTAGCCCGATTGTAGCCAAACACAAACAGAGAGCAAGATATTTCGTAGCCAAATATAGCCATTTTTATTTGCAGTTTTATTTCAGTAGAAATTTTCACATTCAACAACGGAATCCTTTTTTTTTTGCACAACCCGTCGCAACCAAATGTCCTTGCCGCCGTGACGGTCTACATCACGCTTGCAGCGAATCGCTGCAGAAGGCGAAATCATAGTGTTTTTATTATGTGACAGATAATATTAGGTTATTATTTTTTGGTAAATAAAGTAATACTAACTATGAACTCTGCTTTTTAGCTCAAGTGAACGCAAAATATTGTTCAGCATCATTGAGCTCTCACGTGACATTCGCCTACGGCGTAGAAAAGCTTCAGCTGTCCAGCGGTCTGCGACGGTGACGCGCCCACGGCTTCTTTTTTATGAGCCGAAACCAGTGTATCGCGCTATGATATCTCGCGTTATTTGTCTCGTCGTCCTATCTTGTTTGCTCGTTAATTAGGTTGACCCGGGTTACCTGGGACACACTCTATATAGTTTCCATTTACATCAACCTGGCCGCCATCTTAGGTCTCCAGCACGCCAAGAACATGCGTTAAAAAGAAGTGAGAGACAACAGATGCCATTCGCTTTCTAAATCGGCGTAAGCGAAACTTTAACCCGCCGTGGTTGCTTAGTGGCTATGGTGTTAGGCTGCTAAGCACAAGGTCGCGGGATGGAATCCCGGCCACGGCGGCCGCATTTCGATGCGGGCGAAATGCGAAAACACCCGTGTACTTAGATTTAAGTGCAAGTTAAAGAACCCCAGGTGGTCGAAATTTTCCGCAGTCCCCCACTACGGCGTGCCTCATAATGAGATCGTGGTTTTCGCACGTAAAACCCCATAATTAATTAAGCGAAACTTTAAATGGTTGCTGCGCAAAACGGCACACAAGTGTAAGAAGCGCGCAGTCGTTTGCGGCGACGAGCACGTCCCGAACGTAACTCGCTCGAAATGGCAAAAGCTGCGACGGCTCACAAAGAGCAAACGTAAACGACAAATTGATAACACTGGTAATCCTGTGAAAACCTGTTACTGTCAAAAAGAAAACCATGTTGATATACTATTAATAATAATTACTGTGGTTTTACGAGCCAAAACCACGATATGATTGGGAGGCATGAAGCAGTGGGTGACTGCGGAATAATTTTGACCACCTGGGGTTCTTTAACGTGCTCATAAATCTAAGTACATGTGTGTTTCAACATTTAGCCTCGATCGAAATGCGGCTGCCGTGGCCGGGGATCCAACCCCCGTCCTCGAGCCAGCAGCGCGACACCTCACCTGCTAGGCTAACACACTGGGTGATGTTCATGTGACGTGGCGCACTGATGAAATCGCGGCAAACTTGTTTCGATATTGGCACAATAAGTACCTGCATCTGTCACGTTACGGGCAAAACCATCTATAAGTAAACGCACAAGGACCCACGTTGGACTCGGGGTCTTGTTCCCATTCTTTTTTATACTTTCTCGCATACTTGGCCACCTTCCCCATGGTTCGATTCTCCTCTCCGAGGAGGATTCGGTCTTAAGTCTAACCTACGGAAATGAACCTCTAATGTAAGCACAAACAAAAACTCATCTCGCAGGAAAAAGAAAATGGCAGTAAAGCTTAGCCTGTGAAACGTGAAGCAGGTGGAAAGCTGTGGCCGGCGCTGTAGTTCACCAAGAAGCCATGGCCGGGAACACGCTAGAGCGGGTCATCTACCCGTGCTTCTTTCATGTCGGCGCCACGATCGCCTGACCCTATTTTTTTGCTCTCTGAGCATAGCGATTTTAGTACAGTGTACTGTGAAACACCCTCTACTCCAAGGCTCATCCCGATGCACGAGGATCGGGTGTCACACGGTGTAGCGCGATGTAAGTTTAAGTACATCAAAGATCAAAGCCACTGGCTCAGACAACGGCGCAGATAATTTATGGGGAGAGGGGGCGGATGGCATTTGGCCCACGCACACACGCACAGGCGCGCTGCCGGCTCAGTCAGCTAAAACAGCCTTCGAGATTTGTTTCTACTCGATCAGAGCTCCTCTGGAGCGTTGATTAAGGCGCCCCTTATAGTCCAAACAAAGCCACGTCGCAGATTTTCAGTAGCCCAAATATAGCCACATAGCCAACTCGTCAAAGTCGACGCCAAAATTCTTTTTCGGTAGCCCAATTTGGCTATATATAGCCAAGCCTGGCAACACTGATTTCGATGAGGGCGGAATGCAAAAATGCTCGTGTATTTAGATTCAAGTGTAATTCAAGTAGAAGGACTCCGGGTGGTCAAAATTAATCCGGAGTCCCCCACTACGGCGTGCCTCATAAGGTTGTGGCTTTGGCACGTAAAATTCCAGATTTTCTTTTTTTTTCCCCTCCTTAACACAAAAATCGCAGTGCTGAGCAGTCAGTGCAGGCACAGGAAAGTTGCCGTTGAATCTCCGCTTGCCCCCCTCCCCGCCGACCGCCAACAAAGTCTATCGAAGTTACCCTTGAGAGCATCGCGTGATAAACATTTACGAGCTCTGTTTAACAAACCTGTTCTGGGCCAGTCGATGTTTGGCCAGTCGATGTTCTGGGCCAGTCGAACTACCCTTTAAGGTAGTTCTAGAGTTTCAGATAGGGTAGAAACTTGGGCCGGTTGGTGTAGCATAGTACAAATTCTGGAAGACCACAATTTGAAGCACCTGAAGCAGAAGTACCTCGACAATTTCGATAAGAGAAGCATTGCAGCAATCCCGTACGTACTTGCATAAGGTGTCACATAATCTAAAAAAAAGGTAGTTACTAAGGCAGGAGTCACGCTTTTCTTTAGTGCTCCTAACAAACTGCAGAATCTGTTAAGATTGGTTAAGCAAGAAAAAAAAAAAAGCCACTAAGACATGCGAGAAAAACTACGCAATAAAGTCTGTTAAACGCCGCAACAAAGTTATCCACTTGATTCCGCTGTCCTGCGGCCGATGCCACATGGGCCAGACGGGTCGTTGTAGATACGTATAAACGACGGCTCGATGGCACACGCAAATTATTTGAAGGGTCGGGTAGGTAGCAATCTCGCCGTGCATTGCAGCAAATGCAAGTGTCACCCAGATTTCGACAGGTGTCAGATTGTGCGAAATTATCATAAGGTCCGCCCGGGAAATATTTGAAGCCTTTTTAATGCACAAAAAAAAGGAGACGTGTCAGCAGCACTGTTGCCGTCTGATGCACAAAAAGGAGATATTGTATCTATAGGTATATATCTGCCCTTTGTTCCCAACCCTGTTTGTTTCCTGTCTTTTTTTTTTCCGGTTGTATAGAGTTCTAAGCAAGATGCAATAAACTCCTAGGGTTGCTAGTCAGCGCATTGTGTGTGGCGTGTCTTCTCTGTGTATTTCGTCCAAGCTCAGCTCTCGTCTTCCAGAATTTGGAGTAGAGTTCTAGACTTTCTTCGTTCCGTTTTGTATAGTTTGAAACGTATACATCCTGCCTCGCCAACTTATAGCGAGCTCGAGCGTGCATTGCGCGTCTGGTACGTGTGCGCCCATTTATTCGCCTATCCCGTCATACGTGCTTCCACTCGTGTCGCGTGCTCTTCATCGCTTCGGTCATGCATGCATGCCGCTCGCGGTTCTTCGCTTGCTCGTTGCGGGCATAGGCGTGTTGAAAGCCCCCGTGTATACGCTATTTGCATTCGCTCGCGACAGAGCAAGGTTAAAACGCAGGTCTGGCGCGGTTTGTGCAACATTCGGAGAAAGTTGTCGCAAGAAAAGCGCGCGAGGCGGACTGTGTGTAACTACGCGTACGTACTGGCGCTGTATACTGAAGGCCGTGGAAGGCTTGTTTCCAGACGGGTTGAGTGCAGACGACAAAAGATGAAAGTGGCAGACGGAGATGAGGCGAACAGATAAAACAAAACAAAAAAACGCAGCTACAAATGTCAGAGGGGGCAAACGTGTCTTCTATTTGGGAAAGGCGAGCCATAGAAAGTATAGCATAAATAGAGCGCTAAAAACAAACCGAAGTGCGTCTGCCTTAGCTCGCGATCTCTTGTTGTTTTCCCATGTAGCAGCGTTTTGTTTTTGTTGCCCTTCCGTCTCGTCAGGGAAGGTAGCGCAGAGTCTGCTTTGCGCCGACGGCCACATTGCATGGCCGCACCGATCAAGGGTGCGTGCATGCGCAAGCCGGTTGGAAAAACAAAGCAGCGCTCGGGGACGGCTGGGCGGCAGTGTGCAAATTGATGGATCGCGGTATATCGGGAACTGATGTCTGCACACGCCAGCGAGGACAGCTAACCCGCCCGGCTTGCTGCAGTGCTAGCGCTTTCCCTCGTGCCACTGCTTGTGCTTTTTGCTTGGTCTTGCTTGTGTTCGGCGTCGTGGTGAACGAATCCTCCGGCACTTGTGGAGGAGGGGAGATAGTTAGCCGGGGCCGCTGCCTGCCTGCCTGCGTTGTCTCAAGCGGCCTGCATTACTCACTTCCCCGTGGCTGTTGACCTTTGTTGATTGCGTGCGCTATCGGTGCAGCTGCAGTTTCTTCGTTTATTCGATGCTCTGCTGTGCCAATGATCCGCAGAACATTCGCATCACGAAACCACTGGGGATGATATTCGTTGCTTGCGCACGCCGCCGCTGAGTTTGGTATATACACGGGGTTCCTCTCTCCTTGCGTGTACTATCTTCAACTTTTAGCAGTCTACGCCATGTGGCAGATTTTCGAATCCTTGTCCGATTCCATTTTCTGTGGCAAATGGCTTCAAACTTGAAAAGGCGTTTGTAAATCACGTGGATTGACATGTATCCAGGGGACTTGAAGAAAATGCGTTAACGAATTGTTGTTTCTCGCCGCAAAGTTTTATTACGTAGAAATATGGTAAAAGTTTACTGAGAAAGTTGTCATCTCAAAACGGTTACGTGGAGGCTCGATTTTCAACTTTATGTGGGATGATTCTTATCTTTTCTTCTTTGTTATTATTAAAGCTCAAATAGGGAGCAAAGAACGTGTTGCTTGGCCATTTGGTTTAAAGTTGCATGTTTAAACAAGCGCATACTTTTCCCGAGGACTGAAGGAAAGACAAGGCGGACAGCGCCGGAAAGGCAGGCGTGTCGTGTCTTCCGCTGTCAGTTGTCTTTGCCATGGCAAAGACAACTGAAAAGCGTCCATTCCCATGTCATACAGACAGCTGTAGTAGAGACGCGTTAAAGTCGCTGCTCGTAAGCGGTCGCTTTTTTTTTTGCGATAACAATTATATGGACACTCCAGGCGCATTTCTTCCGTCGCCGTGAGGTTACGTATAAAGTGCAAGGGCGATAAAATCGTCGCCGCGTGCCGTGTTCTGTATGTGCGAGTGAAATCGTGCGAGGGTGAGCCGGCGATCGCGGCTCAATCTCGCCCGCGGGAAAGGGAGGAAAGCGGGAAGGAAGTGCGCCGTCTTCCGTCGCGCGCGAGGCACCCAACGTTGCGAGGCATCGGGAGGAGCGAGGGGGTTTACTCTGGTTGCAACTGCGTATGTGGCGGCAGCGCGTGGTCTCGCGGCCATATCTTGAGAGCGATCTGTGTTGGGGGCACAGATCGGGTGGGTCGGCGGCTCGTAGCTTTGTGCGTGTTGCGTGTTCTCGGAGCTCGGTTTGCGCTGAAGCGATGGACAGCAGCACGAAGGTCACTTCGCTCGCTGCTGCTGTCGCGTTTCCTCACGCTAGCGTTCTGGCAGTGAGTGTCCGCGGTCATCGAGGGTGATGTGTTCGTGTTTGTTGTGCGCGCTGACACCACGCTTGTTAATTTAGTCAGCAAGCGAACGTTTACTAATTGATACGACCGATAAAAGTACTATTATTAATTCGTATGGCGTTCTGATAATTTGCTATCGCAATCGATGCTTTGCCTTTCGGGCGAAACTGCGATTCTTTTTATTCTGTTTTTCACCGTCACTACAACGCGACAATATATTGGTCAGGTGTATACGTAAGGGACGGGGCCTGGGGTCGGCCTCAGCCTGCACACTCGTCCGAAGGCCCAGTGTGCAGTTTTAAACTAAGTTAACGATCTAAAGGAGGTTAGAGAAGTTGGATGTAAAACGAAGTTGTTTCGAATGGTCTTCCCATGCACATACAATACCGGAGTGGAACACGCCTTGTGATGTTGCGACCATTGCGTCAAAGGATATGCTTACAGCATCATTTTATTAGTGCGATTTGTTTATCTCTCTCACACAGAGACCCATTCATTAACCCATCCACCCGCTCACTATCTCACACTCACTCATTCTCACTATCTCACTCTAATGCTGATTGGCACTGTCAAATGAAAAAGTCGCAGACACTCTCGAAAGACAAAGCATTGATCGTGATATCAAATTATCAGACAGCTACACGTAGTAAGATTAGTAGATTTATCAGCTGTATCATCATCATCAGCCTATTTTTGTGTCCACTGCAGGACGAAGGCCTCTCCCAGCGATATCCATACTTGACATTAAGCGAAAAAAGATGTTATCGCACTTGGACTTTATACGGAACCTCACAGCGACGCCGATGACGGAAATAATTGCTATAGTAATAATAAAGTTCTTCTCTAAGCGTCTGCAATGGTAGTTGCGCAATGTCTGCATTGCATAGGATATGCGTCGTGTCAAGGACCATCCGTGAAAAAAAGCGCGTACGACTGTCATATCACAAGTGTTGTGCGATTAGCTGACGTACGTATATCACTATATTACTCTTTCTTTAGTTAATCTTCGAAATAGGCCAAATCATGGCATGCAGAAAGGCGACACAAGACAATGCTGTGAAGTAAAAGTTTTATTGAATATAACATAATGCAAAGGGAGACTTTAGCTTGGTGAGCCCATAGATGCAAAGAAGCAGTGGCTGCAGCCGTCAAGTTCATGACACATCGAGAAATTATATTCTTCAGGCGTACCGCGCTTTTGTTCCTGTGTTGTGGCGTATAGGAGGTGGAAATTCGCGCTTTAAGGACGCCTTCTGTAAACGCCACTTGCAATGTGGCGTTTCACTCTGGACAGCTTTCTTTTCCGTATATCCCATACATTTAATTAGTGGCGACAAGGTTAATGAAGTGATATTAAATAACTACATGATTTCAGCACGAAGCTACGTTTAATATTTCCTACGGGATCAAAAGTTAGCGTCACCGTGACTCAAAATTATTTTTGTTTTCGAATTTGTTTATTTCAGCTTTTTCTTAATTTCCGCTGATTCAACGATATCAGTCGCTGTGCCAGGCCGGCGGTTACGCGAAGCGATACTATAGCTTGCTGTGTGCGGAGCGGGGGCAACACAGTGTGCGCAAGTACGGTGCTTATCTTATCTCGATTTGCCGCTTCCTCGCGTAGCGAAACGTGCAAGCGCCCATAATCGTCATTGCTCCGCTCCTGCCCGTTTGGGTCGAGGGTAGCCATTGCGAAAATCAGCAGGTGGCAGCGAGACCCCTTTCTTCTCCTTTGGTCCTCCTCGCGCGCAACTGACCACTCGCAGTTCCGTACACGTATGGTGCCGAGTGGACGTCGACGGCGCAATACAGACGATCGCGTGCCGCATGGCTTGCGCCAGGAGAGTCGCCGCCGCCGACTGGTCGATGAGCCGGGAGGAACGTGTATACTATAGGAATAGTTCGCCGTGGGGCCTCGATCGCCTCGCATTACCGAAGCACTCTCCGCGATTGAGCGAGAGCTGTACACGTGTTATGTTTCACCCTGTGCTTCACGCTTGACCGTGCGTGCGTTGCTTTGTTGGGCAATAACGTGTGCGCGCTCACCGGCGTCGTAATCGTCGACAAGAACAGGCATCAAACCACGACCCAAACATGTGGCGCGGCATCCTCTGCAGCGTGTGTAGCGGTGTCTCTATTCGTCAGCATATAGTATACGGCACAATGCGACACCTTGGTCGATGCGGAGTGTAACAACGCCTGCAGGTGTTTGCCCTATAATGTTTGTATCTCCCGCGCGTTCTTGCCTCCTTATTATGCATGCACTGCGCGCAATAATGCTATAGTGGAGGCCGGCCCTTTGGGGAAACCGAAGCGGACCGGTGATGACGCCGCAAATGACTGCCACTCGATGGGTGGGCTTTTATTGTATCCATGTATAGTTTGCGCGCCGTGCAGCGATGACTGCTATATATAGTGTATGCAGATACAATAATGCGCGCACGTCTGAAGCGTTCGCTCGGTGTCGTCTCTTTCTTCTTTATCTCCAAGTCTTGTTATTGTATAGTGTTTGATTTGCGTAAGGAGATGCTTACATCTGCATAAGGCTCTGGCGTTGTATTAAAAAAAAGGGGAAAAAAAAGCAGCAACAACTCTAGGCCAGTACTCAAAAGGTCGCGCAAACAACATTCAGTTCAGGCCAACCAATCGTTAACATTGGCTGATAGCTAATCGTTTTCTTAAATGGGACTCTAAAGAGAAAAATAGATTGTGCTGTATTAGTAAATTACCCCCTACTACAATACGAGAAATGCCGCTCTGGCCGTGAGTATAAAGTTATGCCAGGAAATGCGCAACAGCGAGAGACTGGCGACGACGCGGCGCGTTCCAATTTCCGCACCAGTTTGCGCCATGACGTCATGAATTTCTGCGGCGTACGAGGGGACCTAGTTAACATTTTATTGATATAAGATACGGCTACATCGTATTCTAAAGGAGCCAGCTAAGGCTCAACTTGGCAAGTTTCGAGAACCTTTGCTGTGCCACAGCGGCAAATGCGAGAAAATTGAAATCCATATGGCTTCACATTGACGTACACCGGCGCTAAGGCTCTTGCGCGAAATTGAAGAAGTGCAAGTTTGGCCCGCATTTTCTCTTCTATAGCAGTCGGAGCTCTTGCCGCGGAATTAACGAAAACAGTGTGTTTGAAAGGATGTATGTTATCAGCCTAAACTGATTTAATGGTTGTCTTTATATATTGTCCCTGAAGTACAATAGAACGAGTTCCCCTGCGGGGAGTGGCGTCGCATCGGAAAACCTGCGTTTCGAACGTCGCATGCCTTTCTCGTTGCGAGAGTTTTTCGAGGCAGGGGTTCCGTGATGGCCGCCTTGAACGAGGCACGTATATGCAGTACTTCGAGCGCGTTATTCAGCGTAATTCCCCTTTCGCCATTCGTACATGAGAATGCTGTTAACGCAGCGAAGCTGTGCGCGTACTGAATTTCAGTGCTTGGGCGCTTGTACATATACATATAGGATCGCGCGATGGTGGCCAACGCCATGTACTGAACAGGCGTCGCTTTAACCTCGTGGCGTTGAGCCATACACCGAAATCGACGCCTCACTCCACTATAATTCGAACAGATAGAATGACAGCAGGCATATGAGCGCACGTGGATATTTTTTAAAGCTGGCGTACCCCCGCCCACTTACCTGAATCTGAATGTTGTTATTTGGCCACAAAGCTGTACCCCGTAACATAAAAAAGAACGTTATTATTAGGATTGGAGAATTACACGGCTGTGATACTGCTGGTGTTCTACCAGAACTTTGCTTTCCCCGCCAAAAAAGAAATTTAAAAAATAAGAATAGAAAAGTGCGTAACCTTAGTTTTCTAGTTCCGAAAATGGTTTTATAAACGAATAACATCAAAGGCAGCATCGCAATAATATGAAGTCTCCTCTCCTAATGACAATACAACCTCAGTCGTAATGCGTACGGTATAGTCACGTACCGCAAGGTCAAGAGGTGCATAGTTGATCGCGTACGTGCAAGAGGCATATACAAAATTTTATACATATATATTGGAGGCATATGTATCGTACTTTAGCATACACCGTCCTTTTCTCGCTGTCATGGGAAGTAAATAAGCTACAGACCACGAAGATCGCCTCAAACGTCGTATAGTTTCAGTCACAATAAACCTCTAAAAACTTATACAGACCGTGTGATATAATGCACCGAAGCGCTGGAATTCTGTCGCTTTCTTCGATAGTCATCGGAGATGAATTCTGGAGCATTTTTTTTTTCAAGTATGATGTGTGTGTTTGTTGTTGTCGTGGTAATCGTTGCTTGAATATAGCGCGACGCTATACACGACGAGAACGAGCGGTGAAAGCAAAAAAGTCGCCGTTTGGCCCGAAAGGCGAAATATCGATTGTGATAGCAAATTAGTAGACAGCGATACGAAGTAAGGATAGTAGGTTTATGGGTGGTATAAAGTCGTAAACATTATCCTACTAAATAAATTAACAATCGTTGTGTCATGCGTGCACAGACAAACCTAAACACGTCTCGCCCGATGAGCGCGGACACTCGCTGTCAAAACGCTGGCAGAGAGAGAGAGTGATTGTGAAGAGGAAGAGGTGCTATTTTCTGCAACCCTTTGGGGAGAACGACTGCATGAGGAAAAGCGGCAGCACCAGCGAGCGAATTGACCTTCGTGCCGCATCTCGCTTCAACGCGAACCACGGTGTAATACCCCTGACACACGGGCACTCTAAAGTCCTTTAGGTAAGGGGACATCTACCGGAAAGGCGTTCAGGCGCAGTGACACACGACAAAGGAGTATCTCCCTCCGCGCAAAGTTCCCTTGCGGGAAAGTAGATCGCGGGCATCTACTTTTCGAGCGGAAAGGTGTAGTCTCGCACACAGCGTGTACAACTCATCAATAGACGAAAACGTGTTACACAACTACGGTGCCCCGTAAGTATTTTTTTTTACCTTGGAAAATGTATTAATATTTAGCGGTAATCTGATTTGTCAAACCGTAAACATTTACTCTAGCTATATATACTCTCAAACGCTCGCACCACGTCACTAGCGCCGCCATGTTGAATTTCGAATATACGTATTATAAGCCATCAAAAATGGGAAAAAATGTTTTTAGGTTCTACAATCACTAAATGTAATCTACATGGGTAGCTTTTTGTAAATGTTTTCTCTTGCTGCTTGAACAAGCAACGCGTTTTTTTTTTTTTTTTTTTTTTTTTTTTGCGCGGCGTTTATCTGAGAAACCACCTAAATTGGTTGCGGTGCCGTGTGTCATCGGCGCAACTCCTTTCTGCAAAGGGTCCTTCGGAGTAACAAAAGGGGTTTCCTGCAAAGGACTTTACTTTTGCCCGTGTGTCAGGGGTATAAGATATATATTTCTCTGCGGTCATCGCAGATCGCTTTCAAGATAAGGCCCGCGCGGCCGCGCTCAGCCGCGCAAGACTCTGTCACCGCCGGAGTAGACCTACGCCTCCTCCTCCGCTTTCCTCCTCGCGCTCTCTTCACTATCGCCGTCTTTCGTACGTCTCCCGCTGCGCTTCGCGTTCGCTCTTTCATCCTTCGCTGTGCTCGTTCGCTCGGTTACGCCTAGGACATAGCCTCCTCGATAAACAAGTTATCGAGGAGGCTATGCATATGACGACGACGACAACGACGCTCGCCGCAGGAACGGGCGCCTAAGAGCTGCGATTTAATACAGGACGACATACTTGAATATTTACAGCGATTATAAGGGGGGAAAACGGTGTATAAAGCATGAAAGAAGTGTACCGCTGGAAATATTCAGCTTTCCCTTCCTATTCTTCAGAGAGCTGAACTTATTCAATTATGACAAGTGCAGCCATGGTAAAAACGCCCTTAATCAGGGGGGCGCCTGCAATGCAGCGTTTGCTTGTGTAACCCCTCCCCCCCCCCCCCTCGCGCGCGCTCATGCACACAAGCTTTGAAGCTCCAGAATTTGTATATAGTACAAGCTTTTGCCAAAAGCGCCATCTTCAACGCGTGTACAGCCGATGAGATTAACTTCCACGAGTGCAAACATGTCGACATACTTTAATATTAATTTACAGCGCTTTTAAGAAAAGGAAAACAGAAACCAGGACAGAAGTGCACTGTTGGAAATATTCAATTTCCCTTCCTGGTCTTTCTTCAAAGAGCTAGAAGTATATATTCAGTTATGTCAAGTGCAGCAGCAGTAGTAAAAACGCCCTGATTGAGGCGATGGCTGACTGGCCCCATTTTCTGCATTGATTGAAGAATGTCGAATAAAAGATAATTTAACTGGTGGTCGCACATTCTGCGTAGCAGTCCTATAGCGCCGTGCGCGGAGCCAGCAGGCAAATACTCGCTGGTTTAACAATCGCGCACCTTAGTCGGGACTAGTAACTAGCTCGTTCATCAGGTTTAGCCCACCTTAGACGGGACAAGCAAGTAGACAGACACAAGACAAATAGGCGCGCCTTTTGCCTGTTCCTGTCCCGTCTAAGGTGGACGCTTGTTAAACCTGATGAACGAGCTAGTGCAGCAACACGTTCTGTTAAGCCCGCAGGTACAGGTAGCCATAAATCTGACTTGCGTACGGTCGTCACACCCTGTTTGGGTTTGCGCAAATTAAGTGACTGTTTTAAGCGAGTGTATGCGGTATTTGTCGCAACTCGTCAAGCCTGAAAGGAAGTTACATCGCAGGTAGGCGTTCGGAGTCATCACGCGGCTGTTAAATTTCTGTCATCGAATTGCGTTCGCCGAGGCCATTAATCGAGGCGCTGATAATCGAACTTGGCGGGAAAATGCCACGTCCTCTATGTACCACTACGCATGTATATATGTGTGGTGAACTCGTATATGCATTATATTGACACGTGTACTTATATATGCTTTTCTCAGGACTGCATTTCACCCACTAACAAATTCATCGCTCAGCGCAAGACGCGCCTGCATGATTGGAGCTTACTGGAGTGTTATCGATGGTTCTATCCGTTGTCTGTTGTCACCGAAGCTGATTGTATGCGTGACGCGAATTGTGTATAGTACTTTCTGGAAGACCCGCGGGCACCAGGGATTACTCTGGAAACTTCGATGACTCATGTATAAAAGCCGACGCGCTTGACCGGCCGATGAGATTTCGACGATCGCCGACTGTTCTCGCCGCTATTGTTGTGCTTTGACTGTCATTTGCTTTTGTGGGTGCAAGTTTGCCCAATAAAATGTTACTTTCATCGTTCACAGTTTTGCTGCTGTGTTCTTCGCCGTCACTACTACGTGACAATGTGGACGAGCACGCGCGCCAGCTTGTTTCTGCGCGGACATGCAGATTCTGTACTCGTGAAATATAGGCCACGGTTCGGCCACGGTTCGGCGGGTATATAGGAGTATAGCGGGATTACATTGAAGAGGGATGCGCACCCTCCTCTCTTTCCCGCACTTTCTGTCGTGGCGGTGAATGTATATTGGAGGTATCCGCATGCATATGTAAGCGGCGGGATAAAGGATGCCCCGCATTTCGGCCGCCCGTGTGCACTTCGAGTCCCCTGATTAACCTGCCGAGGAGCTGCCGTGCGCGGTCGCATCCGTCCATTTCACGGCGCTCATTTAATCGCAGCGCGCGCGCGCCGCTGCTCGCCGTATCCACGCAGAGCAGCCTCTGTGCCATCGTTGTCACACGAACGTCCGACTGCGACGCTATTTTACGTATACGGTTGCAGCTTTGCCGTCATAAACCATCAGCTATGGAATTAGTCTTGAGGCTCTTGCAGTCGGCGTATATATAGCGAAATAACTTGAACGGAATGCAGAAAGTTTGGAAATTCTGTGTACCGGAGGCGAATGCCGTCACAGTTTTAAGTATCCCGAGTTAAGTTCAGACCAGTCGCGGCCGTGTATACCGAATATTCTCTGCGCACGCTGGGTGCGCCTTCTTCGTCGGTGCTGGAGCCCTGATATAAATGCAGGGCTCCCTATATACACATTGGAAACCCACTGCATGCAGAAAACGTGATGATTTGCTTCAGAGTTAGTGGACCAGGGATGTTAGGAGAAGGAAGAGGGTTAGAGGTAGCCTAGCTTCATGCGTTTGCAGAGGCTGCACAAGGTGCAATTGTCCGCCTGCGGCTTTTGTTCGGCGCCGTCGAAGCATGGTTAAAGTGCCCGGAGACTGTGTAGCAGTGTGCGGTGGGTGTGGCTGACTGAGAACCGGCGGTTGAGCGTCCATGTGGCGCACAGGAGGGTGTAATCTGCTTCGAATCTATAGCCGCCGGAGTGCAGTTGTTGGACGGCTCGTATTCCATAGCAGTGTTGAGACTTGGCTCTTGGCTGCGGATTGGCTACGTGTACAATATGCCGCGGTGTCTACACTTTCTTCGTGGTGAGCATCGTGTTGGTTTAGCCGGCGTCACGCTCGTTTCGTCATTCGGTGGCGCAAGTATACGCTTTCAACGAGCCAGCCATGGTACTCTGCCGATGTGCCATAGTGATTCGTGCGTGAAGAGGTGGAAGAGGCGGAAACCTCCTGCACTTGTGCGTCCGTCCGTGGTCGATGTGCGGAGAAGCGTTCGACCACGGAAGCGGAGAAGCGTGTATAGCAACGGTTACCCAAGCGCTGATAGCGAAGTGTCGCTTTGAAGAAGAGATAATAAAACATTACCGTGAAATTATCCCAGTCCAGTGCTGGCGATGGGACGTTGGCGAGCTCTTGAGCATTGGTGTTCGGCGGATCAATGACTGTCTGCCAAGTGGCTGGCAGGTTACCGTGGCCTCCATAAAAGAAAGATCACACACTGTGGTGGCTGCCATGGATCGAGGGTGAGCAGACGGCTTAGGCGTTTGCGCGGACACTAATCAGTGGTCCGTGTAGAACGCTCTACCTAATGTCGAAGCAAGTCCTGCAGCTGTGAGGCCGGCGGACGCAGCGGTGGAGTATACCGTGTGCAGCATGCGGCAGGGCGCGTCAAACGGCGTGCTTGGAAAAAAAAAACCAAAAACATACTGGTCGTTGATACGGCGGTCGGCTGTATACGCAGAGTTGCTCGAAGGAGAGCGTCGTGTGTTGTTTAGGTGAATGTGCGTGTAATCAGGGCGAGAGAAAATTTCGTAGTGGATCGGAGTAGTGGCATCTTTAAACTTGCGCTCATTCAATGTCGCGTTCGAAGCCAATAACAGACTGTTTGCTTCGTGTAGTCGTAACTGTGCCTCTCGGTTTCCCCGTATTGTTCTTGCTCATTCATTGTCACAGGCAGTTATAGGGCGTCCCAGTATCCGTCCCTCTTGGCGCGATATGTTCGCCATATTTCGCCACCGCTTGTCGCTCCCCCTTTCGGTGCACACTGTTCGTACCGGTATGCCTGAGGGAGCTGGGAAACCTTCTTCCGCAGAGGCGCACGAGCTCTTGCAAGTGGCTGCGAGAGAATAAGCTCGATGCGCGGAAACGTGCTGGTGGCTTGCAGATCGCGATGTCCGACGGCGGCCATATAAACGGAGCACATATAATACAGATGTTTACTATATTACCGTGCGGCTGCGTACGGGGACGTGACACGGCTAAAACTGTTTATTTTGTAATTATAGGAGGAGCACAGCGAATTTTGCGCCTTTCTCGCGGCCCCCTTTTTCTCCGCGCGGTCCTCATAGTGTATAGGTGGCGTTGGTGATATATGCGCTGCATGCGCAGCCGCGAAGCAGGAGTCTTGCTGCCTCGCAGGGCGTTTACACGAACCTTACAGAAGTGCGTCGAACCGTCTTTTCGGGCTGAAGCTCGCCTGTGCGGCTTCTGTGAATTCGCTATGGGGTCAGGAAGAACGCCCGTGAGCAAATATGCATCTGCTTTTCACAGTGCACGTGGTCATTTTTGCATATACATATCCCCCTCCTTTCCTTGTAGCCCTGATTCTGCGGTATCTGCAGTGTCTCCAAGCGGTTGCAGTTGTCCGCAGTTCTTCGGCAACGTGGTATATAGTCCAAGACCCCTTCACAAAGTATAGCGCTCACGAGAACTTCCATATTTTGTTTTGCCTCAAGGTCCTTATATACGTACACTGCAGCATCAGTGGGTGTATCTATTATATTGACGCATCGCAGTTCACAATGAAAAACGATAAAAATAAATAAAACTGGAGTAATATTTTACTTTTGTGCATAGTTGCATGGTTTTCCGTATGCTGGCCATCGCAGCATAATCGTCGCGGTCATTATAGCGGATCCCTATTGATTTAGGCATAATGGGAAGTAATGTTCCATCGGCTGCCCATTCCATCAGATGAGTGATTTTAGAGGGAGGAGAGAATGCGCTGGATTCTGCATACAGCCCCGATACGCAAGCAAAGGGGGGTTATAGGCATAGTGCGTGCATGCCACGCGGGGCTTATATACCTCACTGAGCACACCATGCCGCCCGCCCCGGCCCATACCGCGAATGCCGGACATGCCTTTACTTCACCGTTCGCTCCCTCCCTCATCTATAGTATGGTCATTCGCCATATTGATGTTCTCTCATCGGATCCGCGGCCGACCGTCATCGATTTTCTCCCACCCCTATGCGCGTACAGAGGAGGCGCCCTGTCGTCTTAACCTGCTCGTGTCACCAGGCTCCAGCGACGCCTAATGAATTCGAGTCCGCATGCGCACTCGGTTACCTATAGCGCCCACAAATCAAGCTGTAAAGGTGGACGTAAATTGCTTGCAGCTATAAAGCTTGCACTCGGCGTTCGTTCCGCTCGGTCATGGTCATAAGCCAAATTAGTGCGAAATGCCCCCCCCCCCCCCCCGAGAAGAGAAATAAAGAAAAGGAAGAAGAAACGCCCGACTGTCATTTATTAAGCAAATGGCTAAGAGGAAAAATTGCCGTACATCAATGAGAACGAAGCGTAGTGTAGGACAATAGTGCGTTAATTCGCGGAACACATGCACATGCACGGTCGCAGGCCGAGCACGTGTCGGCATCCGCGCAGCCGGCTTCAGCCTCCAGTCCGAAGCGTCACGTGTTTGGCGCCATACGTGACTGAAAGATCGTGCGAAGTTCAGGTCGGATTTCACAAGAACACGTATAACCGTTATTGGTTGCCATTGCCGGGCTCTTTTGCTGTCGTCTCGCTGTAATGCAGTCATTAACGATTGGGCGGCTGCCTCTGTTCTTACGAACGGGAGTCCGTCGTGCCTGTTCCCGTGTACGGTCCCAGGATGTTCGTATGTGTGTTTGGAGCTGGTTTTCTTTCGCAAATAAGGATATATGTCTGCATGCAGCCCCCATTTCTCGCAGATCATGCACACGCACGCGCGACGCCTTTCGCGAATCGGGGGCCGAATTCGCAAAGCTTCTCGCTCGGAGAACTGCTTGAAATTGGCCAAACCCCCTTAATTCGCTTATATATTCAATAATCGATATCAGTATTGACCGACGTCTGTTTACCAACCGCTCAAGCGTACGAACTGTTATGCGAATAGGCGCCAGAAGGTATTATATGCTGTAGGTTCACTTGTTTATCAGAAATTTACCTGACGTGGACATGTAGAACTTTCGTTTTCTTTTATGCCGTCATTATACTTGCCTTGACTGACCGGAGCTGCAGCGCTAACATGACCGTGTTTATATATGAATGCTAGTGCAAAGGATCTTGTGATATCGCAGAAGCTCTATAATATGCTTCGAAGTATAAACCAAAAAAAATTATGGGGTTTTGCATGCCAAAACCACTATCTGATTATGAGGCACGCCGTAGTGGGGGACTCCGGAATAATTTGGACCACCTGGAGTTCTTTAGCGTGCACCTAAATCTAAGTACACGGGTGTTTTCGCATTTCGCCCCCATCGAAATGCGGCCGCCGTGGCCAAGATTTGATCCCGCGACTCGTGCTTAGCAGCCCAATTAACACCATAGCCGCTAAGCAACCACGGCGGGTAGGCTTCGAAGTACACACGCGGTATATGTGCACACTGAAAAAAAAAAAAAAAGCCACACTGCGTTGTATGTGTATCTGGTGGTGAGGCTCACCTTGATCACTGCGTTCCCGCTTCGAAGCTATATAGATGCGGCAGGCCTCTGTGACCTCCGGAGTGCCTCGTATACAAGGCTGCTACTATATATCCTGAATATGATGATGACGACGCTTTACGGTATTAATGCACATAGTAACAAGCATAATGTGGACAGAGCGTATAGGGGAAAGACGATCACTAATGCGTTATTATTTAGTAGCGCGTTCGGCCGTCGTAGTTCTTTTAACTTCTTTTTTTTTTCTTACCTAGAACTTTTCAGCTTCTTAGAGAAATCCTGACAGACGCGTTACCTTAAGAAAACCAGAGGCAGAATCCACAAAGCTTTTCGCTCGTAAGCGCTCTTCACCAGTGCCCGGCCGGCCAGCCTTTGCTATTAGTATGCCCAGCATCAATTAAGAGTGGCTGGCATCTTCTAATACAAGAAAAAAAAACGAAAATAAGAAAAGTACATGTCTAGAAGTTCTTTGCGTGGGAACAAGTGCTAATCCGGACAGTCACACAGCAAGTGTATCTGTTTGGGTAGGCCTGCACGATAAACAGCTACAAACGTATATAGTATATATGCCTGTATAGTCGGCGGACGCCACACCGGTATATGTAATTGTGGATAGGACAAACTAAGAAGAAGAAAAAACAAAGATGTGGGGGTTAGGGGAGGCATGTGAGAAGCGATATATACGAGGGCGGAAGACAATGCGGGAGGACCACTGGAGTGTCGTGGGAAATTATTTATCCCCCCCCCCCCTCTCCTCTTAGTTCACGTTTACTTTCCTTCGGGGATTTGTTTCCTTTCTCTTTCGGAGGCGGGGCTTGCAAGGCTAGCACCGTGAAGCCGACTGTCGCCTTCGAGAAGCAGCGCGTCGGAAATGGGCTTCTCCTCCTGGGCTTCTCACGCCAAGGAAACCCCAGGCCACCGCAAATTGCGCTCACGTTGTTTCCCGCGTGCCTCTGAGCTGGCTGGAAGCCGTTTGTCTTTCCCGTCCGTGTTATCCTTCGCGCGCACTTAACTTTCTCTCTCTACCTTCTCCTGTCTCGCTGTGCTGTGTCTGGAAAAGAATCCGTTCAGTGCGCACACCTATATAGGCTTCGCGCGCCCGTCGTCCTCACCGAAAAGCGGACACGCTGAGGCTCGCGCTGTGCTGTACTCTGTCGCGGCACGTGAATCCGCACTCACCTGTTACAAAAGTGGATTTAGACAGTCTTGTAGACTTGGGTCTCATAGGAATTTTGTAGAATTGTGTAGGAAATGTATAGGAAAAATTCTGTCATAAGTATGTGGACAGTCTTTAGACTGCAGACTTCTTCTGTAGACTGACCAACTTTTCTGCGTATTTTTTTTTTTATCTATGGAAAATATAACAGGCTGAAGTCGTTCCGGTGTCTGTTTCACTAAGTCTATCCCTGGTCTACAGCTGAGTTGGAATGGAAATGGAATGTTGGCACCAGTCTGGCAGATGGAATGGAATGGAGTTGGAGTGAAATAGCCATGCACATAGTCCCGGAGCGCATCTATTCAAAAATATATATTTAGCTGCTAGGCACGGAAGGGCGCAAGTACCATTAACAGTTATAAAGATACTAGCGTTTCATTTACCGGTATTGGAGGAGTGGAATGGGTCAGCTCAGCCACTCCTGGGACTGGGAATGGTCCAACTCTCACAATTCCGGGGAGTTATGTGGAGTGCAATTGCGGGGATCTCCACAGTCCGGAATGAAGTGAGAATGGAATGGAGGGCCCTACTCCGCAACTTTGGTCTACATAGAGTCAAGTTAGGTTGGCTACGCATTTTAGTCTATTTCATGCCCATAGACAGTCGATAATTTATAATCAAGTAACTATATACGTTTTCTATGGAATGTCTAAATACGTTTTATAAGGACCCAGACGCGGGGAAATGGTTGTGGCAGCAGCGCCGTGCGAGAAACTCCAGATAATGCGCGGGGTGGCTCGTTCTCTATAACGAACCATTTCCATTGTCTTCGCCCTTCTGACATTTGCTCAGACACCGCAGTTTATTACTATTGCCGGAATCGGCCACTCAGCGCGACGTGTATCAATGTCAAATGAAATGCCTTCTCTCTCTCGTATATACATGTCCGCACTGCCGACTGTCCCGTTGTCGCACCAGTAACCGCTTGGCATCATTCGGTGAGAAACAGTTAAGCTCTGCTAGTAAACTATACGTGTATGCAGTATAGGCGAAACAGCCACTCTTACCGTGAAGTGTGGCTTGGTAAGCGAGGAAATACGACATCTGGATGGCGACGCCGCATTGAGGTTTCCACACCAGTTTGCCGTGACGTCGCGAATTTTAGCAGCGTCTGCTGTCTCCTCTGCTTACTTGTTTATCAGCTAAAGGAAGACTTCACTGCATTAATAAAGGACGAAAGACTCAACCTTAGCACGTTTCGACTCTTTTTTTTTTTTTTTGTCAGAACGGCCCGAATACCAGAAGATACATTGCAATAGTGACGTCAAAGTGTCTTGCAAGTGCCGATGGGCACGAAATTCAGGAACTAGACTTTATTTAGCCTTCATTTTATCCAGTACTAATCGAACTGTTCCTTCTTTGCGAATGATTGCAGGGTTTTGAAACAATGTGTTACCAGTCTAAGTAATTTAGTGCTGCTTTTTATTGTCCCTTCGAAAATGTTTATCGCTCAGATTTTTCGGTTAAAGCTAGACGAGAGAGAGCAAAGGCCAGTGGTGCCTTTCGTTTGTTGTGAACATGATACGCAGTTCGAGAACATTTATGGATGAGCAGGAGTTGGGATGCATGCTCCAGAGAGCGTCGCTTTTTAATGCGCGCGTTATTAATTGGCACCGCTGGAATTCGGCTAACGACGAACGCGAACACTAGCGTATATACATAATTTTTCCGCAAATAATGGAATTAATCATGTGAACTTAGATTTTCTAGTTATTGATATGTAAGAGCGAGAGGGGCGTTACACGTGCGCTTCAGTTCTGTATGTTTGGGTGCATGGCCACAGAGGGCCCTGACTATATACCGGGCGTTTTTTTTTTTTTTTTTTAGAAGGTCCAAAACTTTTAGAAATTGCCTGTGTCAGATAGCACAATTTTAACCATTCATCTAGATTACTCGGTGAGGCGGCCACAACTTCTACTAGAAAAAAATGCTTGAATAAATAAGTAGCATAATTACGCTAATAGACTTTTTTCATCAATTACTCTACGGCACATATTTCAATCTATGAATTGTTATAACCAGCGAGTTCGCAAGGCGTATCCGCTTGGAACGAATTGTCAAGACTGCACCAGTTTCGAGATGTTCTCAAAGTGTCGGATGAAATGCATTAATTGCCACGATTATTTCTTTATCTCGTCGTCATCACTGCGTTGTCGCCATACAGTCGTCGACGTTCTCGTGACCGACCTTGGCATGCGAGTGTCATATAGCAAAGTGGGCCGATATACCGGAAAGAATGCACGTCGCCCCAAGCAACGGAAGCCCCGGAATTACCCCTATACATATATTCTAAATAATCGTGTCTTTATCAATACGGTCGCTACATTGCTTGATTGCTAATCGCATTATACCGTTGACATGCATCGCGAGATGAGTTCTCCCGGAATTTCGCTTCTTCCCTGTTCTGTATATTGTTTCGTAGCAGCGTATTGTTAAAAAAAAAAAAAAAAAAACTGCGAGAGCACTGTTGCCAGTTGGGATGCTTATGCGCTTCGAAAGGACGCCGTGCCTTCTTGTGCGTTAGATGCTGGACCCAGTTAGCAGACCGTTTTGGTGGCTTGATTTTCCCGGCTGGGGAAGAGTGAGCGGGTGCGTGCGTTATAAGATATCGTTTCGCGCGCAGTAAGATCTCATTGCGTCATACCAGAAACCCTTGTCGTACCTATTCTTGTGAGTACTCCGCAGGATGGGGGATGACGGATGGATGACGCAGCTAGCACTGGCATCAGTATAAGGCGCTCTTCGGCTGCCAACGGAGCGGCATGTAAGCGCATTCGGCTAAGTGAGATACGCGGTCGCATTTAGTGGCCCTGTCGAGTATAGACGCGGGCACCCTGATTTAGGGGCCATAAATGCCGCGGGTATCACTTACAGGGGGAGACGGCTCGCTCGTCCCCACACGTATGCTTTCTCTGTATTATGAGCTGCACCGCGTTCCCTGCATGTCAGTTGAGGCGCCCAAAGCCCGTCCACTTATGCCTCGCGGTGTCCGCTTACTCTGTTCCGTAGATAGGATGATGGCCAATTTGTTGGCTCCGGATATAGCCATGGAGCGCCACTCTTGGCGTCCGCCGGCCGACAACTTATACGGGCACCGACTCGAGCATCGTCCCGTCTCTGCATGTCATTCTGTGTTTCCGCTCATTTAGTTTGTTGGTGCGAGTATAGATAAGTATTATTGCGATAGCAGTTATATGGACACGCCAAAGCGGATTTATGCCGTCGGCGTCGCCGTCAGGTTCCGTATGACGTCAATGGCGATGAAATCGTCGCCGCGCTCCGGACGCTGTATGTGCGAGTGAAAGGGCGCGAGGGACGCGCGCTTTCACGGGGAGCGAACGCACATCGGAGAGCTAACGCGCGTTCTGCGCCGTGCTCCCTAAAGGGCTGCAGAATTAAGCGTCTCTTTCCTCCTTTACAATCACCATATATAGAGAGCAAACGCCACTTCTTCCGTCGCGCGAAAGGCCGTGGGGGGACGGGAGGGAGGGAGGGGATGCGACGTTTAGCTGCGGCACCAAATGCATATTTATATAAAAACGTTGCGAGGCGAGAAGGTGGGTAAGATTTCCGACGCTGCTCGACGAGTGTCCCATTCTGATCTCGTCTAAAACCTCCGAGCCGCCCCCAGAGGCACCGGCAACAGTCACCAACGCCGCGCGCGTTCGGTGCGAACGCAGGCGAAACGCCGACGGCGTCGACAACAGTTCTGCGCGGTGCTGGTGCTGCTGCATGTCCAAGATTATACGGCTGATAAAACTACTATCCTTACTCCGTATAGCTCTCTACTAATTTGCTATCGCAATTGATGCTTCGCCTTTCGGGTGAAACTGCGACAATTTTTTTTTATTTTCCTATTTTCAATGCCGTCCCTATGTTTGTATGTTTATCTAGACGTTGTCATTCTGCCCGATTCTTCCAAGTGGCTCTTTTTTTTTTTCTCTGTTACGGCGATCTACACTATACATGTTCTGCAGATAGTCGACTTCATTATTTATGTTTGTGCCCTTGTGTACGGTGTCTCGTTCACTCTTCGCACCGACGAGACGCTGTACATGTTGTATTAATGGCGCGAGATAAATGTTTCGATACCCGCCGTGGTTGCTTAGTGGTTATGGTGTCGGGCTGCTAAGCACGAGGTCGCGGGATCGAATCCCGGCCACGGCCGCCGCATTTCGAATGCGAAAACACCCGTGTACTTAGATTTAGGTGCACCTTAAAGAACCACAGGTGGTCCAAATTATTCCGGTGTTCCCCCCCCTCCCCCCCCCCCCCACTACGGCGTGCCTCATCATCAGATTGTGGTTTTGGCACGTAAAACCCCATAATTTAATTTTAACTGTTTCGATTGCCGTTCCCGGCGGCCGCATTGCGATGGGGCACAATGCAAAAACGCTCGTGTACAAGCAGACCGAAGAACGTCAGGTGGTCATAATTAATCTAGAGGCCTCCGCTATGCGGTGTCTCTCATATTCCAGGTACTTTGGACTTTCCATGTAACTTTGGACGTTCACACCTAGTCAGTCTGACTGACTGGCTGACTGACTGACTTGGTACTGAATTGAATGCATGAAAGAAAACTGTTTTGCGATCATTTCTGAGTGCAGTCAACGCGTGTCTGACCTCTACAGGAGGGACGAAAAACTATCAGCGAAAGAAGATTTTCGCTTCTACAGAGCCCCAAGGATGGAGAGACGCTCCACACGTTCTTTCCTCTTGCTGTTCAGTGAACTAAGGCGTACGTTCTCGTCATGAAGGCGGAGTCAACGGCGTCTTGGGCCACCTGATTGGACGGAGATATATCACCGGTTTCCCTGGTTTAAGGATCTAGAGAAAAAACCGACGCCATTAAAGGGGCGCTGAACCACCCCTCGGGCTTGGTGAAATAACATAGTCCGCGGGTAGCATACGCTGCTGCGATCATCTCAGCCAAGTTTTGCTGTCGTATACACAATGCGCGGAGCTCGCACGCGGAGCGCGAAGTCGTCTTTCTTTCAAACACTCTCGTTTCAACAGAGGCCATGATCCTCACTCTCTTCTATGTGCTTTATTACGTAATAAAGCACATTCCAATACGCGGCTGCTATTGGTCGCTGCGGTCGGTTACACCGCAGCCGCCGCTGGGGTGCCGCCACAAGTCCACTGGCTAAGCGCACTAGTCGTTGAGAAAAACCGCGTTTGGCTTATAACGTTTAGCACGTCGTAGGCACCAAAGCCGGTAGTCGTGACGTCTACGTTAACAGCCAAAATGAAATTTGAGATGCGCGCCACGATTACGCTTCGAAGGCGGAGCGTTGTGGCCCCGCCCCAATCCGCCGTAGCCTTCGCAGTGCAAGGCATTCAAGAAGGAAGGGGGAGCACAGCTTCTGCTGTGTTTGATTCCCAATAACTCTGCTTCTTCTGAACGCATTGAAGTGCTTTTTGCGGCAAAGTATTTCCGAAATAGCCTATTTTCACCTCAAATGTATTTCTCCACTTCGATAAAAAAGTGGTTCAGGGCCCCTTTAAGCGGACATCTTGGGTGTGTTTCGGGCGTGCCTTGATAGCGATGGAGCTTTGTGCATCGATTCAGTCATGTAGAGTGCTCAGATATAACGTGCTATACTATGACAGCCCTAGTATAGACCTGTAAAAAAATCTGTGCTCCAATGCTTCCTGTAAAGATGTAAACAAGCGCGCTTCTGCAACTTCGACCTGCCGACCTCTAAACTCCTCACCAGCAAAGCAAGTCGCGGCGATGGAGACGGATGACGGCGTGAGTCCACTTAACTAACCTAGTGTGACGCCCAGGTGGCGCAGGCCAGCTATACACAGCTTTGAGACGCTCCGGCGGCGTAATCAAGAGACCCCCCTTTAAGCGACGCCCTATTCCGAACCACACTCGGATATTCCGAGCAACGCTTGGATAAACATTGGGATCGAGAACAAAACCTTGCAGTTCTCTCGGGAGTGCCTTCGAAACTCTTGACGTTAAGGTTGTACGTAAACGCATAAACAGCCACTTAAGTGGGAGGAGGAACCCGCCATATGGTAGCTATGGCGTTGCGCGCTGCTGAGCGTGAGGTCGCGAGCTGAGTTCCGGTCGCGGCGGCCGCATTACGATGGGGGCGGAATCCGAAAACGTGCGAGGTCCGTACATTAACCCCGAATGGTCAAAATGAATCCGGAGTCCCCCCCTGCTCATAATCGTGTCATGCCTCGTAATCAGATCGTGGTTTTGGCGCGTAATACTCCAGAATTTAATTAGTTAAAGTGGAAGCCGCTGCTGTAGCTAAACGCGGCGCTCGGAAGTTGTGGTTCCCAATCCTCCGGGGGTAGTGCGTTGTTTCTTGGTAGAAAACGCAGCGGGTCGCAGACAGGAACTAAAGAGACAACGCGTGACAAGCGACGCAGTGTCATGCGTGAGAAGTTACTTAGAACCAATGAGTTCATGTCAGCGTAGTGAGTTGCTTTACTTAATATACAAAAGCGGTTACGCGCTTCGAATTTAAATCATTCTGAGTTGGCGTCCTGTGTGTGCCTATAGTCCTTTTCCTGATGGTTGGAAACGTGTCGCATTTGTTTTTCTGTTTTTTTTTCTTCTTCTGTTCTGTAACGACGCAAAAACAGCCTCAAATGGCAACTGTAATGAAGTTGTCTTTTCTTCGATATTCACTTCATTTCGCTCTTAATCGTGAATAATAAAAACAGGAGGTTAATCTTAAATGCGCTGTTCATTTTAGAAAAAAGGAATTTCATTATGTTTCTTTTTTTTTTTCTGGGAGTAAAGTATGCGTGTCTGCGGGAGGAGTGGGGAGGTGCAACGGTTATACCAGAGGACAGTATATTTAAAAAAAGTGTGTGTGTGTGTGTGTGGGGGGGGGGGGGGGTTCTTCATTAATTTTTCAGTTGTGAGTGTGAATTTGTGTTTCTTTCTTCCACTCCGTGTTTTTCTTCCTGCGCAATTCACAAGTATATATATACAGGGTGTCCCAGCTATCACGCAGCACGATTTCAAAAAAGAGGAACGGCGTTACGCGAAGCAAACCTAGCGCGTAGCCGCCAGTATATTTTTCGTTACTGAGATTTAATTAGGTAATTGTAATTAATTATACAACTCGAGAAGTACTGTCCTAATTATCAAAGTGTCAATGAGAAGATTGTAGAGCAACATGAAAAACTCCCCATACAGCTTTCTGTTGCTCAATACGTGCTGCATAAATGTGTTTTTCCGAGCATGAAAGAAGCCCGCGAATACACGCAAAGTGCCTCGAGCGGCCAGTCATGCGGCAATTCTGCGTGTATTCGCGGGCTTCTTTCACACTCGGAAAAACACATTTATGTAGCAGGTATTGAGCAACAGAAAGCTGTATCGGGAGTTTCTCATGTTGCTCTACAATCTTCTCATTGACACTTTGATAATTAGGACAGTACTTCTCGAGTTGGATAATTAATTACAATTACCTAATTAAATCTCAGTAACGAAAAATACTGGTGGCTACTCCACTGTACTGGAAACAATACGCACTAGGTTTGCTTCGCGTAACGCCGTTCCTCTTTTTTGAAATCGTGCTGCATGATAGCTGGGACACCCTGTATATGCATCTAGATCGACTCGGTCACTTCTGTGCAATAGGGAGAGACGTGAGATTGAGGCACCCTGTACTGTGCGGAGCGTATCAGCGACGACTGTCGGCAGTTACGAACAGTAGGGTTCTAGACGAAATGACAATTCTTGCCGGTCAAGATTCATAGCAGTGGACAACACATACGATCACAAATGGAATTATGATTTGGGCACGTGCGTCTGAGTTTAGGGCATATATTGCAATCGCGAAATTCAACTCAGTCCTCAAGCCATATCCGCTAAAACTGATGCGTATATCCTGGCTATACGTACCAATCCGTCCCCAAATCGCGCTTCTCTACAGGAATCGTTCATTCGCGTTAGGTCTGGTAGGCTAACACGGTGTCGGACACAGCGCTGTAGCGAACGCAGTCTCGAAACCCCGCAAGCGTTCTCTGAGGTCATAACATTCCGTTCTAAGGTGTGAATCGATATGCCGGCCGGCTGCATCCATGCATGGCTTGTCGTAAGCTCCACCGGCAGCCCGCGTTCTTTCTTTGTTTGTTTGTTGTTTGTCTTCTCGTCTCTGTGTTGCGCGAGACGTAGCGAGACCCGCAACTGCACTCTTTTCTCGTCGCCTTCTGTGAGCCACTTCCGAATCACCGTTCAGCCCATCCTCTGCGCTTAATCTTAATACTGGCTGCCGAACTGAAAGCGCGCGGTGCGGGAGACTGCCCGCCGCTGGGTGCAGCGGTGCGCACCGGTCAGGAACGGCGCGCGAGTGAAACGATACAATGCCGCCAAGATGCCCGCCCCGGGGGCAAAATCCGAAAGACGAGCCCGCCTTCGTCCCCCCCCTCCTCCCCTACCTCCCCCTCCCGCACCGGCTGCGACCACCACCCCTCTCTGAGTGTGGCCCGGGTGCTCTTTTCCTCCGAAATCCCGGCCGTGGCCGCGAAACTTGCTGCCGAAGTAGCGGCAGGAAAACCGCGGTTGCCCGCGGCCTCATTCGCAAGTCAAACACGCGCGGCCTCGTTCCTTTGTCTCCCCCTCCCCTCCCTTTCCCACCTCAGGCGCAGATCCTTTGTCTCTTCCCTTTCCCCATTTCTTTTTTTCTTCGTCATATTTGCTGGTGGTACTGTCCTGTGGCAAGAGGGTGTATCTCTCTCTGCACCTTGTATCATATTTGCCCTTGGTGTTGACAGTCGCGCTTGTGAGAGCTAACGAACAGCTGCTGTGCATGGCTGCGTGGCTGGTTAACATTGCTTCTTGTTAGCGGCGCCGAGTGTTTCCTTTGCTTTCTTCTCGCGTGCACTCTCCCTATTTTCTTCTGCTTGACAAGATTGCGACAAGTGCGGCAAGTTACCTGCTTACCTGACAGTCTACCTGACTATATAGACAGTGGGTGGCCTATTTAAAAGTGCGAAGCACTTTAGGCGCCCGGGCTGTTGTCGGCGTCCGTCGCGTGTGATCTGTCGTGATCACGCTCAAAAACAAGTGCTCAAAACTGGGTTCGGAACAAGTGCAGAATTGATCGAAACCGGTTCAAAATAAACTGACTTGATTCAGAATAACTTAAAAGACAGGAATAATCAATCATTAAGCGCATTAATTAACAGAAATTCGTTAAAATCGCTTCTATAGTAACGAGCTTCTAGCTCCATGTGCGTGGCGGTTTCCCACCAGTTGTGCCTTAGCCCAGGTGTCAAAACGGATGATGGATTGCTAGACACAAGGTAAAAACAGGATAGAGCAAGATAAACACAAGAAGAACACAAGGGAAACACCGGCGAATCACTGCCCGCACTTCCCCAGCTTTCACGTTGAGTGGAACTGCATTAACGCTGGATTTGAACTACACAAGGGCAGGATGCACAATATATTTTTTTTTGTGCTTCCTTCCTTTCTTTTATGGAGCGGGGGGTGGGGCAGAGAAGGGGTCAGCAGCCCTGTTAGTTATGACTTATCAGAAAGGCCGTA
Source organism: Dermacentor silvarum (assembly GCF_013339745.2). Classification (NCBI taxonomy): domain Eukaryota; kingdom Metazoa; phylum Arthropoda; class Arachnida; order Ixodida; family Ixodidae; genus Dermacentor; species Dermacentor silvarum. The sequence goes on from NC_051154.1 coordinate 305,592,878, forward strand.
TAGCGGAAAGCTCTGGATTAATTTGAACCACCTGGAGTTTCTTCAACGTGCACCCAAGGCACAGTACCCGAGCCTGTTTTCTGCCCCCCCCCCCCCCCTTATTTTTTTTTTCACCTACGGGCCCTTAAAAGTATGCGACAGGTGACGCTTGCACGCAAGCTTTGGTAGTTTTTTCATCTGTCTCTTTCTCTCGGCTCTCTTGGACAGACGGACGGACGTCCGTCCGTCCGTCCGTCCGTCCGTCCGTCCGTCCGCGGTTCTTTGAACCACAACACTCAAGGGTATTAGGAAACACGAAATTGGTAAACATCGAGTGGGCATTTCCATGAAAGTCTTCGCAAATATAAGCACGCATCTTACGCGACCGTACGCAAGCGACTTCGGTTGTGTTACGAAAAAGCAGAACGTCGGTCTGCAGGAAGACAATGTGTTCGGGCTGCGTGCGTTCCTGTCACATAGATGCCGTATCGGGGAGGAAACATCAGTCGCAGCCTCCACGCAACTGTTTTCGAGCAAGCACAGCGGGTCCGTGCGGTCATCGTCGTTCAAGTGCCGTTTCGTGACGCTGTTTTGCTAATGCGAAGCCTCACCAACTCGTTCAAGTTGTTCACGATTAGCTTTTGCGACGCGCGTAGCTCGAAAAATCGCGCACACTCTGTAAGGCCTCGCGGTATGGATCTTTAGGGAGCCCGACCTTGAGTGTATATATGGTCAATGTCGCGTCTTCCGCATTCGGACACCACGTGTTCTTGCTTTGGCTGGTCCAGTCATGGCTATATATGCAAACGATAAATACTGACAAGCCTTATAGAGCGCCGTAAATAACACAATGTAAAATCCTTTATACAGTCAGTTTCCGTTTCGTTTCCGAGGAGGATACTGTGTTGTATACAGACGTGGTGACGCAGTATGTGGTCACGTGACAGCAGGACATTGCGACCGTATAGAGTTTTGTACAATAATCACTAGAGGGAACTCTGGCGCTGCGATTTGCGATTTATAATCCAGTATCTTGTTTAATACGAGTTTACGAAGCCGTTTGAAGCCAGAAGGACGAGGTTTATAGGCAAAGCCACGCATATATATATATATATATATATATATATATATATATACTAACCATCATTCCCAAGCTGGATTTAGAGGTGCGGGACATTCATTTAATGCAAAGAAATTAATAGCCAAAAATGTCGTGTCAGTACCCCTTTGACGTGTATGAGCCTAAATATTAGCCTATATAGTTTCAGAAGTTAGTGTAATATTGCAGCAGCCTCCGTGCAAACATTTGCGTTTGAAATGCTGGTGGATGCGTCAGAAAAGCTCGCAAAAATGCACGTTTCTGATAGTTCCGATCCCCATCTCGGGATTCTTGCGCGTCGGTATAATTTGCCGCCGCCGCTGTTCCCCGTGCTTTTGAACAGGCGCCCCCGCGCGGGCTCGCAGCCATCGGGTGTTACAGCTCCCAATGCGCTCTCGTTGCAAAGGTCAGCGCAGTTCTCGCCTTCGTTTTAGTCGCGGCGCTGCGGCATCGTTGCACCGCCAGCTGTCGTGAACTTAAAGCAGCTTTGCCAATTAGGGCACACGGCGGGCGGGTAATCTGCCCCGGGTTGATGAGGAGAAAGGTCGTAAGCGCCAGTTTACGCCGCGGGCAGTCTCAATTGACTCGCCGCTTGGGAAGCACCTGCGCCATGCACGTCGCGAAAGTGATTTCGACGGGAACTCGGGCGCCGCAGCCGAGTTGCAACTCCGGAATTAAGCGGTCGAAACCGCTCAACTGTTCGGCAATGTGCATGTGTGCGTCTCGAAATAGGCCTTCGCTTATTCCGGCCACTGCCCCGTACCCGCGGCCATTGTTCTGCGTCGCTGGGCGGCAGCTTTCGCTCTATAGAAGGAAAAGGGGTAAGACCGACCGCCCACTGCTCTCACTTTATACCGAATGAAATGGAGCGTTTTCCGCGCGGGCGTGTCTTCCAGTTCCCGCATAAAATTTCACCAACCACGTACCGCGCGATCCACCACGCCATATCTACGGTGTTCGCGTCACCAGTGATGCGTATCAGAATGCGCGTACTGAACGTGCACCGTTCACCCTGTCGTTTTCACTACGAGCTCACACTCCGGCCACCTCATGTCAAAAAAAAAAAACAAAAAAAAAAAAAAAACATGACAGCCACATCGACAACGCCTGCATTGGTACGCACAGATGTTTCGGGGCACCATTACGTCTTCTCCTTTGACAGTGACTTTCTTTGTACGCTTGTCACGGTTTCGGCTGACCGTAACGTCAAACACCCAGCGAGCTTCCAGCAAGTTTTCTACCAAGTTTCGAGCACGTTCAGGCGATCTTATAGTAGCCATCCTTGATGCGTATCGGCCTATTTTGATTGGACAGTTTTGACGCTTCACCACATTTCAGGGCAGCGTTACGGAAACCCTTGACTCGTGCGCGGGGTTTGTTGCTGCACGCAGAATGCACCGGAAACTCCTGCAGAGGCGGTAGTCCGCGAGGCGGTCTTCAACGCGTATGCAGGGGCGAGGAGGCTATGGCAGGGGACATGCGGCCGCGGAGGAGATTGCCTGGGTTTTAGCCGGTCTCCTGGTTGGGGCGGCCGGAGTGACCGTGACGCTGCACGTAACTATACTGCAAGAGCGCGCGCTCTGAAGTGCTGCATAGCTGACTCGGCGAGCTCGTCATTTCGCAAGGCAAGCTCCAGCGGCTAGGCGAGGGGGAAAGGCGGACCGGCGGTATTTTGCGGACTGTTGAGCAGCGGTGCGTTCCGCTCGCGACCACCGTAATCTCCGCAAGCGGCCCAGCTTACTCGCGCGCGCTCTTAATTTCTGCCGCCTGGCTGGGCGGTCTCTTTATATTTCAGCCTCTCCGGCAACGACTGAGCACTGGCGAATGAATTAAGGCGCGGAGCTCGCCCATTTGACCGCTCTGGACTGAATGAAGCGCGAGATGCGGGGTTTTTTTCTGGCGGCCCCTTGCAGTTTACTTAGAGAGAGAGTGTGTGTGTGTGTGTGTGTGTGTGTGTGTGTGTGTGTGTGTGTGTGTGTGTGTGTGTGTGTGTGTGTGTGTGTGTGTGTGTGTGTGTGTGTGTGTGTGTGTGTGTGTGTGTGTGTGTGTGTGTGTGTGTGTGTGTGTGTGTGTGTGTGTGTGTGTGTAGATCGGTGGCTGGTGGTAGTATCAGCATTGCACTGGATGTCGAAAACCGCACTCAGTGTGTTTTTCATTCTCGCAAGCGCCAACGTATCGACAGTGCAAACGAAAACGTTGTGGAATAAAAGCAAAATGGTAGAAAATGATGGCCACTGTGGTGTGTGCGCCCGTACCCAGCTGTAAGAGTATAAAACTCGAAAGTCTCTACGTGCCCACCTGCGCCCTCTGCACTTAAACTCGGCTTAGAGCTGCATCTTGCAGGCAGCTGGGGCGCTGTTTGGTCGACTGCCACGTACACAAAGCAAGTGCGCACACACGCATGTAATCAATAAGACGGAAGTATCTTCGACGTGTACGCGAATACCGAGTGTTCCGAAAAAATATTCGGCCAGCAAGCGATCTGAAAGTGTAGAAAAAAGTAATGAAGAAAGCGACGCGTTGTGCATGAGCAGGCCCACTCAACATCCACCGCCCCCCCCCCCTTTTTTTTCTCTCTCTCTCTCTGCCTTCGTAAGTGAGTTACCTGGTCTCTCACGCGTCGACGCGCGCAGCGGCTGTCGCTAAAATCGCGGCTCCTCAGCGCCGCAGTGCCTTCCTGTCTGGCGCATAGCACCGCTCGAGCACGGTGAGCAGTCTGTCGGGTCTCTAGCCCGAAGCACTCGCGTAATCCTTTTAGCAGCGAGGCCAGGCAGTCGCCCTCCTCACGTCTCTGCACGGCTGCAGGAGGACACTTGCTAGCCTGGATATGGGGATCAAAGAAAAAAAAAATATGCGATAGCGAGTCATTTAACTTCATTCCTTTTTTTTTCTCTGAACTTCCGTCTCGTTTTCTTTTTCTTTGTTTCTGTTTTCTTCTGTGGTCTATTCGCCAAAATTCTCTGCCGGCGTGTATTTGATGTAAAATGTGCTTCTGCTGGACAGCGATGCAAAGTTCTGAGCTAACGCCCTGCTTTTTTTTTTTTTTTTTTTGCGAGCCGTAGACCGTATCCACGGTGCTTTCAACGCGACCCGAAAGCTCTGCCTGTGCTTACGTGCAAGCACACGCAGTTCACTGAAAAAAAAAAATTACCAGTTTCGCCCGACGGGCGAAGCATTGAAGGCGATGGCAAGGTTTAATGTTGCGCTCGAGCTCCTCACACGGAGCTCGAGCTCCTATACAACAATTCGCGGGAGGTGCGCTTCGTGCAAGGCAACTGCTGTTAATTACGGGGCAAGAACAGCCGCCCCGCAGATACGGGCGTGTCGCAACGCTGGCTGCGATGGTGAACGCCGGCAGCGACGTTTACAGGCGTCGAAATTCCATGGTGCGCGAGGTGAGACCGACGGGGGAAAAAAAACGAAAAAAAAAAAAAAAAACGTCGATGTTTGTCAGCGCCCGGTGAAAGGACATAACTTTTATTTTGACGTCTATACTACCCGTTCCGCTCAGATTAGTTGCACGCACCATGATGTTGTATATGCAATCAGCTCCTCAGCAGAAACGCTTAATATGTGCGCGCGCGACGCTAGTGCCAGCAGCGGAAGCCAGAACGGTCACCCTGGCTCCGGCAGTATCGATTGAGCGTCCCCTTTGGCTTCGTCGTTTTTGCAGCCAAACACACTGCGCGCGTTTCTGGAGGTCTTCTAAACACCCATGCGCTTTCGGAGCCGCGCGTGTGCCGTCGATACCAGGACAGCACTACAGCGCAAACGGGCCTCGAGTTGTCCGTGTACAATTGTCCGTCGCAATAAAACAGTTCTGCAGATGTGGCTTCTGCGCAATAAAAGGCCGTATCGGGAGAAGCCTGCTTTAGGTGATTGTACCTTCGCTACGCCCGCGGTAGCTTGCGTAGCAGAGGCAACCCGCTTGACCGGGGACGGCGAGGAGGGGGGGGGGGAGGCCGCATAATGAGAGCGAAATTTGGGAAGGGCTTAGATGTGTGTTTGTTATACTCTCCAAGTTTCTGCCGCGGAGGTTGTTAGTGTACCTGTGCAATAAATTATTTGATTTTCTTTTTTAGCATATAGGCAGGCTGGCCTTTCATTACTTGGGCGTGGTCGCTGTAATACGCGGACCAATCTGTTTTTACTCTGTGCTTGCGCACTCACATGCTTTCGCGAACTTACCAAATCCACTGCGCTTTCAATATCGTTGAGAAATAAAATTATATAGCTCAATATGCGCATACAGGCTGCCACCCCTGCTTTGCATACACAAATATACGCCTCTTTTCTCTCTCGCGCGCGCGCGCTCTCTGGCTACTGAAAACTTCAATTATTTCAAACTTCAATTTGCCAAGCTGTTGCTGGAAGCAGCAAAATCCTCATCGGCCAGTGTTTCGGTCAACGCTCTCCCGACGTCTGCTGGTACTGCAAGTGATTTCCATATCATTGAACCTCTCCGTGTGTGTGTGTATACTACATGTTTATATTCTTGGCTGCCTGGAAAGTACTTTTTGCTCAAAAATCTGCACCGCCCGCGATGTCCATGCAGCAGTTGCGCTTTTCTCCATTTGCTCCCCCCCCCCCCCCCTACCGTTTTAATTATATTTGCGCATCTTAATACATTCGGCTTGGGAAATACTTTCATTCGGTTATTGGATGTGCACAGGGTTTCCGTTTTCTTTTTGCTTATTTTCTCTTTTCGGGACGTATTATCGTCCACGGCTGAGGTCAGATGATTAACAGAACGCAGATTTGCAACATTTTTTTTTTTTAATCCCTTTTCGTGTCCGACGTTGTGAGAGCCAATTCGAAGTTTCCATCATCTATACGGCGCAAATACATTTCCAACTGACTTCGCCGAAAATGTCCTGACGTTGCAGCGGATATGTTTACAGGGTGGATCGAGAGCTACCGGCGCAGCCCGGTGTTTTGCGCAGGCAATTATGAGAAGGATTATTTCGTCCGTTCCAATCGGTTTCACGCGTGCATCGACGTCGTTATCAAATGCACAAGTTACAAACGCTGCCCTTGCTTAGTTTTACGCCAACGCGTAATCCATGGTCGTCTGCAGCGCAACGTTTATGTATTATTGACCGATAAAAAAAAATTGTCGCCTGCTCGACAGCGCCGGAGAAAGTCGAGCTTTCCAAATTTGATTCCAGGAACGTAACTCCCGAATTGTGTCCCCATGCGTCTGGACGCGGACACGTTATAATGGTGTAGCAGGGTATACAAGAATCGGAAAGCGGGGAGTATATCGAGCGAGTCGCAGCAATACCCGCCGTTCGCGAGGAATTTGGCTCGAGAGTATATATATATATATATAGGGTAATTTCGTTTCGGCAGGTATATACGGGCTTATATACGTTCATTTACGCTCGTTCTCGCTTCTTATTTACGGGCTTTCCTGTGCGCGCAAAGCTCTTGCCTGTACGCCGCTCTTCGAACTCCGTGCTATGTATACTATGTGTTCTGCGACAACGTTAACTATAAGACTCCATATATAGAGTCTCATACGTGGCGTTTTCGCTTCGCGGCGCGCGTGTTCGTCTGTATATATAGTTGCAACGCCACGACGCGTGCATGCTTAAAAAATCACGCATCGCAAGTACATACGTATGAAAACTTTTGCATCTCGCAAAAGCGTGGAGTGCGTTACGAAAATGACACTGATTGAGCATTCGCGATATGAATTAAGACGCAAGAATTTATGGCAGTGCGTAATATACACCGGCATGCATCGACCCGTGTAGATTTAATTCCGTGAGCGTGTGGGTAAAAAGACGGGTAAATCTGTAGAACTAAGTCCCATCGAGCGTTAAAGGCGTGGAAGACATGCGCCGTGGATGGTCTGTTGTTACTGCGACAGGTGTTGTGACATGAGCTGTCATTTCAAAGTATAAATATAGGTATTGAATTAGTAAATATCAACATGGCGAGTGTGAAGGGAGCGCGCTGTGAAGGCGAAGCTGTTATGTCTGGCGCCGTTTAACCCCTTGGAGCACATATATATTTTTATTCTGATCAGGTGACTTCTCCAGCTGTGAGAGGATATGTATACCTTCAGCGGATGGCACACGCTGAACTTCAAGGGACGCAAGGAAATAGTTCACTTGACTGCAAGTTCACTAAACTGAATAATCACTAAAATATGGAACAGCATAGGGCACAGCATACATCGAGTCAAACGTGTTAAATGCGATCTGTGGAGTTATGGTTTATGGAGCGTAACAGTTACGTTGCTGCCTATATATCTCATTTTCAAAAAAAAATTAATTTTCATTTACACTGGTGCTCTTGAAGCGCAAGAAGTAACAAAACTGTCCGGAGAATCTATATTTTTGTGCACTTCCTCTGGCATAGCTTGTTGCTCAGACACGACGTCTCGCAACTTTCCAAGGTATCCTACACAGCCTCGGCTGTAGAGTTACAGGATTTGAATCTGCCTCGGCCATTGTATCTTCGTCGTCGCACTCTTCTTCTTCGGGACGAACACTGGAAACAATTTCCAGATGTTCAGCACAGGTAACGGGCTCACTGTCACACTGCACATAGTCTTCAAACGAAGCGTTGCTGTCTACATCCAGCTGGTGACAGAGCTCTGTCCGCATCCCGGGGTCGATCACCTCGTCGCGCTGTTCATCTCGCTCGCTTTCACCGCACGGGCGGGAAAGACCGGATTCATGCCAGCAGTTTCAGCATTTGTTATCCAAAACGAAGTTGGCCGAACAAAACCGAACACCGTGTGGCTCGTTTTCGTCTTCCACACGGGCGCTTTTGCTTGGCAGCGCTGTAAGCGCAAGCGATGTTGCGCCGCTGCCGCTGGAGGGCCGGTTTGGGGGCGGCGGGCTTCGGCTGTATAAGCCGACGCTGCTGAGCGAAAAACTTCATTGAACTGATTTCAAAAATGAGCCTGGGTCCACTGATCAAGTTCGTTTAACTGAAATATTCGCTATTCAGAAGTTCGTTTAACTGAAAGATTCTTGCATATAATGCATAGGGAAACCGCCGGGGATTTTCTAAAAGTTCGTTATTCTGAAATATTCGTTAAACCGACGTTCGTACAACTGAGAGTTTACTTATTTGAAATGCAAAAAACGACGCGAGGAGAAAGCGCTACCGGACTTACACAACAGAAGGTGCGCCGTCCTGATGCGATGAACATTTCGATAAGACGCCTGACGCAGAAATATTCAAATTAAGAAGGGGAAATAAGTCATGTAGTTAATGCTGCGCCGAATGACAAGAGCGAGGCCACTTGAAAGCGCTCGGCAATGCCGTGACAGCTGAAGATTGAATCACATGAGTGTAGAGCGTGTTCTAATATTTCCCTCTGGCAAGTATTTAATCGCCCGGCAATGCAGCAGATGAGTTTGTGACGCTGGCGCCTTTCTGCGCGCGCCTGTACAGTGCAGTGGCATATAGCTTCATCCAGTACTTGCAGCTAAGCGCCAGCAAAGTTAGAGCTGCACATATTGTGGTGTTTCCTTTAATAGTGGGCCGCACTACATATACGCTCAGTGATCAACGAGGTGATGCGTCTCGCGTGGTAGCCCAAGCAAAGATTGTCACGCCGACGCGACAAGCAGCGCAAGTGCCGATGGGAAATTAATAATCTTAGCCATGGAGCGAAATTAACCGTGGACATATTGCTGGGCATGACAAGGCTGGACGTGGCAGTCATCGCTATGCCGAACGCGACTGGGAGAAGGTACCGCAGATTCAAATACAGGACATATACGGTATGTTTGCATCGCACACTTCCTCGGTCACCGAACGCCGGACAATGCTGGACGCGAAGCGCATCGCGAACCACGGCTTGCGGGCCTGTTGCTGGGGTCGGCTGCACCTGCTATGCAAGCACGACCTGCAAGTGGAGAAGCGTCGATGCATTTCTCGGCGCGGGCTACAGACTTGCACGCTGCAGGTTGGATTTGCGATCACCGTCGAGCTGCTATAATGTTTCCTGTATGCGGCATTCTACGCGACTTCGACGTGACGTTAGTGCTGGGCTTCGCCCACTAGAGATCACAAATTGCTACCAGCTGGACTCGTCGAGTGACCGCGGCCGGGGAACGCTCGTTGGGCTCCTCAAGGCGAGGAACTCGAGAAGCATGCTGCGGCCAACGGACGAGGCAGATTAGCGCGTGGCTGCGTTCCTTTCGGCATGCCATCGCTTGGTCAATTCACGTCTGTACTGCCACGCGCCCGGTAGCGTGTTGCTAATATACAGGGTGTTCAAAATTAAGCTTTACGGAATTTTTATAAATCGCCTGTGGCACGTAGCGTAATTTTTCTCATTGAGCTGGGTTATTCGATGAGGCGGGCATTAGTAGCACGAGAAATCGAAATACATCTTCAAATCATTTAAAAAATTTTCTTCTTACTTCATTACTTCACGACACATATTGCAGTTTACGAATTGTAGCCGGTGAGCTTGTCAGGCGTATCCACTTGGAATGAATTTCCAGGATGACACCAGTTTGGACATCATCATCATCATCATCAGCCTATATTTATGTTCACTGCAGGACGAAGGCCTCTCCCTGTGATCTCCAATTACCCCTGTCTTGCGCTAGCTGATTCCAACTTGCGCCTGGAAATTTCCTAACTTCATCACCTCACCTAGTTTTCTGCCGTCCTCGACTGCGCTTCCCTTCTCTTGGTATCCATTCTGTAACTCTTAACGGTCCACCGGTTTGGAGATATGCGCCATCAAAATCGCCGTAAAAATGCACTATTGTTTCACTTACTTTTTTACCAAAATGCTGTTTTATACATTGAAGCACAAAAGTAACTGGAACGCCCATGCATTTCGTCCCACACTTTGGGAAATAATATCTCGAAACACGGTGTCATCCTGGAAATTCATTTCATGTGGATGCGTCTTGCAAACTCACCGGCTACAATTGGTAAATTGCAATGTGTGTCGTAAGGTAATTAACTAAGAAGTTCATTAGTCAAATTTTTTTTTGTTACTTAGTTGAATATGTTTTTCTTTTCGATTTCTCGTGCTACTAATGTCTGCCTCATCAACCGCCGTGGTTGCTCAGTGGCTATGTATGGTGTTGGGCTGCTGAGCACGAAGTCGCGGGATCGAATCCCGGCCACGGCGGCCGCATTTCGATGGGGGCGAAATGCGAAAACACCCGTGTACTTAGATTTAGGTGCACGTTAAAGAACCCCAGGTGGTCCAAATTTCCGGAGTCCCCCCACTACGGCGTGCCTCATCATCAGAACTGGTTTTGGCACGTAAAACCCCATAATCTAATCTAATGTCTGCGTCATCAAATAACCCAGCTCAATTATCAGAACTATGCTGCCTGCCACAGGCGGTTTCTAAAAATTCCGTGAAGCTTAATTTTGTGCCGTTATAAACGTGTGCGTACGTGCGAGCGCGCACAAGAGCGAGAGAGACAGAAAGGCGCTCCTCCGCCTCCCTTTTGAGTACTTCGGCACGACTGCCACTGCAGGACCGGTATTTTGTAGCGATGCGTCATGCTTTGTTCTATACTAGTCTTATCATCCACCGCCCACGGCCGGCTGATGCCGTTGATAACGTGGGCGGACCGTCGCTCTGACTACTGACCATGCGCGAAAAGCGCGCAAAGGCATTAGCATCGGAAAGGCATCGCTACAAAATACCGGACCAGGCAGCGCTCGACTCGGCAGCGGCAGCAGATCTGTGACGGACGAGTAATAACCGGCACCCCACCCTTGCGCCAGCCTTCGAGCAATTCCCATGCCCCTGGAGCCTCGCTTTGGACTGACTCGTAAGGTGTAGCTCTCCAACAACGGGCACAATGAAGCCCTCCACGTCCAACTCGGCAGCAGTGCTCCTGAACCACGGTTATAGGGTGGCTAGAATTTGGAGGTGTGAAAAGCGCGGCGCGTTTCCCTAACCACGGCAGTGCTGCAGCGTTCTGCTCGAGCGCAGTTCGTTTCGTGTCCCTTCTAAGGCTATAACTGCCTTAGAAGGGCGGCTTGGAACGGAATATTGAAATTGTGTTCGGGCTGTACGGGTGTAAAGCCACAAAGGCGGCTTGAAGATTTGGCTTTTTTTTTTCTCCCCCCCCTCCCCCCCCCCCCCTCCCCCCCTTCGTATACGCGTTTCGTCGCCCTGGTTTCTTTCTTTATTTTTACTTTTCACGTGAGAGGCGACTTCGCGTGTTCTTTTTCTTCCCGTGGTGTACGAGGAAAGCACAGCCAAAATGAGGCCGGAATCGCAGGTTTTTTTTTTTTTTTTTTTTTTTTTTGCGTGTGACTGCAGTCCCGTCTTTTACATGTACACCGTTCGCGCCCGAATGAAATATGTCTTCCTGCACGCGTGCCGCCCAGTCTTCCCCGCGATAACACGATTAATGTTTAGAGCGAAAAACATTTACTCTGCGTATAGTTCCCGCTCCCGGCCGGGGAAATATATAATCTCCAGAGTTCTTATTTCAAACCAGTTTCGTCTGGTTATTGTATTCGCAGTTGATTAATTCGCTCGCCCGGCCAACTGCAGGCATTTCGCGGCACGCGAAAAGATGGCGTCGTCTTTTGATTTACTTGCCTATTGGTTCGCTCGTTGGCTTGTTCCTTTTCCAGGGACTGCTTCACCTGTACGCTTACGTTGAGACTTCTGCTTGCGAGAGGCACGCCTCGTGGTATAATGTAATAGTTTATTCAGCACGTCTTGTGCATAATACACGTTTCAGGCCGGCCGAACTCGAAGCCTCATAGGGCTTGTATGACGGCGCCTGGCAGGCAGCAGAAGTCGGGCTATAATAGGTCGTGCGAATTCCGCACACGATCGAAGTAAAATTCTAGTAGCGACAGTCGCGAAAATACATAAATATGAGCCGTAACTTAGACAAAAAAAAAAGATATGTACACGAAGTTAGAAAGCAAGACTGTAATAATTCTACTAAATAGTAAACGAGGGCTATGGTTATATCGATTTATGTATCAAAACTACGCACAATAAATTACAGGGGAGTATCTGCAAGCGCAAGTGCAAACCCTGAGGGTAAAAATAAGTAAATAATACAATAAATAAATAAATAAATAAATAAATAAATAAAAGTGATACAAGCAGAAAGAGCGAGACTAAAGAAAATTAGATTAACTAAGACTACAGTACACAGTAGCATATTGCTAGAACTCAGATGGCAAAATAAACAAGTTTGAATTAACAGTATGTGTCAAAAACAGCACTGCCCGGGCTTGGGCTGGCCCGAAACCCCGGGCCCGGCTCGGCCCGCGGGCCGCGGGCTCGTTGAATCGGGCCCGGGTCGGGCTCGGGCCTAGGAACTTCGAGCTCGGGTCTCACTCGGGCCCAAGTAGGCTCGGACATGCCATTTGCTACTGCGAAAAGCTGGGGCGCGATCCGGGCCAACCGAATAACTGAGGCCTTCACTATAGGCATGCTGCATGGTGACGTTGGGGATTTAAAGAGTGCCACATCGATGGTTCATATGTGCCCCCCACTACAGCTTAATGTGGAGGTAAAGAATGTGTATGTTATATTTCATACCCATAATATTAAGTACGAAAGCATATTTGAAATATAGGTTTTCCATAAACACGCATCTAAGCTCTAAATAATTGTTGTCTGAGCGAATGATAACCGAACAAATGTATCCCACAGAGTTCTAATATGCACGGACATCCTGACTTGCGCAACTGCGCGTGCTACAATGAGCTGAAAAGCGCGGTCGGTGTCTGGCGATAGGAAAGAAAATGAACCGCGGCCTGGATGAGAAAAAAGTGCTCGCGTAATGCTTGTTCTTAGCTAATCCGCCTCTGTGTAACGGAGTGGAACTCGCTTACCTCTAACATCGCTGATGTAACAGGTCCATCCTTATGCGCGTTTACTAGGCTAGTGAAAAACATTAACTCTGTAATGCCCAAAGCATCGCATTGTCACGTGGTAGTGACGGTGGAGAACGCAGTAACAACAGAAGTTGGAAGGTGATTCAACCTCTAGTTTAAGTCGATGAATGAATACACGCAAAATTGCCGCGCGATTGGCCGCTCGAGGACTTTGCGTGTATTCGCGGGCTTCTTTCACGCCCGGAAAAACACTTTTATGTATAGCACGTATTGAGCAACAGAAAGCTGTATCGCGGGAGTTTCTCATTAACACTTTTCATCTAACTATAATATTTGAGAAGTTGATTAAAAAATTAGCACTAATTGTGTGCTTAGGCGGAAAACAAAAAAATAATCTGAGTATCTCCAAGCGACGGCAAACGTTACCTTGGTTCTGTGCAGCTACGGGGTATTTTCACATCTTTAAATCTTGTTGCACGATAACTGGCACACCCTGTATATATCTGGAGCATCACGGCGAACAGTCGTCCCATGGGGCACATACCCAGAGTAGCACATGTTGGCCAACATTTTTAGGCTGCATGCGCGATCTCCGGGATCGGCCCACGAAAGAAGTTGGGAAACATACCCGCTACGGAAAAGTGGTGGTAACTCGCTGAAACTTACTCTTTATTGGGCGAACATGTGCCCAGAAAAAGCAAGTGACACACTCGATAGCGGCGAGCACAGTCGGCGATCGTCGAAATCTGATCATTTGCGGGTCATACGCGTCGGCTATTTATACTTCACTCATCGAACGTTACACAGCGTAATCGCATGGTGCTCGCACAAGTTCTAGAACGTACAACACCATTATCGTCAGGCATGCGATCAGATTACGAAAGGTTCAGCGACCACAGAATCGGCTACAACAGTCGAGAACGTTCTGATACACGCAGGCACGTCTTGCACCCGAGCGATAACGTTTAACATTTGTTAGCCGGGGAAAAGCGGTCACCGGAGAAGATGAAAGTACACGTGTCGGTATTATACGCTATACGCCCCTTAATTTGAGTGCCTCAAAAATGCTGTCTTAAGCGCGAACAAAACTTAGGGCAAAGCCCATAGTTACGTTTTTGTCATGCTGAGGTGAAGTTTCAGCTGGGGGATAGTTAGTAGTTACTATAGTATAGTATTACTATAGTAGTTAATGAATTATTAAGTGTTGATCGGGTGTCCGCGCTTAGTTCATTAACTATACTATACTAATTAAGTTATAGCTCAAATAACTTTCATGTGTTTTTTTGCACAAATGTACTCTTCATGACCAGAGATAAAGGTGAACAATTTGTTCTATTTTTTCTTGATGCGGAACTGTTTGGGGCGCATTATAGGCTTAATGACCTGACATCTTTCATTGTGCCTTAGCATTCTCCGCGGTTCGCTTAGTCTTCTCCGCGGCTCGCTAAATCTTTACAAAGTTGTTTTCAATGCCTATAGTATAATTGAACTTTGCACTGTTTTATTGCCTAATGTTTAATCTCAGTTTGGCGCTAGCTGTGCCGGTACGTTAAAAGTGTATTTGGTTGCACGAATTGTTTTAATTCAATGCCCTTAGGTATCGAAATAAAATTAAGCATACTGGCAGGACGACTGCCGCTCAGAACATGGGAATTTAAGGGTTACCAAACTCCTTGGAAAACTACGTTCCCACGTTTGTTAAAAAAAACGAAAAAAAAAACAATTTAAAAAAATTCACGCCTAGGGGGCACCCGGATTTGAACCGGGGACCTCTCGATCTGCAGTCGAATGCTCTGCCACTGAGCTATACCCCCACAGCTGGGCACATAGCCAGAACAACGCTGCCGCACCGCGTTCTGCGTCTGCGGACGTGTCGGAGAACAAGCGATGGGAAAGGGTTGGGGGCCGCCTGGGATTACGACGACGCCAGTTTCCTGTAGGTGGCGTTGATTAACACCGCAAAGCGTTGACGTCTGGGGGAGGGGGGAGCCGGCGCTCTTCGTCGATTCCGCCGTCAGCAGCTGCCACGGCGTCAGTTTGCTGCCTCCGAAGCGTGCTGCCAGCGGCTGGTTGGTTGAATCGTGGCATTTGCGTATAGTTACCGCGATGTATAGAATGCTTTTTCCAGCGGCGCCTTCGCTTTTCTTCGCGTACCACGTGTCTTGTACCGGCGGCATGGTTCTCTGGCATCTATACATTGATATTTCTTATCGGTGTCACCGATGCCGCGGCGATAATGGCGGCGTGAGATCCAATGAAAAGGGAGGACGAAAGTAACGGAAGACTGAACGGGGATCGTTTGCCATACCTTGCTCTTTCTCTGTTTCGTGTCAGCTCTCGCGTTCCTCCTCTTCAGCTCTGCGGTGCTGGCTGGGCACTCGGTGAAACCGGCTGTGTGTTTACGAGCCGTCTGTGAGCGTCTGCGATACGAAAAGGGCCAATTCAAGATGTCATTTAGTATATGGCGGATCAAGTAGTAAACGGAAGCGGGAGCTATGCAACGGGGCCTAGAAACCGAGTTCAAAGCCTGTTAATTAAGGCACTTAAGAGAACTCGCAATGTGCGCTGGTCTGGGAACGCTCTAAGCTTCCCTATTTGAAAGTAGAATCCATCATAACAGCCCCACTAAAGGGATAATAAAATGTTTTTTTTTATTATTATTATTCAGTAGTAGTTGTGAATTTCTCCCCCCACAATACCAGAAATGCCACTAATAGCCCAATACGAGAAATTAAAAGCTGTATTCATTCATCATTCAGATTTGGGAATTCTTAATCACCTATACAGAAGCTGACGCACTGGCGGCAAATTACAAAAAGAAAGTGGGGGAAAGGGAGTTTAAGCTTCACTTTCCGCTGTAATATCGCATCTCTTTCCGCCAAATGATTCAAAATCGGGTATTGTTTCGGATAGCACAAGGCTAGTACCTCAGGTAATAAACAGATGTAGCCAAAATGCATAAATATACTACGCGTATCTGGTGCTCCCGGTTGTACTAGCGCTTTTGGTGCGTTAGTTACAACGCCGCACGCAACGTCATCTGTACTTCGCGGGGAAAGAAGGAGGATATTGCTGCGTCATATGAGTGTATCTGGCGCACATTGTAGAAGTCGTAACAGTAGACCTCCTAACACGGAGTAAGCCCTCCGCCGAGAGAGATCGAGAAAGAGAAACATCCAAGCAGATTCAACTCAGTTATTTTACGTAGATGTCACTATACGTATAGGTGTTGTTTGTTGTTGTGACACTCACTGACCCAAGTTGGCGTCAAAGAGGTTCATTGAAGAGCGGCGCACACCCAGGAGCCCATAACGAGTGGCACCTATTTTTAGACTGCACTATCTTCAGGATCGGCCCACGAAAACGCCGTGATGCACGCGAAAAAAAAAAAACTGGGTATTCAGAGCAGAATGCTTCGCATTAACAGAGACGATAAACGGTGGCATAGTGGTATAGCCATAACAGGTCTTGGTCAGGTTTGGCTCTGACAGCCACTGCCGCTGGTCTGTCGACCATGGAGAGACGTGCTTTAGTGGCAAACACGTAATTTCCGATAGCGCGATTGCCGTATAAATCGCGTGGCTGGAGTCTGTGTTGCTTGTGTGCTTCCGCCGAGCGCATACGTTCACTCGAGCGTGAACGCGCAGGCTCGTTAACCGCATTTATTATCACCGACAACAACATGTTGCTGTCACCGTCTGCGTGTTATTGCCGTGTTGCACTGCAGGCATATACAGGGTGTTTCAGCGAACACTTTCACAATTTATTTAGGGTTGCCTGTGGCAGATAGCCCACTTCTAGTTAATGAGGTGGTCTACTCGAAGAGGCGGACATTACTTGCACAAAAAGTTTAAATGCATAATCGACTAATTTAGAAAAATTCACTAATATATTTTTAACCAATTACCTAATTGGTTAAATAGTTCCAGTTAACTTTGTGCTAAAATGCATAAAGCGACGTTTTCTTACGAACTTAACTGGAACGCCAATGCATTTGTCCGCAAAGTTCGGGAATTGATATCTCGAAAATGGTGTCATCCCGAGAATTCGTTCCAAGTGGATCCGCCTTGCGAACTCCACGGCTACAATTTGTAAATTGCAACATGGGCCATCGGGTAATTAGTTAAAAACTTAATTAGCGAATTTTTGTTAATTATTTGATTACGCATTTCGATTTCTTGTGCAAGTAATGTCCGCCTCTTCGAGGAGACCAGCGCATGAACTATAATTGTGCTATCTGCCACAGGCAACCTTTAAGAATTTTTGAAAGTGTTCGCTGAAACACCCTGTATTGTAGGCATGATGAAATTTGCAGTTTCCACATCAGTGACACATTCACGTTAAAAAGAAAGAAAGAAAGAAAGGTATGAAAACGCTAGACTTTCCTTAGTGCATTTCGAGAAAACCGGAGCCAAAGCTGAGCATTTTGTGTAATCTTCGCATGGGCAAACAAATAGTTTAATTCCTCTGTACCCGCGGCGCTGGCTGAATGTTATGGCGTTCTGCTACTGAGCGGGTTTGCCTCCCGGTTGCGGCGGTCGCATTGCGATGGGGGCTATAAATCCAAAAACGCTCGTGTGCTTAGGCTTACAGGTGCACGTCAGAGAACCCCAGGTGGGCAAAATTAGTCCGCCGTCTCCCACTACGGCGTGCCCCGTAATCAGATCGTGATTTTCGTACGGTATACGCCAGAATGTTTTCATGAACAAGTCAGAAGAAGAGTCGGCAGTTCACAATAGCACACGATTCCAAGTTATTGTTTTTCTACGTTTCCCATGCCGCGCACCTCGTAGATAAGAGCCCAGGGTCTCGTCCGACCTCGATTAATCACCGTGTCTCTCTCCCTTTCCCTGCTCCCTCAACGAGCGGAAACCTTCGAAGTCGAGCACACGGCGTACACGGAGAACGAACAGTACTGGTCACATGTCTCGTTCCGCGCTGGAGTCTCGCGAAAAACAAGCGCTGTCACCGCTGGCCGATCGCGCCGCAGTCGTCATTCTCGCCGACCGGTTATGTTTGTTGTCCACGGCTACGGTTGTTAACTCAGCCCTTTCTTTTCTTTTTTTTTTCTCTCCACCTCACTTTTCATAATGTGACCTCCCCCCCCCCCCTCCCCCCGACAACGTATATCATGACGCTCGAGCGCCTCCTTCGGACACCTCTTGCTCCACGGGTGCAGACAGAAGGGTTTGTCGCGATTTATCGCGCGTTGAGGGAGACCAGGTTATAGAGAGGCAGAGAGAGTGCGTGTAATACTGGAGGCTGGGTGACGCATTGCCAAACGTGCCTGCTTCTTCCTGCTCCCACCTTAATACTTCGAGTCGTGGTGCGGAAAGGTTGCAACCGACGAGGCAAAGTCAGCAGAAACCGCGCCCGTGTCCTAAGGAGGGAGGGGGGGCTGCTGTCCCAGACAGCTGCCCGGACGCGATTGCGCGGCCTACCTGTCATGGCAACGCGTGCAGCTAGCTATACTGTTCGCACTTTTTTATTTTCTTCTCCTCTATGTCTTGTAAATAGCAGTTTACGTAGCTGTTCATCCTGTCGGGGACGACAAAAACAAACGAATAAATAAACAATGGCGGCAGGCTACACACCGCGACGAAGGAGCGAGCGAGAGAGGGAGTTCCCCTTGGGAGAGCGCCGTTCGCACTCTTTCTCCGTTCAGTTTTTCGCAGCGGATTGAACAGTCTTGCAGAGCGGTGTGGCGTGCTGAAATTGCTTTTCAAAAGAGCGAGTGAAACAATTGGAACGTTCGCTGTTGCGCTTCTGTGTGGTGCTTTATTCTCTCTTCCTTTATTCTTGAGAGACCGAGAAGGAGGAGGTGACGGTGTGTTGGCGCGTTTTTCGTCGTGGACGACAGCTTGACTGTATACTATAGAATCGAGCTAGGCTGCAGCATGCGTGCTCGGCTTCGTGGTTTCTTCGTGCGGAAAAAGAAAGTTAGGTGACATTGCAAAGCCCACGCGTTAGCGCTTTTGCTGCGTTCTCGGCACGTATATCTCCAGCTGCTCCTCGTGGCGCATTAACCGTCGCGGTGTGTCAACGCCACCGTTGGTCTTTTTTTCTCCGAACGGAGAGCAGAGCGGAGCAAGTTCACCGCCTATTGTACGTTCACTTGCCTCGCCAAGTCGCCATCTTGCTTTTTCGCATTTTGGGCAGCACGAGAGATGTATATGTAGCGCGACAGTAAGGCTCTTGCGTGTGCGTATAGTGTGTCAGGATCGTTGTGTTATTACACAGAGCGGACTGTATGCAACTGTCTTCCTGAAATTTACGTGTGTGGGTTTTTTTTCCGGATATTTCGGTACGTGTGTCGAATGGCGTATGAATTTCCGGTAAATTTTAGCATACTTACGGTGTAATTTTGTAGTCTCGTGTTTCTCTGCATACATTCCGTGACTTGCAATCACATAAATCTGCGCATGCGACGTTATACCTTCTTAGTGTTCAGGAAACTCAATTGAACAAGCTGTGGCATTTAAATTTCAGCGCGCGGGCAGCAACTATAGTTACCGGCGCTGCCATCCCAACTGATTTATTCATTCGTTCATTTTGACGCCCCCCCGCAAATGACGCTTGGGATATGACAAGCGCCGCAATGTTGTGCTGCCGATTCGTTTTGATCGCAGCGGTTCCTTTAAAGGCGCACCTAACCTTTTTCGCATTCCATTCCCACCGAAATGCGGCTGCCGTGGCCTGTATATACTCCAACCCTCGACGTCGTGCTCGGCAGGAACGTTGCTGTACAAGGGAAGGGGGGGGGGGGGGGGGGGATGTTCATCCGCTCCCTGTTGTGTACCGGCACGTGCGATAATTCCCATGCGCTCGCTTACGCCGTTGACTCCTCCGGTCACGTGCCTCCGGTACATAGCAGCTGCGAACGACGCGCCGCAGCACGCCGGAGGTCGAAGTCGCACGGTAATTGTTTCGTGCTCGGTCTCCCTCTGCCGCCGCCCGCGCCAGCACTTTTTCTGAAAACACTGTGCAGGCCGGCTAGGTTCTGTTTGGCAGCCCAGTGTTTTCGCTCACGTTTCGTGTTATGCAGCCATCTTGATTGCGCTGAACACGTGATCGCTTTGTTTCCACGCTCTTTCCGAAGTTATCCTGAATGCCTGCTTCGCCGCCTTGCTGTAAAAACCCGGCTTTTCTATTGGTGCCTCGCAGGCGGCACAGCGACACCCGTCGCCACATTGCACAATGCGATGCATTGTAAATGCAGCTGCCGACCTCCGCTATTTGCTACGGAGTTTGCAATAAATATTCAGTCTTTGCTGTCGCAGCCACGAGTTCAGCTGTACTTATGGTTTTTATACTAAAAATATTTTAGGTGCCGTACACACGTTTTCTACAATATATATATATATATATATATATATATATATATATATATATATATATGTTTCGTGCACGGTGGACAGACCGGTCTCCCCGCCGATTTGTCTTCACCTTATACGCGTAATGAAACACGCAACTATTTTCTAGGCGTTCTTCATCTTAGCATTAAAGAAATAAATTCCGAACACGAATAGATCCAAACGTTGTTTTTGTTATTCCCGCATCACTATGTATATATGTCAGCGCACGTGTTGCGGTGTATGTGTGAGCAATGAGCACGGATTTGCTCTCTGCAGCCCAGGGTTTGTTGATTATCGCCATCGCTAGCGGTTGCGCCACACGCTGACCCACTTGAGTGGTGCGTTGCGGGACGAAAGCGATATTTTGGTGTTGCCGCTTGGTTCGAAAGAATGCTCTTGAGTATAGGGGTGTGCAAGTAGTAAGTTCTGGGACCGAATCGAATGCGAACGTAATAGCATGCCAGAAGCGAATCGAATCAAATATCTAATACTTTTCGAATAGTGAATTAACAGCTGTTTTCGACAGTCATATAAAATAGGGGTGTGCGAATATTCCAAATATCGAATACGTGTCGAACAGTCTTTTCTATTAGGTTCGTATTGGATTAGATAATTATGTAATCGAATTTGTCGAATATTCGTTTCTATCGAATACTATATAAGGGATAACGAGAATTGTTGCAGTCAGCGCAGATAAAACAGAATGCCGAGTCCTCCGAATGATTCTGCTGCAGCGGAATTCGTGGTTGCTACGCATAGGCAACGTATATATGCTGAGCGAACGCATCAACACCACTTCGGCAAAATAGTTTCTGCAGCCGTTAAATGAGCATAAATAAGCGTGCCTCGCCTTATGCACGCTAGGAATGTATCTCGATTAAGGCAGAGTAACTTATTATTTGTTCGATTCCAGCTTGTTGTTTGGACTGCTTCGAAACGACGTGCGGTGCTCTGTAGTGTTACGCTTGCCTCGTTTAACGAGCGCAACGCTCTACTCCGTTCGAGGCATCTTTCTGTCATTGCCGTCAGTGTCATGGCCCACCGGATATAACATTTCAGTTGTGTCTCGTGTTCGAGTTTCCCAGTTGACCAGGCGTCCAGTTGTGAAAGGCGTTACATGCAGGTATCAATTAAATAACGTAAACAAGCCTTTTCGCCAAACAGACGCCACGCAAACTTCATATTTCAGAATGTTTCGAAATTACAAATATTCGGTATTCGATTCGATTCGGAAATTTTGCTGTTCGGGCCACCTTATAATACAAAGCGATGTATATTCACAACGTTTGAAAGTTTCTGTCATTATATGACATGTTATGAAATGGTGTTTATTAAAAACACGAATGGAGCATTAGGAGTAGATAAGTTTATTCGCATACTCAGGAGTTGTTGGTGAGTGCAAATGGTAGCGGTTGAGCCAGAAAAGTGTGCATGGCTCCGTGTGCGTCGAGTGCGTGCTCCAATAGTTAAGTGTATAACTTCTATAGCTGTTTTTTTTTTTCTACTATAGCCGCCGGGGCCCGGCGAAATTTCTCGTAGTTTTGCGCTAATTTTATGCCTTATTTATTAATTTTATCGCGCGCAGTTGACGATTTGAAATACTTAAAAAAACTATTCGAAAAATTTCGTATCTATACGAATAGTGGCTATTCTATTCGAAGACTGAGTCTAATATGACAATATTCGATTCCGTATTCGAAGGTTTCGAATATTCGCACATCCACCAACGGTACTCGCTCCGACCCGTAAGTCGCGCCAGTCTTCAGCGTCGTATATATCCTGAACCTATATAGTATTGCTTTGGGGTTGCTCTTTATTTGATTTGCAGCGCGGTGCTCTAGCTAGGCAATAGTGCGGCTGGACGTCTGTACTTATACCGGCTTCGTGGTCGCGTTGAACGCTGACCTAATCTGCATGCTTGCAGACTATTACGCCGCTGGGTCTGGCCCCGTCCGTGAAAGGAATGCGCATCGGTTGGTGGCAGAAGACAGACTGAGTTTATTTTCTACAAAAGATGCAGGCAAGCACCGCGTGTGTTCGAGGGGGCAAACCCTCAGCCCTCGGTCCCTGCCCGGTGGCCGAGATGCTGGGGGCGGCGGAAGATTCTCGGAACTCGACTCGGGGTGGGGTCGCTTCCTGTTTCTGCCGCGCTGGTGCGTTGCCCCCTCGTACGCTACAATTATACTACACCTATATACTCTTACGTAACTTGTGCCGAAAATGTGAGAATATGCGAGTTCCACGTAGCGGTATACAGAACCGAGGTAATGTTGTTTGCTGTCGCTTGGAGCAAGTCAGACTGTTTTTTTTGTATTTTCCTGTAATTAGTTACTAATTAACTTCTCAAATATTATAATCGGAGCAAAATTGTCAATCAGGAAACTGTAGGCCATCGTGAAAAATTCCTGATCCATCTTTCTGTTGCGCCACATCAAAAGTGTTTTCCAAGCCTGAAAGAAGCCCGCAAAAGGTGCCGCGCGACTAGGCACTTTTATTGCGATGGACACTCGAAGCGCGCCGTCGCCGTTGTCGTGAGGATCCGCATATATTTAGGTGTATGTATGCTATATGCTTATCAATGCCGTATATGCGGGTTATATTGCTACAGTATTATATCACACCAGGTCTTACGTTCCTGACTAAATTAAATTGTTCCTCCGGATTTGGCAGCCCGCAAACAAATGTCACGAAACGTAACATTCACAGCGCATGCCTTTTGTCTTAAATTTTTCTCAGACTAGTAAATATTAAAAGAACGAAACAGTATCAGTGCTCATACCTGAAAGTGATGCAATTTTACTGGCGCGGCGTTTTTCGGGAAGCGTATAGCTAGTGGCGCCTGTGCCATGTCATGACAGGCCCTACGCATGGCGTGTTGAAGCTTTTGAGGGTGCCAGAATTTTTGGCGCACAACCGTCCGAGCAGTTCCAGCGCAACGCTTATAAGCCTTGCTATCGCATGCAGTCAGTGCTACGGCCCCTTCGGGCGATACTGCCAGTTTGTGTTTCGCGGGCTTTCTTTCATGCTGACTGACTGAATAAACTTTATTGAAACCAGCAAGAAGTGGTGGCTGCTTGGCAAAAAACTTTTATGTAGCAACAGAAAGATGGATCAGGAAACACACGCACACGCGCGCATACGCGCTCTCGAATATGCCTGCACGTGATGGACGCGCACGCCCTGTCCTGTACATGTATACTGTGTGTGTATATGCCTGCTTATCGTGCGTATTCTATTGCTCAAGGTACACGTTGTGCACAATGTTTCTACATTTGGCTCGGTCGCACAGGAGTCCATCGCCTGCCAGAGCAGCAGACTCTTTCGAGAGGTTTCACCCAAATGAGGTGATCGCTCACCGGGCCCCGGACGCGCATGTGGCAAGCTGGCGAGTCGCGCGCTCTGACATCCACTGCTGCGTCACGTCGCTCCGCGGTACGTGATTAGGGGTGGAAGACGCCTGCGCAGCGCCGAATCAGCGCATTTCCCCACTCGATGAACCGTATCAGTGGGAGTGAATTTTGAGCTCGGAGGAAGCTAGGCAGCCTTCGTGGGAACACGTGCTCTATATACTGTACGGTAAATCGCGTCCTCGACTCGATCAACCGTACCAGTGTTCCCCGTGGTATATGCGTCACTGTCTGCTGGGAAGAATGATCGGGTGCACCCTGATGGGGGGTACCCGACCCTTCCCACTTTTCCGTGTCATATTCCTCGTCTCAAGAATCTGATCAAAGAAAAAAAAAAGGTTTTGCAGATGTGCGTGTAGTTAAGCGTTTCCGCGTTCTGGAGGGCGGGAGTACTCAAGTTATCGCTGTCTGAATTTGATTATATAGTGTTAAGACGCAAATAAATGATCGATCCTCTACAATTTGTACTGCAATTCACGCATTCAGTGAATCAGTGAACTTATTGTTTACCGTAATAACAATTATAATAATGACAATAATAGAAAAAAATATGGAATTTAAGGGATATATGGACCAAAACACATAAAGCCCGAGTAAAAAGTCAATCGAAAAAAGAAACAGCTCTAGGTTATGCGCATGCGCAGTGTCGCGGCGCTATACTTCCCCCTTTTTTGCGTGCTTGCGTCTGCTATCGAATTTGATGCTGCCGTCTTTGTCAAACACGAAACATCGTTGACGGAATGCCATAAGGGTATATACCGCGAACAACCCTGACTGGTTCTTTTCGCTGTCTTGATCAACGTTTATAAAGAACCAACTCGGTCATGATAGCACTGTCAATTCAGACGCACAGAGTCTTGCCTGCGGAGACGACTGTTTCGGGTGTTGTGATATATTTTTACGTCACGTACGAATGTATACGCAGTGCGCCATTTGACGTTCTGACTGTATAGGTGTATACTTGCCACCACCACCTGCCGCGGTCAAAGTGGTGTTAAGGTTGCTGCGTACATCGGCTGTGCATCTGACGAATGTTCCTATTAGGCCTTTTTATTTTGTTTTGATCGAAAGGAACACCCCGAGGTTTGTGTGCGTTCAACACATACCTCGCTCGATTCTCTGCGGGTGCAGCACAGGAAATTCCACATCCAAGGAACAGGGAAATTTCGGGGCTGTGGGCCGATATAGTATATGCCGCCGTGCCGCAAAACCCTTCACTGATCACTGATGTCCCTATATGATTGAGCGCTCCTATCGTTTCACGGAACAATGGTTAGCGCGAAAACTGCCGAGTTCGACGTTGTTCAGGCGATCCGCGTTTGCATAAATCAGGCCCGGCGGGTCATACTCTCAGAAGCGGCGAAAATATGCGATCGCCTGCGCTTTTTTTTTTTTTCCACGAAGCTTCCGCGCGTACAGCACCGTGCCTGGAGTCTGTCTGACTTGTGTATATATACCGTTCTCTGCGGTGGCCCTCTCGGCATTCGTTAACGGGGCAAGCGGCGGCGGCTCCCCTGGGGATGCCGATAAATTCGACCCCCATGGTTGTTCAGCCTGGCAGTGTGCCTTTGATGTGGAATATATATTCGTGGCGCGATGTTGACTGGGAATGCGCTGCTAATCGCGTAAATTGCGCCTGTTATCTCTGCGCAATTTAACCAGTAACGGTTGCGTCCAGCTTAGTTTTTTTCGTTCATGACATGTGCCAACATTGTACTGAAACTGTTTCTATATGTGTATGCTTTCTTTTTTTCATTCGCGCCGTAATCGTAATCGCGAACCAACTCTAGCCCCTCAAAAGGTTTTATACTCTGACAGTTACCACGTGTTTCTCCTTTTTGTCATTTTTTGGTCTTCTAAACAGCGCGAATATTTGAACTACATGTAACCTTCGACAAACAAAAAAACTAGCAGCCCGTCGTTTCTTTTTAAGTTTATTCACTGCCCGATAGCTAAAAGGAGGAAAGAAAGATAGCTTTTGTAGTATACATAGGCATTTGCTATTCACTCAATGTTTGGAATCTATGCCGCTCGCGCAAATTCATCCGGCGGAAAAAAGATATATATATTTTTTTAATTCACCGACGATTACGATACTCCCTAATGCGAAATTTGAGCGCAGCTCTATACGTGTTTTCATTTGGCAATATGTTGGCTGGCGCGGACGTTCATTCTCGTGCGGCACGTTGCAAACGGAGCGAAGTGTGGCGCGACTGGCTCGCTAATCGGGAGATCGCGAGAGGCAGCGCGTGGGTGACGCGTAGGCTCGATTCACAGTAGCCGCCGCAGACAGACCTCTGGTAATACAGCGCTTTGTTTCCATATGCGTCATCGGTGAACAGACGACGCGCGCTACTCTAGCGCCATCTCGTAGTCATCGTCGCCGCAGAGCCCGTCTTGCGCGGGACTACGCATTTCTTCTCACGCTTTCGCCATACCCTCCTCCTCCGCTTTCTTCGCTATCGCCGTCTTTCATCCCCCGCTGCGCTCCGCGTTCGCTCGGTTACACCGAGGACGCCGACGCTCGCCGCATGATCGGGTGCCTAAGAGCTGCGCGCAAAAATTAAAAAGAAATTGTCACGCAGGTGGGAGACTTGACAAACGCAAGCGCGTACGTGCATGCGCGCATAAAAACACATGCGCTTAGTGTTTGTCAAGCGTGCCGTCTTCGTTCTCTAGTTTTTGCGAAAAAGCATACCGTCATAAATATGCTCCTAACCCGCCAAAAACCGTACCCGACTCAGTAAATCTGTATCGCCGTTAAATGTATACACTGCCAAGTTACGCTTTAACATATACAGCAGTTGAAATGAGGCGATGGCGTGCCTTACGCGTTCTACGAGTGCTTCTTTCCCATGGCTGCTGCACGCACTACGCAGCGAAACACGTACGACTGGAAGGTTACGAAGACACGTCCAGGTATACTTGCTATTCATCTTGTTCGCAATGTCATGTCGTGTCGCTTGGTGACTGATCGTCGCCAAGCGCAACTTTGAGTGCTGGCAGCGCCCATCACTGTCCAGTGTATAGTTTATTCTAAACAGAAGAATTCGTGGTTAACAAAGCATGCAGCACTGCAACAATGCTTTCACGACGCCGGAATATGACAGTGACGACGATTTAAGCACCAGCAGCGTTCTGCGAAACAGCAGAGCTAAAACGTGGCCCTAATAGCCGTTCTGTTATACATAGAATGCACGTTCTACTTTGTCCATTTGTTTATCTCCCGCGCACTGTATACAGGGTGTCTCATTTTAGCTGCACCAAACTTTTAAATACTGCCTGTGGCAGATGGCACAATTATACTATAATACAATACTCAATGACTCTAATACAATACTATAATGTATTAATACATTACACAATACTATAATGATGTATTAATACCAGCTTTTATATATGTTCCACAGTTGTATTTTTTTTCCCGCTTCTTTTTCGAATGTACCCGCCCCCCTATGTAATACCCTCGTCAGAGGGCCCTTAGGGGTTTTTTTGAATAAATAAATAAAATAAACATAATTCTTGATCTAAAGTACTCGATGAGGCGGCCATTACTTCCCCGAGAAATCAAAACGCCTAATTGAATAATTAACACAATTGCGCTAATTAAGTTTTTAATTAATATTTTTACGGCACATCTTCAATCTACGAATTATGGCCGCTTAAATCGGAAGGCGTATCCACTTAGAACGAATTCTCAGGACTGAACCAGTTTCGAGATATTAGTTTTCAAAGTGTCCGATGAAATGCATGGCCGTTCCAGTTTACTTTCTGCTTCAATACATAAAACAGCGTTTTACTTAAAGATGCACGGTTTGAAATCTTAGGCGTATAGAAAAGAACAACGTAAGGAATCGGACTATCAGCTGAAAGCACGTTCTGCTCGCTCGCTGTCACTCACTCACTCACTCACTCACTCACTCACTCACTCACTCACTCACTCACTCACTCACTCACTCACTCACTCACTCACTCACTCACTCACTCACTCACTCACTCACTCACTCACTCACTCACTCACTCACTCAGAATGTGCGTGTGTTGTGCCGTTATTTTTGTTCTTATATGTGTGATTTCTACGCCTAACTTTTGAAGCAATGAACACTATAAACATGGCTTTTCGAAGCAGCGGTCCTGTATAGTTCCACTTGTCCTTCAATTGTACACGCTCTTGCTTCGATGTGTTCGGCACTGAGAGAGTCAGCCTTCCTGGCATGTGTCTCTGCAAGCCTGACCCGCAAGACTGCATGGCTACGTCTACTATGCGGAATCACTCTACGGAAGTCATCCATACAACATCAGCGTGGACGCAGTTTTCCTAGAAAGCGCATGCAGAACGAGGTTCTCGTTGAAAAAAAAAAAAAAAATTGCGAACCGGTGTTAGGGCTATACAGCGACAAAATAATTGTTAGCCGCGCTTCTTGGTATGACGACATAATACGGCAAATAGTGTAAAAACGGGACGAAAATGTCGTCCGTTCCCTTAATCATTTGTCCCGGTCTTGCACTGTTCGCCGTATTATATAGAGCAGCCTTTTGTGTAAGCGAGCCGGGCGCACCGCAGCCATAAAAAAAACTAATTTGGGACAAGTTTCGGGTACCTCTGTAGCGCACGAAATATTGTAACAGGTCAGCTTCAATGGCTCTGCAGCCTTACAAAGCTGTAGTTCATGTTTTATGGAGGAAGCGTTGCGAATTAAAGTTAGCGAACGGAATTCTCCACTGGCTGTGGAGCTATCCTCGATCTCAACTTTGCAAGAAGTGACGTCAAGATAAAATGCAACTACATAGCGTGCAACACTGCACACAAAAGCCTGCGTTCTGTGCTTTGGTAGTTCGTCCTGCTCGCAGTAAATGTGTAGGGGGGGGGGGGGGGGGGGGAGTAACTTAGAAATAATTCAAGAGACTAAATAGTCGTCTGTCTTTCAATACGAAGCGATGAATGCTATTTCCATTTAGAACACTCGCACTGACGTCGAAACACCTCTGTTGCTTTTTTTTTCCTTTTCTTTCTTTTTTTTCTCGCATATACCGTCATTATGCCGTTTGAAAGAGCTACCGCATTCTTAAGTGTGCGTATGCCAGGTATGTGAAGGCATTTTTTACGGTGTGCAAAGGTGGTTGCCTCTGTGTGCGTTGTGGGACGATGTCCCGTCGGTGCTTTGCCGGCAAAATAATCAAAAGCCGACGGTCGCGGCCGTTTATTCTCGTTTGCCAAGCAGTCTCGAGCAAACCGAGCGGTTGAGGTAGTCCTTATATACGCAGCTTCGTCGTATAATTTCTCTTACGTGTCGAAGTGCACTGTTATACGCGGTTCGTACGCAAAAATTCGGTACGAGGAGCATGAATAATGCATGCAGTACGCACTCATACATAAACTCTGGGGAGATGGGAGATGAATTAAGTTGTAGTTAGGCGTGATATCGCGGTCGTTATTCTCCTTTTTTTTTTTTTTTTTTTTTCCTCTTGATCCTCCCGTTCTATAATGGCTGCACGCCGGATGCCCAGCCGAGAGTGTGTGCGCTACGGGCATAAATAATGCATGGATTCTTCGGCTGAATGGAGGCCGGGCGTATGCTGTGTGCGGAACGTTGATGAAAGCTTTATTTTATTTTTTAACTTTGTTGTTTTTCGTTTACAATCGGCGCTAATTGTGCTCCTGAGAGTGAAATACCTCTCTCCGGACTAGAGACATAAATGATCCCGATTGACCGAGATATAGACACAAGTG
This sequence comes from Dermacentor silvarum, assembly GCF_013339745.2. Classification (NCBI taxonomy): domain Eukaryota; kingdom Metazoa; phylum Arthropoda; class Arachnida; order Ixodida; family Ixodidae; genus Dermacentor; species Dermacentor silvarum. The sequence continues at coordinate 305,622,272 of NC_051154.1, forward strand.
AGGCTTGAAGAGATACTCCGTTTTTGCCGTCTTTTTTTTTTTTTTTTTTTTTTTTTTTTTTTTTAGGAGGATATCAGATGAAGGTTTCAGCTATGGAGAAGTTCGATATTGTTGCCTCGGCTGGCTTCCATAAAGGGCAGACGGTGCCGATTGGATGCGGGGAAGAAAACAAAAAGCGTTGTTTGTTATGTGCTTCAGCGCGCTATATGACCGGGCACCGATTTCTTTGCTCTCTTGCCCCGAGATCACGGGCAGAAAAAAAAAAAAACGGAAAAACAAAAAAAAAATCACTTCTTTGGCTAAGTGAACTTTTACGAATAGTTCATTCGTATCATGTATGAGAGTGCGATGTTCTTTTTGAATAAATTTCTATACTGCACGGTCATAAAATGCAGGCTTCGAACCCGTTAGGTCGGTTTGTTAATGGACGCTATACCTCCGTTTGGAGAGCGCACCGCAGAAGGCGTAATACGTGTTCTACGAGTCACCTATACGGTAACGCACATGCTCACGAATACCGTTTGGCGTGAAAGACGGTAACGTTTCAGCAGGTACTTTTTGTGTTAGTCGTAAGAAATGTTCTTAGAAATGGGCGAAGCGTCGTGGCATGGCTTCGAACGCATTCATATAGAAGAGTCGAGCGCTTACCTCATGCCCTTATATATACGCATTATATGGACATCAAAACTGTGTGGGTTGCGGTTAGTACAGTTTGAGCTTCATGTGCAGCTTTCGTAACTGCATGCGTCGTCTCATATACTCTGCGTCTGCAGTTTTGTCGTAGAAGGCGAAACAGCGGTTCTGAACATAGTAAAGCGGCGTTTGAAATTGAGTCCGCCAAACGTTTGTATACCGTAACATTCTACAGTTGAGGACCACCGATTCGTCTTCCACGAATCCTGAATAGTTGCAAACATGTAGTGTACGAAAGCCATGCAGTCCTGCGAACTATTAACAGCGACACGCATGGGCGCGCTGTTCTTAATAGCTTGGAATTCCGTGCATGTTTGCCTTCTGAATACACTGAGATGAGCTGTGGATGAGCTACCTATAGCTGCATGCACGATGCAGTGCTTCGTGCGTGGCTCGGCGGATTCCTGAAGGCCGAGCGCTTCAGTGTTCCGTCGGGAACGCATTCGCTTCCATTCTGCATTCTTCGCTCCACGTGGGGGCGCTTCCTAATTTTCTTATATTCTATTTTGCTAGCTTTTTGCTCGCGCTGTGTCTTATTCATCGTTCTTAGTGTTTAATAAAATAGGCTCTACCATCACCAACTCCCTGAGACCGGAACGCGCGGCATCACTCCCTTTCCTTTGGAATGGAAACATTACTGCGTAATGCGCAGTGGCGCTCGGCGGTCTAGTCTTCTAACAAGGATTTCGAGTTTGTGACTTTTTTTGTTTTTCTTCGTTACCTATACGGTATTGAATTTTTAAGTGGTAAGACTGCCTGTTTGAGTGCGACAGCCATTGGCTCTGTTTGACGTCACGCGTAATCACGAAAAAAAAAAAAAGAAAAAAAAGAGACTAGAAAAAAAATACTCCGTATACTTTTGTTTTGCGTGTACTCGACCCGTTTATTTGGCTCGCCGGTGTGCGTCTCGATGCTGCATGGTGTTCCGATCTCTATCGCGAACGAGCAGTTCACTTGCTGTGAACTTGAATGCCGCTATGCGTAGTGGCTGGCACGAAAAGCCAAGGTGAACAGCAGATGAGCACGTTGTGGTCATGCTTCCATGCGCCGAAACCTGGTATAACCTGCTTGTGTGTGTGTGTGTGTGTGTGTGTGTGTGTGTGTGTGTGTGTGTGTGTGTGTGTGTGTGTGTGTGTGTGTGTGTGTGTGTGTGTGTGTGTGTGTGTGTGTGTGTGTGTGTGTGTGTGTGTGTGTGTGTGTGTGTGTGTGTGTGTGTGTGTGTGTGTGTGTGTGTGTGTGTGTGTGTGTGTGTGTGTATTCGGTAGGCGTATTTTATACTTGCGCGTGATAACTTCAAGTGCTTTTACTCGTCGTTGATATTTACTTTTGTGTGCGTGCGCGACTTACTGTATCCACGTTTTTAGTACCTGATGTTTTAAATTTACGACGTGCACATCATAAGTGGCGCGCCTTCATGCTCAAACACCCTCTGTCTAGACCAATCAGTGCGCCTGCATGCCGACGTAAAACCTGCTGGCCGCCGGCGACCTCGTCTGCGTGTCGACAAACAAGCGAATGTGCGTGGTCGGTCCGGCTGGACGGGCCGCGGGACAACCTAACCTAACGTCGACCAAGCTATACGCGTGGAGACGCTGACCGCGTTAAAGTGAGTGTGTCCCTCGTCGGCGCGTTATGAAATTTCCTTCGAGGCGCGGCAGACTGCTCCGTCGCGGTCCTTCGCCCGTTTGCCCTCTCCGCATTCGCGTCTCTCGGTCACCAGTCTCGCCGCGCGACGACGTTGCGCAGTCGTCGTCGTCCGCTTTTCGTCTCGCTCTGACAACGACCGTCGGAGTGCGGCCCACTTACTCGGAAGGGGCGTCATCGAGTGCGCGTCCTAATACTGTGGGGGCTGTCTATTTCGGACGTGCTCGCGGTGCATCTTACACGCTCGCGCTGTCGGTCGGCGCTGTCGTAAAGCCTCCACACATCCACGTTTTCCGCCGCTTTCCCGCGTTGTCTTTCTTTTCCTCGTCTATCTGCGCAGTCAACACAACAAATACGGCGAAAGCATCGAGGAGAGGGCGGAAAACGCAGTAAAAGAAAACGGTCTGCACACAAAACGATCTCCCCCCCCCCCCCCCCCCTTTATTTTCTCTCCTTTCTCTATCGGTTGTACCATATAGTGCGTCTGTCTTCCCGCGTTTATTACGCTGTCATTCTTCCTAGACCAGTGACTCCAGTGGGTAGGCCGTCTCCGCGTGTGTTATACAAGCCCGTTATATATACTGGGCTTACGTCTTTTGCCACCGACGTCTGTCCCGTTGCAGCTGTTGTCATTTTCCCGACACTCGGCCACCGCGTGAACGTGCGTACACCGTGTAGCGCGAACGCACAAAAATAGTCGTCGTCGCGGGAGATGAAGAGCGTGGCAATGCATGTGCCGAAGACCGCGGGCTGTGCCCCGATGTAGTACGTCTCCGGCTGCAGCCATGGAGTGTGACGGGCGCCCGCGGCTTTCGTATCGGAAACCTGGCCATCTGTTCGTCCGTTCTCTCTCGATACGCTCGAGCGACTGCAGCGGCCGCATCGACACGGCCTCGAGAGATCGAAGCCCCGCGGACGTCATCCTGAGGAGGCTATCTTCTCGGAGTGTTCGACCGGCAGCAGGGAGAGTCGGGGGACGGGACTGCGCGGTCGCGAGTTTGCGTCGCGTCGTGCTGCAAGCTGTCTTCCGCGGGCACTGCACTGTGTACGAAGTGGCGGGCGTCGGCTCTGCGAGGTGTCCACGTGGGAAGCGTCAGCGCCGACGTCTCCCCCCCGAGTGTGCCGGGGGGAACAAATAAAAATAAATAAAGCGACGAAGGTCGAACACTGAAGAAGAAGAAGAAGAAAGGCGCCAGCTGTGTCGCTCCCTGCGCGTCTGCCCGGTGTCACTCTCATAACGTATAGCAACTTAATATATTGCCGACGTTCATCCATTTCTGGCAGCTATCTTATCCGACACGAGCCATTGAGAGTGTATACCGTATGCGGACTGGAGTATACCGGGTATATATATATATATATATATATATATATATATATATATATATATATATATATATATATATATATATAAATCGCCTGTTGCGTATAGCAAAAATGTACTCATGAGCTGGATTGCTCGAACAGCTAGGCGGACATTATTTACACTGGAAATCAAAATGCATAATTGACTAACAAAATTTCACGAATCAACTTTTTAACTAATTACTTGAGCGCGCATATTGTTATGTGTACGAATTCAGGCCAGTGATTTGCATATCCGCATGGAACGAACTGTGAAACTAGCACCAGTTTTCACATGAGCTGACTAACTTGCGGTAAAAATGCACTCTTGTCCAACTTACTTATTTTTATTTATAAAGTGCTCTGAAAGAAGAGCTCGCTTTACGTTGGTGTAATGGCGGATGCACCCGCCGTGGTGCTGGCTATGGCGTTGCTCATGCTAAGCCCAAGGGCGCGTACTCGCATCCCAGCCGCGGCGGCCCCGTTTCGATGGGATGCGAAATGCAAAAAAAAAAAAAAAAAAAAAAAAAAAAAAAAAAAAAAAACGCCCGTGTATTGTGCATTAGGTGCACCTTAAGAACCCCAAGGTGGTCATAATTAATCCAGAGTCCCCCAGTACGGCGTACGTACCTCGTAATCTTGTCGTTGTATTGGCACGTAAAACCCCAGAATTTAATTGTTTCATGGTGGATACGTCTTTTCATTCCGTTCCTCCATATTTCTCCACGTTGTCGTGTTCACCTGTCCATTCTGTTTGGCTCTCGGCTTTCTGGTTTCTTGCTGATGCTGTAACATTTTTTTTTTCTCTTTCTTTTTCTGAGGAAGTTTAACGTACAACTTGTTCCCTTGCTATTGTAGTGCGAGAACGCTGCTATAACAGAGCAAGGAAGTCTCGACTCAGTGCCGTAAATGCGTATGCTATTAAATGCAAGCACCCTCTGCCCCCCCCCCCCCCTCAATCGACGTTGCTAACTAAACATTGTCGAAATACGACCGATCCTTTATATATATATATATATATATATATATATATAAATGCTGCCCATTTTGTTAGGGGCACTGTCTCCAAAATTCGTGGACATGCCTGTACACCCTTGGCCTTTGTAAAAAGAAAGTCAAGCGTTGGTGCCGGGACACATTCTGCATAATCTACTAATTCGAATTTTGCATGATTCCGGCCGCTGTGCGGCAAGAAGCACCGCGGAACGTGTTACCCCTGTTACCTCCGCAAAAGGCAGCCTTATCGTCTTTTCGCCTGGACAAATGCGCGTATCCCTCTGCGGAGGAGGTCGGGTTCCTCCGGTTTCGTCAGCGCACTCGAATGCGTTCTGGAACACCTGCTGCGCGGTCCGAGTTGTCAGTCGCGCAGCCGTGCCACTATACATCTTTATTCGTGTACAAAGCGGGCGCTGCTGCAGCTTTGCCCTGGCAGGCGCTGACGGCGCACCAAGCTGTGCCGCGAAGCGATCGCCTTTGAGCTTTCCCGCGCTGGTATTCACCGTGCAGTCATCGTCTGACGCCACATGCCTTGGTATAGCATACCATTGCCTTGATACTAAGTACTGCGCCTCATTCAGTCGCCCTTTTACATAGGTGGCTATTGATTTCAGAATTTCAATAGACCTCTCCTGGGGTACGTCACACCGCACCGGCGACGTCACAGCGTGGCGTCACCGGCGCACGTGCGGTGACCCTGGTTGGCAAAAAACAGCCGCCGCCGGCTTTCTGCGTGGTGCAGTCGCGCAGAAGTTGGTGGTGGGCGTGCCACGTGTTTTTATTTCTTTTATTTATTTATTTTATTTTTACGTGAACTTCCAGAATTTTCTTGCCAGCCAGATTAGCAGTAATGTGTGTCGGAGAACATCGGCGTGTGGTAAAGTGCGTGATGAAAATGTGGCGACGCTGGCCTTTTTCTACTTGCGAACGTGAACCACCTGGTGGTGGTCTGTGATGGATTGTGCGATGAAGAATGGGGGCTTTTCCATGGAATTGTGCCACGTTTGTTGTGGTAAAGTGTGCAACGAAAACAGCGACGATATCCGCTCACCTTTGCGTTGGGAAACGGACCACATTATACGTGTGTGTGTGTGTGTGTGTGTGTGTGTGTGTGTGTGTGTGTGTGTGTGTGTGTGTGTGTGTGTGTGTGTGTGTGTGTGTGTGTGTGTGTGTGTGTGTGTGTGTGTGTGTGTGTGTGTGTGTGTGTGTGTGTGTGTGTGTGTGTGTGTGTACTACGCGATTAGCAATACATCTCGCTTACGAGACTGTGGTCGCGTGTTGCGTGTAATAAAACCAGTCGCAGTGATCAGGCTCCAATAGAACTTCAGGGCCCGTAATTATTGAACAGGTGAGAATTAATGAGACGCGATGATTGGTGAGCGCATGTATTGCGGGGCCACCCACGCTGTGTGCAGAAAAAAAATAATAAAAAAACCTTCGTTTGAGCATAATTTATCGACTGAGAGGTATGACTACAGATGAGCTCCTGCGATGTTATGACCACTGCCGAAGCTGTGTGTGTACATTTAACCACGGGGATTGCACAAAAGGCAAACCACAGAAATTATCGCGACTTAACGTACATCTCACGGGTCTTAAGTAAAATTGAACTTTCTTTTTTTTTTTTCGTTATTGGTGTATTCACCTTCATGGTACGGACTTCATGCTGTCATGATGCACATAAACATGCAAAAGTTGGGTCTTGTAAAGTTGAGAGCAGCAAAGGAGACAGCAGACACAGCGAAGTTAGTGCGCAACGGCTTATGTGCTGGTGTAAGATTTTGCTTTGTGCATTCAAATGACCGAGACTAATAATTAAAATTCAATTATGGTGGTTAACATCCCTAAGCTGCACAGCGGCTTATGGGGGACAGTGTAACGAAAGGCTCCCGATTAATTTTGTTCACATAGGGTATCTTACCACGCTCCTAATGCAGGGTAATAAGTTTTTTCTGCATTTCTCCCTCATCTGAATTTAGGCGCCGCTACTTGGTATACGGCTCCACTGAGCCGCCGTGTAGTTGTAGACGAAGTTCATCTTGTGTATCGCTTAAAGCTACAGTGTAAATGGGACGCAAATCGACAATGCAATTCAATACAGTGGCCAACCAGCCGGGGTGGCTCAGTCAGCTAAGGCGTTGCGTTGCTGAGCACGAGGTCGCGGGATCGAATCCCGGCCGCGGCGGCCACATTTGCATGGAGGCGAAATGCAAGAACGCCCGTGTGCTTGCGTTGTAGTGCACGTTAAAGAACCCCAGGTGGTCAAAATTAATCCGGAGCCCTCCACTACGGCGTGCCTCATAATCACAACTGGTTTTGGCGGGGCCCCCGCAGTGCCGCCACGCTGTTTGCAAACAGGTAGAGGTTGGTTCTCTACTCTACGTGCACCGGCCGTGGTGGCGGCGTGCTCCCGTCTACCTTTTCTCCCGCGCTCTTCCCGCTCGGCAACAGCTGGGGCTTCCCCAGCACGTGTGTGTGTGGTGCAGTATATAGGCACATCAGTTGCATGCACCCGCGCTCCGTGCCCTGCGGAGCCCGCGTCGTTTCAGGGCGCGGGTGATGATGAACGATGTGTTCCGCGATTCGACTCGATAGCGATAAGCGTCGATGTGGCGTGCGCCTCTGCGGTATATGCGGCGCAGGAATCGTGCCCGCGCCTCGTTCTTCTTTCGCGGGAATCGAGCAACCGCAGCGGCCGCTCTCGCTGGCGCATCGATGCGTTGGCTGGAACGAGGTGCGATGGTGCGCAATGTCTCCGTCTCCTGCTACGTCTGTTCACCTCTGCGGGGAAGGCACGCCTTCCGTGGAAGCACGAAGTTCCGGCTAGCCGAATTGTGCCTGTGGAGTACGCCAAGCTTCACTATCATGCACCCGTGAATTTGTGTTTTATTTATTTATTTATTTATTTATTTATTTATTTATTTATTTATTTATTTATTTATTTATTTCCTTGTTTAATATATCAAACCAATAAAACACGTTCGTCTTCGCACGGCGAAGCAGGAGAATTACTATGCACGAAACTGCCATATAGGAAGTATAGACGTGGTGAATTCTGGTCAAGCCGTCTCATGGATCGTGGTCACGGATAGGCGAGGCACTCATATGCTCGGAAAATTAGGGGCAGAGCAAATTTAGAAATAAGAAACTGGGCAGTGCCCTGTGCCATTATGTAGCACACCGCGTGTGGCAATTTCCGGTTAATAAGCCACGGAAATAAAACATTTACCCTTCCCCTTTCCTGTAGAGCGATTCGGCCTCGAAACAGGAGGTTCTCTCTTTTTTTTTCGACTTGCGGTTCTCAACGTCAGAGTGGTTAAATTTGCTGCAGTGTACGAGCCCCCTTCCATTTACCCCCGTTCGTATGCCAACTGCGTTCACCCTGTGCATGCCTGCAAATTTCTTGACCTCGCCAATCGACCGGGTTCCCAGACTCGTCCGACTGTGTTTTCAGTCCCTTGGAATCCGCTGTGTTATTCCTACTGGCCGCCTGTGATTTGTTCCACTGATTATATACCGCCTGCCCAACTCTGTTCTTTCACTTTTAAGCTGTAGAATAACATTCGCAGTCGTTTTGCTGCGTAGTTATTCTCCCTTTCTGATGGCGTTACGCCTACCATTTTCATTTCCATCGCTTTTTTTTAGTTGCTTAATGCCTACTTCGTTTGTTGCCCCCCTAATGTGCGGCGCTATCTACAGGGCGTAGAATACATTTTGGTTACTCTACCGCTTTCCTCTCGGTGATATATAGTGTGTAGCACTTGCTGCTGGTGGTTTCAGAGTGCCTGCCGGGAGTGTTATAGCCGATTATTACCCTTTTGGAAACTTCTATTGCGGTCCCTCTTTACGGTGCGATCGATGTGTACTGATACGGCGCACAGTATTCTCGATCGATCACCACTTTCTGGGATGTCACTTTCAGTGCAAGTCGATTGTGGCTCAAAAGGACGTGAAGTTGGTAGTTGCTATTGAACGAAATGCGTGTTAACAATTGAGCGCAAATTTAGATGAAAGCAGTGAAATTAGGGCGTATAAGACAAGCAGGTATACGCTGACAAAAGGGTATAGCTGTTGTCTCATGTTTTCCTTTTACAGCATTCGTCCGAAATTGGCGCTCGACACGCCTTCGTTTACCCGCGTTGATTAGCCGACCAGCCAGCGGGGACAAGATGCTCGCCGCTGCAGTGAGACATGCGTCATATATACGTTTATAAACTGCAGAATCCCCGAACGTGGTCGATCGAGAATACAGCGCTTCGCGGCTCGTCCCACATTGGGGCTCAGCTTAAGACATTCACACAGGCGCCCCATATAACGCGTCACGTGTCGCCTCTTGCAGGAATGGAGGCTACGGCCCTGGCAATGCCTACCGGTGTGCGGCATCCACAGTTCGAGCCTGCCCAGTCCCATCAGCGGAGGTGAGTGCGCCTCGCTCGCTGTGTACGTCCATGTATGGCATCAGAGAGAGCTTGGGCCAACGTAGGCACAACGTGGCGGCCAACGGTTAGTGTTGGCCAAAATTAGGTCTTCAAGGGGTGTGCCGCGCTTGCAGTATACTGCGGTTGGCCACGGCTACAGTGTACTGTACCACGGCGGCCCTCTGTGTAGGCGCTCTGTGCGAGCTGGGGGCGGCTCTGCGCATTCGCAGAATTCTGAAGCGGTTCGTCGCGCAGTAGAATTGACAAGGACCGGGCATGTTCTTGGCGTGTCAAGAAGTGGCAAGCGCGAAATGACTACGAAAGGACAGGACCTATGCGCCATCTTTCAACTGAATTTTCTTTAAGAAGTCAAGAGTTTGACGGAAAGCCGTGTGGTCGGGAGTATGCGTGGTATGCAGTTGAAAGCCGACCACACAAATGAAAGATAAGAGATGTTTCGGAACATCTCTTATATTTGAGTATTTTTAAACTACAATTACCACAAACTTTGTTTTAAAGAGCTGCTTCTATACTAAGAAGGTATCAGACAGACCTTGGCTAGATACAATTCAGTAGTAACACCAAATGAAGTAATGTACACCGTGATCACAAAAACTCGCAGTTTTACTTTTGGGTGCATGCGATGCTAAGAGTCTACAGGGTGATATGGGTCACACACATAACAGTTGCTCCGAGGGCATCTAAATTGCTTGTCGAATAGTAGAACCTCTGTCACTTTCAAGAAACGCCTCAGTAGTATTCAAGTGCCCATAGCAGCTTAAAATTGGAGTGAGAACCTGAAATTTAATCTTTCATTAACGGACATATGCGTTAGACTTAGTATATACCACATTTTCCCCTCCATAATATTGAAAGCCTGTACTAGAGCACTGCACGGGCCCGGGCCTATATACCTGGAAGGAAGCCAGGGTCGGGTAGCGCGCATTTTTTCCTGGCCGGGCCCAGGTTGCATTCGAGCAGTCCGCGGACTGCCGGCCCGCCTGTTTTATGGATTTTGGAACTTTGCCACCACTTTGGGCGACAAGAATCACCTCCCCAGAAAGGAACACGCTGCAAGTAAACTCCAGAAAGTTATATCAAGGGCAAAGCATGGCCACTGAAATACAATACGATTGCAGCGTTCCTATTTGTATATTTACATTGTAGTGTTAGCGCTAAGGGCGCGTTTGAAAACGCTGCTGAATTCTTTCAGCCGCATGACATGCTTCAAAACTCCAGAAAGCAAAGGCGTAGCACGAACGTTGAAGTAAGACTGGCGCAGTGGTGGTGTTCGTTGATTTATTTTATATTCGCGTTATAGCACTGATCTGAGAACAGTAAGTGGCTGTGCTGTTGGGCTGCTAAGCACGAGGTCGCGGGATCAAATCCTGGCCACAGTGGCCGCATTTCGACGTGGGCGAAATGCAGAAAACACCCGTGTACTTAGATTTAGGCGCACGTTAAAGAACCCCTGGTCGTCCAGATTGTTCCGGAGTCCCCCACTACGGCGTGCACGTAAAACTCCATAATTTATTTATTTTTGAGAGCAAAAAGACAACACTGCTTTGCATTCTATCGATCGCATGTGGATCCGATCATTGGACCTCGAACACCTGCATTGCCTTACTATTTTGGCCGTCGCCTTATTCAATAAGCAGTCTTATGGGACTATAGTATCAACTTTTAATTTTCAGTCACAGGGCCCGTAACGGACCGAGCCCTGTCCCCGGCCGGGCCCGGGTCGGGCCTGTGGAGAGCAGCCTTAGACAGGGCCGGGCCCGGCCGGGTCGGCTAAGACGCAGAGCCAGAGCGGCCGAGCCGGGCCGTAAAAAATATACAGTCCCGTGCAGTACTCTACCCTGTATAGCGACTCCTTTAAGGTCGTACGAGATACTGTACGTGCCGCACCGTGATCGGACTCGTGACCTCGGCGTCAGTGCGCCAACAGTTAACTCCCACTTTGCACTGTAATTCTTGCGCGGATCTGGTTTGAACTGACTGCTCGTGATGCGTGGCAGCGTCGGATGCCGATCTGCACCGTATACTGTGAGCGGAAACAAAAGAAAGTGCAAGTCATCGCCCAGGCGCCCCTATAAGATGCTCTGCCCGTTTTGAAAGCGTTGCAGCTGTCTTCCGTGTGTACTCCATTTGTTATCATTGTCTGCGCGCACACGTACGCTTTTCGCTTGTTCCTAATCGCTGGTTGATAGACACCAGGCTCTCTGCCGAAAAAGGAAATGGAACGAACTTTCCTCCGATGAGAGTTTCTAAGTACTCCGAAGCCACCTCCTCAAATTTACGACTTGGGTCGGGCTTGGCGGCGGGACATCTCGGAGACGAGAGCCAGGAGCGTGACAACCTTCTAGAACGGCTTGGAAGAGCTGGTGAGCCAGCGTCTATACGACGCTCGCTCGCCAGCGCTTCCGGCCGCTCGACAAGATGCATTAAGATGTGTTAACGGAAGTGTTCTTGTCTTTCTAACTGTAACCAGCAAAATAAACGACAGTATATACACCAAACGGCCAATGCCTTCTTCCTCAGCGATATGCCATCGTCGACAGAACGACAACACATGTATTTGTTCGGCGCCGGCCTTCTTTTTGTTTTTTTCTACAAAACACAAAACAGCAACATCTGGTGAACGTATGCATTCGTCCGTCGTTTCGATCGAATTAAATGACTCGTGTACGCATCGCATCTTCCTTTTTTTTTTTTTTCTTTAACTTGCGGTGCTTATTCGTAACCGAATCACGTTCGCTATGTCGTGCACATTGGCTGACATTCGATCCGTGAAATTCACGCACACGGCGCCTTGTTCTCGGGTTCTCAGCATTTCATTGCTGCTGCTGCTGCTCTGTCCGCAGAGGTAACGGTGGTGTACAAGGACGGCCTGCCCGAGATCACGGTGCCGTTGCCCTCCCGACGAGACCGGTGCCGCTTCACGCTCCGGCCGCTGGGCAGCACGGTGGGCGACTTAATGCGCAGCATCTGCGTCGAGGACCGCGGCGTCGACCACGTCACCGTCACCTCCACAGGTAAGAATACATACACGACGGCTCGACATGCGTCGACTCCGTCAGGAAACCAGTTGACGGCCATGTGCACGCACTTTCGTGGCCCGAATTATACGAGGCGCGCACAGGCCGAATAGAGGCTCAGAATAGAGGCCCAAGCTTTCCGCAGCCGTCACTTGCTGCTGCGTAATGAATGGTTAATTATTCTACTCCCCTCTCTCTTATTATAGCAGAGGACGACGCACGCGTGTGCGCGCACGGACTTGTCAGGATATACGAAATGATAGGAGAGGGGGCAGACTTCAGCTTGTGGTTGCCGATCTGGCATTATTAATAATAAGTCGTGCCTGCATGTAATTTCTTGACGCAGTCCTGTTGCCCTGTAGGTGTCGGGAAATAAAGAAAAAAAGATACGCGTTGTGAAAGCTAAGGGTCACAGTGAAACTTTTCAGGCACGTGATCTAAACAATATCCTGGCTTGTCCGCGCGCCAAGCAAGCGGCCTCGTGAGTCGTACGTACCTGACTGTGTGCTCCACTATATATATATATATATATATATATATATATATATATATATATATATGTGTGTGTGTGTGTGTGTGTGTGTGTGTGTGTGTGTGTGTGTGTGTGTGTGTGTGTGTGTGTGTGTGTGTGTGTGTGTGTGTGTGTGTGCGCCTTTAATGCGGAAATCGAGAACACCGCTGCTGAGTGTTCCCCTGTACCGTGTTTTCAAAGCCATCGCATATTTGCGTTGTTACGTGTATTTATCGCTCACGTAAACCCATTCGGCTGCTTGCAAGAGGGAATTCAAAGCTAGCGTATGCATAAAAAAATCTCGTTCATTCCACCTGAAAGGTGCACGGCGTCCTAGCTATACGTTTGCATCAACCCGACAAAGTCGGATAGAGTCGGCTTGTCAGGTCGAATTAAATCCGATCGGGGCGGGTTCAGTCAGCCCGATTGAAGGATGGGTTGATCGACGCGCCAGACCCGCTTGCCGAAGTGCATGTAAACCCGGTTGGGTCGATTTGGGTGTCCCGACTCGACCTGTTCGGGTCGAGTTCGTGAAAACGGTGCTCCTATATTATTTTCCTTCGAATATATTTCTGGCGAAAAATTTCTCGAGTCGCATGATTGAATTCTGCAAGCCTAGAGCGAAGGTTCTTCTTTCGGCGATGCATATAATGCCAGTTCTTCATATTTGATGCTGCTAAATATTTTTTTGTCTTTTGACTATCAATTTCGAAAAATCAAGAAATTTGTGATTTTTCTGATTGCGAGCACCACAACGAGGCCTTGATTGACTGCTTTTTAGCAGTACGAACCAGATACCCAGGGTATTATGAAGCGAATAAAACGCAACCTTTCTGACACATAAAAATTAAAAAAAAATAAAATAAGTAGAGAGAGAATTGAGAAAACCTGCCGAAGCAGTTAAAGCGAAAATATAGCGGACAGCGCATTTCACAAATAATTCAAATCTTCACTTGATTTAGGAGGTATATTACCGAAATGGATATTTTTTTAACAGCGAAAGAAAATAAGGCGAGCAATCATTTGCCCTATGCTGATTAGTCACCGCGCATAGTGCGCCGTTTGATCCGCGGATGTCATCTAATGCCAATTCGTCCGATTATTTTATTGATATTTCCGCCCTTTCTTGTTCGGCTCTTGTGGAGAGTCGCGGCGTGGCGATAGCTAAACAGTTCTCCGTATGCAAAACAAACGCAAATAAAAGGGAACGTCGGTGTATATCCGGCATTCAGACGAGCAAGAAAATTCGTATTTTGAGGGGAATATATGAAGCGAAGCATGAACCCTATATTTTACACTCCTGCAACATTAAATAGCTCTCTTGGCAAGGGTATAAGTGTGATATAGGGTGTACCAGCTAACGTTAGCCAAGCTCTTATAAGAAAAAAGAAGGAAGACGAAGAAGAAGAAGAAACAAAAGACAGTGCATCCAAGATGTGGTTATCGGACCTATATACGATGTCCGGTCGTCAGACCTGCGACAAACGAACACCGTAGCTTTTTATTTTTGTAACTTGCACCACGTCTTTTTCTTACTTTTTTTTTTCTTTTAATAGCTTGGCTAACCTTCGCTGGGACACATGGCACAATAAAATAACAGAACAGCCAAGAACAGTAGGCCTGACTGCCTTGAATTTCGCAGACCGGCTCCCCTAGCTACGATGCCGTTCATTCTCTGCTAGTCGTTGCTTGCTAATGGTTTATTAATGGAAAGAGCTGCCGTCGAAATATAAGCGATAACTCAACGCGGCAACTCTGGTGCGCTTTTACTGCGGAAAAAGGAAACCCAAGCGCAAAAACGTGTGCGGAGAGTTCTGTGACGTCACGTACGACCACGTCATCGGCGTGAATTTCTCATCTTGGGGAACGTTTCTGCTGCCTGCCCCGAATAAGCCTGCTTCTAGTGAATTTTCGTTGAGGCAGTGCTGTTAAGGCAGAGTTTCTCTCTTTCTTTCTTTCTTTATTTCTTTCTTTCTTTTCGTTGTTGACAGTGAATCGGTCGATAGGCTGGCAACGCCTGCTGCCGGCTGCGCGAAAACTGCAGTTGAAACGTCGGCATCAAACCGCGTTCTCTGATGAATTGAAAGAACACGGGTTATATGCACTTAACCTCTTTCTTTTTCTCATTAATCTTTTTTCGTCACACATCCAAAAAAACGCTTTCTTGGTGAAATGTTCAGAAACTTCACTGTGGAATGCGCTAGAGCCCGCTATATTTTTTACTTGAACCGATTCAGTGCTTGAGGTCCGCCAGAACGCGCTTTATCGTTATTTTTTGTTTTAAACTTCACCTTTCTCAAAAACTATTTTGTTTCATTTGGCCTCGAATGATTTTCACCTGATATCTAGTTCATACCTACGCATGTGCAAAATTGTGCTCGCAAGAACATAAAATATTTTCTTCAAAAAATGCCAAATGCCCTGCAACTTGTCCCTGTTTTGTTTGTACGGAAGGAAATACACTGACACTCGCGCGAGCGTTTTTTTTTTTTTTTTCTCTCTCTCTCTTTCTTCCTCTATTCGCCCTTCCGTGGTTAGGAACGGACGTGACCAGCGGCCAGCCTACATTTGTACTTGGTTGAACTACAATCCGTTATTTGAAGTGATAGCCAAGAGTAAATAGAAATGCGGTAAATTTTACTGAGAGGCAGCACAACTAACGGCGGCTGTGTTTACATTTCTTCCATATGCAACGTGTAATCTCGTGCGATTGTTTTTAATAAGTTTATGCACTGCAGCGAAGCTACGCCGAAATGCAAATACCAAATCGGGCTTACGCACAGCGTGAGTCGCAACGATAGCACGAAGACGATGGCTGACGCTCGTCGAGGAAGAATAATGGTGATGACCGGCGTATATGCACACAGAAGTGTACGACTCTTATCTCCATTTGGGGATTCTGTGCCTCCTATAGCGGCACGTACCCATTCTGCTGGGTCGGCCAAGGATGGGTACGTGCACACCCAGTGGCACTTACCGAATGGCTAAATAAAACAGAGTTAAATATAGTTATCGAATATAATGCGATATTCCATTAAGAGGTTGGCGTGCCATAGAGATACACGCATGAGCCGACGTCATGTGTCCAGGTTTTACGCGGGAATTTTTCTTCGTTAATTATTATTGTGCAAAACAGAGATGCTCTTACTGGCGTTGATACTTCGTCGGTCAGCACACAAGGGGCTATTACGTAGACCGTTTACAGCGGATCGCTTGCGTAGGGCAAAAGAGATTGCACTATACCGTTTTCTGAGTGCAGCCGCGAGTGCCTCATATGAGTGCAGCCGAATGCCTGAATCGCTGCAAAATTTGAGTGGGCTTTTGCTAACTCTGTTTGATTGCATAGGACGACGTATATATTGCACATATGAAGTGCGGCGTGGTGCACCTGAAAACGCATTATCCGGCACTATGCGAGATCAGCGTGTCCTGCAGTATATCAATAATGAGAAACGCGGCTGTGTTCTCGTGTTGGGTATATAGACAGTGCCTTTTAGCAAATTAATTGTTGCCTGTCATATATCAATATTGTTTTTTTTTCAACAGAATAGGCCACTCAGCTTTGAGAAAAAAAAAAAACCTAAGCTCCGATACGAATGCGACATGAACAGGCACGAGCATGAGCGAGCTATTGAGTATGCACTCGTAGACGATTGGTGCCGCCGCACTGTCTTAAGTCTTAACGAAGATTTCACGTTCCGTAATGCGCATTTCATTAGCAGGAGGAGACGACTATATAGTCGGTGCTCGAACGTATACGCGTAATCGCAGTGGATCGGGCACGTGGTCATGATGATAAACCGAGAATGCGTCTCCCGTGTAAACACACTTTCCTGTGTTCTTGCAAGTACAGGAATTAGAAAGGTGTTTCACTGAAAATTTAGTTCTTAGCACGGACAGCACAACTAAATATCTTTAACCGATTGCACTTTCGTTGAAGCTCAAAACACCACGCCACTTCCGGTCCAACACCTTAATTACTTCCATCCAATTTTCTTGTCCGAATGACTTATTCAGTGGCCGGTGATCTAATACAATAGTGGCGTATCCTACTGGGCAAACCTATATATACACATAGGACTGTTCTCGCTGCTTATGCATCGCCGGACACTATCAGTTTCTTGAATGTTCACAGAAAAAGCGATGGTTGCGAGCGGAAGTGAAAACAACAGTTACATTTGTAGTGGCACTGAAAAGAATATTATCGACAGATTTCTCGCACATAACCACCTTTTAGACAGATTACACAGTATATATACTGAGATGGTAAGGGCCATCTGCTGTCACGAGAAAACTGAAGGAAAATAAGTACGCGCAATCGCGAGTATCGCTTCATCGGAGGACGCACACTCGCCCACTTGGGATATTCGCTCACTGCTATCGGGCTGAAATAAGGCCGTGTGTAAATTATCACCAGCACTAACATTCTGAAAGCGCAAACTGCCGAATAATTGCTGGCGAATAATAGATCATCCCGAAGGCGAAAGCAGCACTTTTCTTCATTTACTCCGAACATCGTCCGCTATCGGTAATGGGGAAGCCAGAAGGCGCTCAATGGCGGCACGGTCACGTGTTCAAAGATGAGAAGTACTATGGCATTTGGCGCGCATATATCTATCCGCATATCTGTCCGCCGAGATACCGAGCGACCCCAGACAGCAGCTACCGCAGCACACCCGGGAGGGTGGGCAAATAGAATCATTAAAGCATGAAAGATACTTTCAAATAACATTTTTATGGCATGTCGTTTCGTAATCGAGAGCCATATTCGCGTTCGCCTAGTGAAATGAACCTTTCTTTCTTTTCTGTTATTGAAAATATTTTCTTCGAATGCGTTTAACGTAGGACGGAACACACACGTTTGTTATTTCTTCTTACCCGTCAATAATGGTTGACAAAAAGCTTCGTATATGTGTGATGGAATTAACTTTATTCCTTGAATGAGCTACTGTTAATGAGCCAAACATGTATTTCCAGTTCTCGTGCAAGGAATGTTCGCCGCTTCGGGTAATTCAGCTGAAGGAGCACAATTGTTCTATCTGCCACTGGTGATTTAAAAAAGGAAAAGTCTGCATATCTTCTTTAAATTATAGTAGGGTTTAAGGTCCCGTTTAGCGTGAACACTAGTGCGCGTGCGCGTAACTCTCATGCCGCCAGCGAAACTTGGTACGCTGCCCTCGCTCCGCAAGCCTAGCTGACTCGCCTACAGTCAGCCGTCTATAAACTAGTTGGACACGGTGATCGATCTCTCACCAGCGTGATCGTAGATGACCAGGATTGGCGCTATTACAACGACGTGCTTCCGTACGCGCAAACCTAACTGATAAGGAGCTCACTGTGCCGGCGTTTTTTTTTTTTTTTTTTTTTTTTCCCTTTTCTTTTTTGCGAATGGAGGCAAGCGGCCGTTTCTCGCTGCAGGTTGAACTCAGCGGCGCGCGTAGCGCAGCTGCGCCATCTCGTAGCAGTGACGGAAAGCGAGCGCTTTAGTTGTACACCGCGAGAATTTGAACTGATCATGTGCCGACTGAACTTCCTCTGGGTTGATGCTGTATAGGCTCCCTTCAGTGGTCAGGCGGCGCAGTGATCGGCTCAGCCGTCAGCGTCGCCGTGTCAGTTGCGCGAAACACCGAGGTGGCCACTTCTACGAAGGCATGCTTCTGCGGCGCTCATTTGAAACAAGTCGGGCGTTCTAAACTGTGGTTTTTAAGGCAATTGAAAACATTGAGGCCCATTTTCGACCACTGACACTCGAGAAAGGACGTCAACTTTATGACAACAACCATGTATTTCGTGTCAAAAAAGTAAACAGGACGGACATCGCAGCAAAGTTCTTATCACGACAAATAAAGCACGTTTACGACGTCCAACTCAAAGTAAGTTAACAAATAAATAATTTATTCCGCTTAAGTGGGCAAATACGGCCGTAGACGTTTTTCAACTTTCATTTGTAGCTTCAGTATACTTCGAGCGTGCCTTGCTTATCACATTTGTCGAGGTTTTGGCGAGTTGAAAGGTAACTTGAATGATTCTTTATGGAGCTTTTTTCTCCGTTGACAGAGAGCCTCGAGCATATTCTGGTGTTATCATTCGGGCTCCAGTGTGAGAGGTCATCATCGCTGAAACATAACAGAGAGCAATCAGCTGACACTAAGCAACACCAAGACTGAACAAATGTGTGCTAGCGTGCGCGAGAGAAGTGCTATTTTGCGAATACTCGATGTGTGCTGCGGTGCACTCCAGCCTTAGTTCTGTTGTTCTAAACGCGAGAAAACGTCGGCATGAATGAGCCCGGTTTCAGCCATCGCGTCTTGATCCAGGCGCAGAAAGGAGCTGCACGTTGGCTTATTAATGCACAACAAGAACTACAGTGCGTACAAAGGTCCAACGCGGAGCGCTTACGAAGCTAGATTTGACACATAACAACCACTGTGCATTTGTTTTGGAGCGAGACTAGCTAAACAATTATCCAAACCAATTTACAACAGCAGGAATCAGATCACGCGTGTTTATGCAGTTGTCGCTTTATTGTGCGTTTTCATGGATGCTGCCTTGTGTTTTTTCTTCTTCTTTTTTTACATTTTTTTAATTTTGCGTTTGCGTCATAGTTCAACAGAAATTCGCAAGAGCGACTCTTACTTGACGGCCCGAACCACGACGATCCACCTTCAGCCGCCGGGTTTCTCCCCACATTCTTGAAGGGAAGCGGCACAATTTGATGCCGACATCCCCTTCGCGGTTGTGAAAATACCTAAAGCAGCAGTGTATGCGCATGTTCT
Organism: Dermacentor silvarum; assembly: GCF_013339745.2. Taxonomy (NCBI): domain Eukaryota; kingdom Metazoa; phylum Arthropoda; class Arachnida; order Ixodida; family Ixodidae; genus Dermacentor; species Dermacentor silvarum. The sequence continues at coordinate 305,641,692 of NC_051154.1, forward strand.
TTTTGTTCACACTTCTCACGGAGGAGCTCCCGAGTTGTCGCGGTGAATCCATTGAAAAATCTGAAAAGGAAGCTTTCAGGTGCGCCTGAGCGAAGCATGGTCAAAGGTGAAATGCCGGTACGGGCCTACTCGCGGGTGCTCACCGCCGCTGCTAGGTGGCGCGACATGTACAGCCAAACTGCATTGCAGGGTGCCTATAGTGTCCCTGTGAGCATATACAGGGGCACTAATGCTGTGCAGATGGCTTCAACGGCCTGCGAAGAGGTCAATGAACCGGTCTGCTCAACAGTGAAGCCGTCTGGACGCGGGCGTTCGCGCTGCATGCACAGCTACGTGCTAACAGTTGCTCAATATGCACGGAGTTAAATGTTGTTGAAACTTGGGTTGGTTTCACTGTGTGTGTACAAATTTGTGCTAGACGCTGTCTAATGAAGTTTTGTAACGTTTTTGAGGCCAGATGGCGGGAGTTGCGTCGGTGATGTGAAACGCGCTTACAGGTGCCGTGGGAGGTTTCGTCGAGGAAATTCTTTTTTCGAATAAATGACATTTTCCGGCAGAATGAGTCGAGATAGCTTTGAATGAATACTTTGGATCTCTAAACTGGTTCGGAGCGCCTGGAAGAAAATGTTTTACTCGTGACTGCCTCTCTGCCACCGTTGCGCTAGCTCTATAAAGACGTCGGCACGTTTCATGTAGTTTCGTTATGCCGATTCCGCAACATGTAATTGACCACGTAGCAAACAAATTGAACTGCAATAACTGCTGCGAAAAAGTAACCTACTTCAAGCATGCAGTGCACCAGCATTTCCTCTGCTGGTGCACAGAGCAAGACAAAAAGGAGTTTTCGTGGTCATTAGATGAGAGTTCTAAAACCTACAAAAGCTCAGAGCAAATGAAAAAGCAAGTTACTCGTTACATAGTGTCTACATCTTGCCACAAGCTTTGGAAACGTCTCCTTGCATGGGCGTTCGCTTGCTATTATGTTTACTTCGCTACGCTACAATAGCGTAGGATATTTTTCCAGTGTTCTCAAAATTCTACCCAAGAATTTCCGTTTATTTTTATGACGCCTTCAACGTTTTCAGAAATTTGTCATTTCTAGCGAGACATTTCGGGAGTCGGAGAAATAAAACCCATCGCATTTGAAACCTACATTTGCTGGCGGACAGCTATCGATTTGTCCTTCCAGTTTGCCTTCCTTCGGCGCTGTGAGATCGTAAATATGATGGTTTAGTATCGTCCTATAATTTTTACGATGGCAGAAATGCTAAGCTGACGCGCCGTAATCACGAGCCGTGAGCTTTTTTTTTTTTCGGGCTCGACGAGGGTGAGAACGCCAAAAAATTTTCGCCGCAACGTGCACGCCCCGGTTTATTAAAATTTGCATAAAAACTACTATTTTGCCGCAAAAACAATATAGAAATTGATTCTGAAAGCCCTTTTCCTTGGCTTTTTGTTCCCGTCTCGCAGTTAAACTTTCGCACTTTCTCACAAGGTGCTGCTTACTGGGTAGCGTTATGCATGTGTGACACGACTTCAGCGTACTGGAATCGGCGATCGCAATTATCGATCACAGGTGATAAGTTTAGTGAAATATTATAAATGTTATGATAAATGAAATATTATTGTACGCTCCCTTTGTTGTTTGCAGATGGCGTTCGTATTGCGTCAACGTCAACTATCGAGTCTCTCCTGCGGGAAAACTTCATCCTAACCCTCAACAACCAGGTCTACCTCGTTGAACCGCCATCTATAGGTGGGCATATATGAACAGCACGCAGTATAGTCTGCCATGGCACGCGCTTGTGTGTGCGTGCGTGTGTGTGTGTGTGTGTGTGTGTGTGTGTGTGTGTGTGTGTGTGTGTGTGTGTGTGTGTGTGTGTGTGTGTGTGTGTGTGTTTTGCGATGATTGATCGTTTTGAAACGGCACCATTCACTGCTATAGTGTTAACATTTGCGGACATTAGTCATATATATTCTTCAGCAATTAATTAATCCGCATTGAAGTTTGTTGCCCTTGATGAAGCCCAACCGCCGCCGTATATAGGTGTGCAGTTTTTTTTATACTTCCTTCTGCTAGTGGTGCTTGAATACGAAGGCGCTCGCCTAACGACTCAGCAGCGTGCCGTGCGGGCAAAGGGTTCTTCACCCCTCTACCCTTAACTGATAATCGCCACCTTTTTCTTGTTTTCACTGGGTACTACAAGCTGCATGAATCTCGCACGGCCAACACTGTCGGTACACACGCCGCGTGTGCGTCTGCATACCGCTGAAAAGTCGTGCTGACGATGGTTTTGTTGTTGTTCATCTCTGGTATAGAAAAGGGCCCGCAGGACTTGGGGAAAGGGGTATTGCAGTGTGGGGTGCGCCCGGCGCGGATAAGCCAGCCGCGGATGTGTGTGTGATCGCAGAGCGCCTGACCAACGAGGAGGCGCAGACGCTGTCCGACCTGAAGACGCTGGTGGCTCGGCTGTACGAGAGCCTCACCGTGAACGAGCACCAGCTGGAGCAGGAGCGCAAGCTGCTGAACCGGCTGCACAGCGTCAAGGAGCAGCTGGGCCCGCTGGAGCGCAAGAAGAGCGAGCTCGTGTCGCTCTCCCAGCGGCGCACCACGCTGCTGTCGTGGCTCGGACTGGGCCTGATGGGCGTCCAGTTCGGCATACTGGCCAGGCTCACCTGGTGGGAGTACTCGTGGGACATCATGGAGCCCGTCACCTACTTCATCACCTACGGCACCACCATGGCCATGTATGCCTACTTCGTCGTCACCCGCCAGGTGGGTGCTCGTCGCCACTTTTGCTCCCGAAATGATGCGGATCGCCAGGTCTGGCCATTTTGAGTAAGCGCAGTGCATGCAATGCGCGCTAACGATCGTGTCTGCTAAGTATTACACGCGCTGCGCAAAGAGCTTAAATTTCAAACCAAACGCCGTTAGCGCCCTTCTCGCGGGCGCCGCCGCGCTCTCAGCTGGACGCCAATCGCCCAAGTGCGCGTATACCTGTCAGTGCTCTGACGTCACTCATGGTGACACGTGACTTTGAGACTTATTCAAGGCAATATGAGTTATTTGTTCAATCTGTTGTCGCAATAGACGAATGAAAGTTTAGAGAAATAATAAAACATACAAACCGAATGTCTGCGCGCTTTTGTTTTACTTCGTACCGTAGCAAGAGAGAAGTACCTCCGTTTCGTCCGCTTCATCCCACGTCGTGTAGTCGCGCGCGCAGAGAACGAAACCATGTCATTTTCTAACGTGTTCTCGCGCCGCGATCATGCTCTTTCATCCTCTCACGCCTGCCTCATTGCTCGTCATTGTGGCACTGATCAGGTGTTCTCGTGCAGAGCGCGCAAAATCGTCCGCTGAGCGAAACGAGACAAACGCAACATCTCGCGCTCGAGACCGTCACCGGAAGTGCGCCACTCACCAAAAACGTGTGAGAGAGAGACAGAGAGAACACAAGGTGGGGCCCGTGACGTCACGCGATCCTCCGGCTCCGGCATGGGAGAACGCAGGGAAGGAATTTCGCTTGCGGAGGCTAGACGAGGAGTGTCTCTGTTGGCGGTGACGCTCGCCTCCTGCAATCATGGGTTCGCGCGTCTTGAAATATTTCTATCTCTGCTATTAATGAACTAATTTGAAAAATTGTTGCGGTAAACACTCCTTAGAGGGCGCGTAACAACTTCCAGCGTGTAACCAAAATTTCCTATGTGGCCTGGTGAGGGCCACATATACATAGTTCACGCGCAGTGTCTCTCGGCGGCCTCTGGTCGAAGCCCATATGTTAGATGCACGCGCAGCGCCATATTATACTGTCTACCGCTTAAGCGCTGCTGCTCTGCCGCCGCAGGACTACGTGCTTCCGGAAGTGCGCGACCGCCAGTTCCTGATATCCTTCTACAAGTTCGCCCGGCGCCAAGGCATGGACGTGTCCCGCTACAACGCCCTGCGGGACGAGCTCTTCGAGATCGAGGAAGAGCTGCGTCGCCTCAGGGACCCCCTGCAGAAGCACCTCCCCGTGCGCGAACTGGGCGCACCCTGCAAGGAAGAAGACGAGCAGCAGCAGGCCAGCTAGCTCGTCGCCCGATGGACCGCCCTCTAAAGTTGCCTCGCCACCTCGCTAGAGGCATCGCCACCCGCGCCTCCCTTGTTTAATTTAAAAAAAATTTGTTCTTTCCCTTCTAATACCACTTCCACCCTCTTGACCTAGTGCTCAGCCCAATCCCAAAAAGAAAATTTCGCCTTTACGAACTCGGAGGTGGCTGGTTCGTTGTGGCTGACCGGGCTGCTTTTTAATCGTACACGTGTAACGGAAGGGCATTTTATTTCGGGTACTCTGCGTGGCATTGAATCTTCGCGCTGCTGCGGTCGTGTGAGCGAGACTGTCCAGCGGTCGCGCATTGTGTCCGGCAGAGTGAAAGCTGTGTGTAGGTCCTGTCTCGGCGTCACCAGGTGTTCGACTTGGTCGCGGGGCACTTCAGGCCTGGCGTCACCCACCGCCTGCGCTAAGCTACATTGTCGGGGCTTACGCAGACACATGTTCGCCTTTCGTATAAATTGAAACATTGAAGCGTCTCGTTCCCGTGTGACTGAGAGGAGCTCCGTCACGAGTGAAACTCACTGAACCGCTGCAGTAGCGTCGCGAGGCCATCGCTGGCGCTCGCTGCTATATTGTTCGCGGAAAGTGGAAAAAAAGGTTGTGACGAAAACTGTAGCCCGTAGCGTAGGCGCGCTGCCGAGAGATAGACGACGTTACATGCATGCGTCGGTTTTAGGCCCTCTTTGTAACGGGAAGAAAATCTTTGTCTCTCTTGAACTCCTTCGCGCTTTAGTGCGTAACACTATACAGTGGCGCGTGTGCACGCGTGTAGAGACAGCGAGTTCCAGAATGTCTGCGGCGGCCATTGGCAGTTTCGGAAGCGTGCAAAACAAAATTAAGTACGGCTTTACGACGGGCCACACGCTCCGTTTTCGTTAATCTGCAGTGCGCCCCGGAGCGCTACCCCACTACAAGGTCTGTCTATAGTTTCTTTTGTTTTTCTAGCATATTGTATAACGAAGGCAGCGAGCTTGAGTCAGACTTCTCGAGTGTATTGTCGTATGGCAGGCCCCGAGTGCAAACCAGGCCTGTGTGTTCGTGCCAAAACGCCACATCTGCGTGTGGGTGGCTTCGTTTGTGGGCGTGTGTTTAAAGAAAAAAAAATAATTGAAACCCGAAACGCTGCCGCACGCGGTGTCGCAAACCAGGCTCAGTCTCCGTTCCGAAGCGTGTTGTACGGGAGGTGAATCGGTCGTGGCGTCGGCAACTCGCCCCGGTTTACGTATTCCACGAACAGCCACGTGTGCGCGACTCCTAGTGAAGCAGTTCGTATTGCAGGCTTAAGTGCTGCGAGTCGCTCCCGCTGATTAGGGATCCGGTATACATAGTTCGGGCGCGCGCCGTTTCGAGCCGGCGTGCGAGTAATATGGCGATATCGTGTGGGTGGCGTTGCCTCTACAACATCCCGTGTAGACATGTGTAACTCTCCGATTCTCGTACTTAACAAGAAACCGAAGCCCAGCGTGAGAGCAAAAAAAAAAAAAAAAAGTGTGCCGTTATATATACCAGCGCATATAGGACACGATCGTATGCGTGCCTGTAAGCGGTCGTGTTCTGAGCTAACTGGATGAATGAAAGGTGCATAGCTCCTGACATAGCTATACAGTTGTCGGCAAAAATAACAAAATATGGATTTGGGATTCCACCACTTCCAACTTATTCGTGCAAGCTTTCTAATCGATTCGAGATTTCGTGCTGCTTTTTTGTTATCAGCAGGGCGTGTTAATGAATGTCGCGTTCTTCGAGTGTTTTTTTTTTTTTTTTTTACTTATTTTTTGTTGTCGCCGAGCGTCCTTGTATACAGTGAGAGTGCTCGAGCGCGACGTTCTTTATTGTCAAGTCTATATTTTGCATGTTCTCGGGCTGTACGCAGCTCGACGATGAAAGTGATCACTGCCTTGAGACTTGCTGTACGCCGAAAGGTTCGAATTTTGGCGTCTTGTGAGCTGTGTGATTTGTTGTTGCTTGGTTGGGTGGGGGGAATTTGATGAGCGATGAGAGAGATACTTCTCCGTGGCGCGGGCCTTCATGATGTGCAATGGAGTGCATGGATTGATTTAAAGGGCGCTGTTCGTCGAGGATTCTGAGATTATCGGGAAAAGCAACGGTTCTTTTTCTTCTTCGTTTTACTGTTTTCTATTTTTATACCAACAACGAATATTTGAAAGTTTGAGAAATTGTCCCATTATGCATATGACCGAACGTATGTGCTTAGACTACTCTGCAAAGCCTTTATTTTTGTCTTGTTTTTTTACTTACTTTTTCTCTCGGCGTTCACGAGATTAAAATGGTTTCCTCGCAACCGATGCATACAACTGATCTTTATTGCGGGCACCCCTACTCTCCGAGTGTCTGATTCAAGCTACATATCTTGCTCTGTGCGAGGTGGCTGAAGGTTTTGATGGTCCGTACTTGTTGCCTTGCCGCGGAAGATAGACGGTTTGGCAGGCATCCCAGGACTCGAGTGAACTTCTCCCGAGGCCTCGCTCGGTTCCGATTCGTTGCCTGCACTGTTTAATGTTACTGATCGTTATATTTAATGCGAATTTTCCTAACTGTGAACCTTCAAGGGGCGGCTTCAGAGTGAAGCATGCTTTATTTTTCCCCGGATATTATAAAACGAACACAACGGTTTATTTTTGGTTATGCAGAAGGGAACGTTAATCAGAGTCTGCAGCAGTGATGACTACAGAGTGGTGATACCGACGTGATATGCGCATCTTCGCGAACGCTGAGCGGCCGAGGTATAAGCATGCTGGCACTCCCATTGGGAGCTTCGAGAGCGCCTGGGCTCTCTGATATCTACGAGGTGTTGCTTCGACGCAGACAGTCTTTCTGTAGCCGAACTTTGCTCGCAATTGCACCCGCTTCTCGGAAATACAGGTCTCTCGGCTACCGCCGACGCTTGTCGACCCACATTGCGGCGCCTGGCGTTTCAACTTCCTCGTGCACCGTCTGTCGCAGTCTCGCGTGTTTGCGCGCGACAGACTATGACAGAGAAGGCATTCTCGCGAGAGATCGCGGATAGGCTCCGTCGAAGCTACGCGCGCTGTGATGCGGCAAAACCCAATGCGCGCGGGGCCCTCGATACAGCCTTCGCCGGAACGTGCCGGCCGAGGACAGTGATGACACGAACAAGTTTTTTTTTTTTTTTCCAAACCTTTCTCGGGGTCAGGCAACTGTCTTGCGACGACTGTTTCACAAACGATCCACGTGCCAAAAATTAAAGTAGGGTGGAACTCGTCCGTCTGGAGCCCGGCGCTCCAATATTTATTTCTTATTCCGAGCAATATTTCGCAGGCGCACTGCTTCGCTCTTGGTGAATGTCAGCGTGTCATGTGAGTCTCCTCCTCTCGTGGTTGACAAAAAAAAAAAAAAAAAAAAGTGGAGGTGGGACCGGGAGGGGGGAGGAGATACGCATGATACGAATGTTGTGTCGGGCATGCAGCGGGGTCAGTCTAGTCACGAGTCGTCCTTTGACCCTTCCACCGAGTAAACTGTCCTCTCGCTTTCCGTAGGGAGCTTTCCACGCGCTTCCGTACTCCTGCACCTTTTTCCCACTCCCGACCAAATCCGGTCGTCAGTTTCAGAGTTCCAAGCGCTTTTGGGGACACTAATATACCTTTGTTTCTGGGTTTGTGTTCAGTAAAAAAACGTTCGGCGACGTGCTTTCTTATTTTTTTTTTTCTTATACGCCGTGGTGCATTCAGCAGCTTGTTTTGGCGCATTACCGTGATACGTGTTTAGTTGAGTTGCAGGAAAAAGAAAAAATCGCTGTTTCCTTGTTTTTATCGTTTCTTTTATCTGTTGTTCTCGAGTGGGGGTGGTTTTACTCGATTTGTCTGCTCGATGGACGGTCATTGCTGTTTTTTTTTTTTTTTTTTTTTGTATGTGTTGTTGATGGTTACATGATGTTATCCCTCGTTTTTTTTTTTTTTTTTCGCGTTGATTTAGAATGTTTTGAGATGAACGGGTGACACTGCAATGGGAGGGAGGGGGGGGGGGGGGTGAACTGCATTCGCGAATCTTCGTGCGCAGCGGCTCCGTACTTACACGCAAGAAAGCAAGATGCGAGTTTGCAGAGTACTTAAAACAATACTTCTATGCCTTTCACCACGATTGCAGGAAACATAGCATGTTTGATAAAGCTATATATACGACATACTGTAGCACAACGTTTCGAGTGTGGCGTACGACGAGTCTCTCTCCTTCCCGTTTTTAAACCTTGTCCTTCGACGCCTATGCCGACTATCTTTCCGATGTACGCTATGTACACTCTATAGCTGAATTTACACTCGCGTAATGATTAAATAAAAAACATTAACATAGCTGCTCTCTCGTGAGGAAAGGTCCAGTTCTACAATGTAGCGAATAATATAACCGTTTTGTAGAAAAGGCAAAGGGAAAAAAAAAATGTCTCAAATTGCCCGCGCTTACGGGGGGTGACCTTCCCTGTATACTCGCAGGCGTGCATGACGCGTCCTTCCTATAGAGGGCGTACTTGTTTTTACATTTAATGTAAATAGTACACTATGCACAGCAGTGTGCTCTATACCAATGACGAGGCTGATCTATCAATCTATATTTCTCTGGTGAATTACTGGTGATTATATATATATATTATACATAATATATGCATTCATGGTACACTTAACGACAGAATGCCTCCCCCAGAATTATAGGTTTTATAGGTTTTCTCGAGCTCCATCGTTTAATGTGCTATACTTGCGACTTGCCGCAAGGTTCAGCATCGTTGCGCCAAGCTTGCGATGCATCGCCTACGGGCTCGCTGAAAGATTTATTCTCCACTATTATTTTTTTTCCCCGCAGTCCCCGTATTTTGTCTCGTGTCGCCGTTAATCGCACCCATGGTCCGGCACAAGTGGCCGTCCACCGCCGCAGTTAGTAATGCCTGCTTTGGCTCCCTAGGGTATTGCAAGCCGCCACGTATTTGGCGTCGTCGTATACATACATATGGCTTTGGTTGGCTGTTGTACAACCATCAATAAATAGCAGGCAACCGTGGCGGAGGTTATGACGCGCCATGTGACATTGGCCGCACAGGAGACGCAAAAGCAAACAAGCAAAAAAAAAGCAAAAAGTATAAAAAGAAAACCGGAATAACATAACGTCTCCGCTACCTTTGCGCGCAGCCTAGAATTTGAAAGGGTGATGCGCTTTTTCGTATGGAAGTGCAGTGCGTTTGGGTTTGCGTGCTCAAACTTTGGGATTTGCGTGCTTAAGCGTCGACGGAATTGTTATTTACCAGCTCCGATTTTCCGCGGGGTCTTGTGAGCGATTGCACAACATTTCTTCTTAATTACCGGGACACGCTGTAACTTGCGGAAAAGTTAGCTTTGTCAAAATGCTGTTTGCAGCTTATATATACAGTGTATCGCTGCGCCCACAAATTGAATCGACTGCGTGCTTGATTCCAATGCAGAAATGTGCACATGTTGGGCATTAGATGGAGCCGCCATTTGTTTTGTGCTGCACCACCCACGTGGCTCACGTTGGAGGCCACTTGGCCAGGATGATTGGTTCTGTTCCTGGCGAAAGCTATACAATGCGTGTCTCGATAAGCTCACGCAATGTCTTTCTTTCTTTCCCGAGTTGTATTTTGTGAATGTGTACGTACTCTTGATCTAGTATGTATACGTTTGTGGCTCGAGCTGTTGGTGCTCTGTATATGCGCGCAGAGTTGACGCTAGGTGCGGCTGTGTTTTGTTAAGCCCTGTTACGCGCACTTGTTGTTCGACATACGAAGAAAAAACACAAAGAGCTTATATATGAGACTCTCTCCTTCGAGACTTGTAGTCTATATCCTGCAGTGCAGAATATCTTGTTGCGGTGCATTTTTTTCCCCTTTGCTGCCCACGTTTGTTGCTTTGTTCACGGTTTCCATTTTTTTTTTTTTCGACGATGAAAGCAAAAATAAAAAGGATTGACTACCTGCGAAAAGGCTCCGTGGTTGTTCTTCTCTTACAAGCGTTTGGTGCACCGGCTGACCGGTGTACCGGTGGCCGGTGCACCAGCAGAGCAGTTCAGCCGGCATGGGAGATTGGTGGTGAGTACATGGATTTGCCTAAACTTCGTCCTTCGCGACTTTGCAGAGTAATCGTTTCTAAGAAAGTACTGCGCTATAAACAATCAAATAAACATTAAAATTGTCCGGTGGCAGGATTTGAACACTCTAGCGCAGAGGCCCGATATGGAAACTAGAGGGATTTTTTTTTTTTTTTTTTTGAGAAACCACTATAGCCACGGACGCATGGACAGGGGGAACCACTGCAATTAGCAGCGATTATGTGTGCTTGCATTCTTACCTTCTGCTTAAAAAAAGTATAAATTGCTTTGTAATTTAGTGCAATTTAAGCCCAGATAAAGCGTAATAAACGAAGCCACAAGAACGTCTGAATCCACAAGTACGAAGATCAGACAAATCCATGTGTACTCCCCATCATTCCTATGGTGGCATGAACGATCGCAGCGCTGTAGAGTTCCCTCTAGTGATTATTGTAGGAGACTCGATGGTTCAGGGCACCAGCTTGGCAGCAGTGGTCTGTAAGGTAGTGGTCATCGCTTCACAGCTCTCTTGCTGTATCTAGAGAAGCTGCACAAGCATGCAGTCAACGTCTGCGCCAAAGGTTGCGCCAGACGCGTCATTCCATCGACTCTGCAGGCGCACAGCAAGACGTCGGCACAGGTCATGCAAATTAGTAGACAGCTTCTATAGTTATTTAATTATCGAGAGCAGTTCCCTTGAAATTATTATTAGGAACTTTTCGCTTGCCGAGCAGGCCGCGCAAGGAGTTCACTGCCACTATGAGCGCCTTCCAAGTTCGCGCTTTTTTCCCGCCGAGAACACAGTCACAGCTCGGTAACGTGAACGCATCTGACGATATTTCGTAGGTTTTCGGACAAATTCGAATCAGCCTATAATATATATATATATATATATATATATATATATATAATTTCAAGGGAACTGCTCTCGATAATTAAATAACTATAGAAGCTGTCTACTAATTTGCATGACCTGTGCCGCGACGTCTTGCTGTGCGCCTGCAGACGCTTCTAAGTCGATGGAATGACGCGTCTGGCGCAACCTTTGGCGCAGACGTTGACTGCATGCTTGTGCAGCTTCTCACAATTGTGTTGGCAAGGAGAAGCTCTATGACTGCGTTTACAGCTTCCTAGAGTACTACGCTGTTGTTGCACAAAAGTAAGGTCGTGTCGTGCACCGAAAGATTACTCACAACCAGCGGGTCATTCTGGTACCGGACTGAGGTTAACTCAAACATGAAGGCGGAACTATCAGCAAACATCGACGCGCATGTGACCGGTTTCATCGCGCTTTATAACACTGTGAGCATGACATTTACCTTCTTGGCAAGGTAGTGTGCGGTGTTGAAGAAAAAGTTCACTACCTTTTTTCTTTTTTTTTTTTGAAGTATACATCCGCCCGATACTGACCCGTCCTTTCATGCACCGCGCTGCAGGCAATTTTCGACTGGTTCTTTTCTCTATTGAAGACGAGCTCCACCACTGGAAAAGCTGGCGCCACCGTCGGCGTGACATGGTATGAGGGATCACGTGGGCACCGCCGCCGCGTCGTCTGCTTCGGAAGCGCCGAAGCGAGCTGAAAACGAAAGTTAAAAGTCCCGCCTGCGCTGCGGTTCTGATTAAGTGGGGACGTTTTCCTGCTTCGGGTGCCTGCTTGACAACACTTGAAAGCACTATAATAGGCAGTGGCTGCCTTCGAAGACGTCCGACATGGTAGGCTACTGCTCGGTACCGCAGTGCCTGACGCGTACGCAACGGAGTCAGCCTCCACATGTACCCGCACGCCAAGAAGCCGCGTGTTGCTTAGATTGTGAATCTTAGAACAGGCAAGCATCCATCGGCTACAACTCGGGTGTGTAGCAAGCAGTTCCGCGAGGAAGATTTATGCTACGGCGGTGGGGCTGCGATGTTCGATGAGTGCAGCAGAAAGCGCGCACCGAGAAGCTCGCCCGCGCGCGCGCTGCCCGGTTAATTTGGTCTATGAACTTGTTGATGTTAGATACTGGCAAGTTCACCACAATGGAAATGGAACGGTAAGAAGCACGTTCAAAAAAGGCATGGCATATGCTCATGTTTGTGTTACCACCAAACAATGAATGTACTGGATTAACAAGAAGAAGCAGCGGGAAATTGCTCGTTGAGAAGACCGATAAACATACAGTGCGACACAACTTGAGAAATAGCGATATTGAAACGTCCAAGAATTTAGAGGGGAAAAAAGAATATTGAATCGTCGCGACGGCACATATATCACGAGTCACCGTATAGCGTCGAAGTCCCTATAGTTATAACGAAATTTTATTTGAACAGCTCTGATAGCGTCCAAACAAGAATGGTTGCTTGTGTACTGTCAAATGTTCATACGCTACGGCCTAAAGCTCACGGCACGGTGCTAAAACGCGCTCGTAGCTAAATACACACAAGTTAATAAAATAACATAATAAAAAAAACACAAGGCAGACTAACACACCTGAACTTAATCTAACACAATGATAAGGACAAATAAATACGAGCGATTAACAGTACATCTAAAAATGAAACAGTGCGAGGATCAAATACACAAGAATACACTTAACAGCATTTCACTAAACAAAGTTCAAAAGAAAACAAATGGAAACAAACGATGTCATACGCGTGGCCGGGCAGCAGCAGCAAGTCCATAAACCATGAAGTCGACGCACAAAGCTTTCCCGAAGAATGCTGGTGGCCGATCTTGTCGAGGTGGATGCGAATTGCTGGGCTGGGTTTCCCGGGAGTCTAGATCTGACGACTTCTCTCAAGCAGGTTGAGCTAACTTGAGGTGAACTACCGTGAGCTTCGTTGCAGACGCTGGTTTGACGTCTCGTACGTCAACAAGTTCCTCGGAGTTCCGACGTGGCCAGGCGGCCCAGGCGATACTGGACGGCACTAGCCCCCCAACGGCTTCTCAGCAGCGCATAGGTTCAGCTTCTAGACTAATCAGCAGGGCCCAAAACATGCGCTTAAATAGCCTCTGCCTTCCCTAGTTCCCTAGGTAGGGAAACTGCCGCTACGTAGCATTCTCCGAATTCAGCTCTCTTAGCTCCCAACAATCTTGGCCGCGCTCTCACTATGGACGAAGAACCGCAGATCAGCCTCTCTCCCACTGTCAAGGGCCAAGGCTGATCCCGGCACTACCACGTGGCCGTACGCGCACACTTCGGGGCCCGTAATTCGGCGTGTCGATGTCGAATGCATTGTACGCTGCACAGTCAGGAGCCCACGTGTTTGCCGCTCGTAATTCGGCGTGTCGATGTCGAATGCATTGTACGCTGCACAGTCAGGAGCCCACGTGTTTGCCGCTCGTAATTCGGCGTGTCGATGTCGAATGCATTGTACGCTGCACAGTCAGGAGCCCACGTGTTTGCCGCTCGTAATTCGGCGTGTCGTTAATCAGCGTCCAAACCATTCGAAAATATGCCGCTCCGTGACATAGCGAAAGCGAAACATTGCGCGCGGACATCCGTGTAGACGCGCAGTCGGTCGCTGCCAACCCGTGCGATCGCTGCATTGCAAGAGGCTTCATTCTGTTATACTCCATTTGGTTATACAGACAGCACATTACAAGAACATATTTCACATAGTCTGCTCTCAGCGATTGCCTACCTTTCACGCAAGAAGCTGGTTCTGGGGACTCCATCACGGCGACCGCGCGCAATGGGCTAATTCACTGTACGTATTCGGTAAAGATATTTCGCCTGTAAACTATTCCGCGTTTTCTGTTTGCCAAAAAATTATTTGGCAGTGAGAAAATTTAAAAAAAATAAAGAAATTGGAGTTGGAAAGTAAGAAATTGGAGTAGGCGAATGAAAACTGCTGATTAATGCACTGTGAATTTTTTTATTGTTGAAAATGGCGCCGAAACCTTTATTTCGCATCTATTTTACTTTATTCAAAGTTTTATTTCATGCCTTGTAAGGGTCCTCAGCCTCGTCAAGCTGTTCGCTACTGCAGCTTTTAGCCGGCGGTGCATCCGAAAAGGACTTCGTCATTTTTGGAAATAATTGTTCAGTCCAATATTGACCCTTCTCGTGGCGATCCCGTGGGCGCTGCCATGTTTGATCACGTGGTGACGCGTCCATTGCTTGCCTCAACTGCCTCCGTTGCCTCCGTGTTTACAATGGATGTGTATGACGCCGGTGCGGCTTAGCCAACCTGTGTTTCGGGAGATATCGAAGACGGTGACTGGGTGGACGACACGAAGCTCCGGCTATGTCCAATGGGCGCGAGCAGCGTATAAGGTGTTTGCTCTAAAAGTGGGGCTAAATATGTATTCGAAGCCATCCAAACTTTCCGCTCATGAATTGAATCAGAATCAGTGTGTTTTGCTCTTCGTTCTTTATCTGGCAAATATTTTGAAGCAGCGGTTTGTCATGTTTCTGACTCGGTAAGGTTCCTCGGTGCGGTCACTATCTGATCATTTTCTGCCTATAATCGCTCGTGGGTGTGCTCAGTTCCGTTATATTTGTTTTTGCTGCACACAAGGATTGAAACGTAGCTGTTCTGCACATTGTAATACCTTGTAGTAAATGCGTATTATCGCGAGTAACTCGCTTACTCTTGTGGACCGTCACGAAACATTCAGCTTCGACCATTCGTGCGCTATAGGCGTATAGTACGATCACTTATTGTGCGTATGTATTCAAGTCTGCGCCCATTCACTTATTCTTGACACGTTGGCGGCGAAAGAGTAAGTAAGTTTCCGCGCTGGTTGGGGTAGATGTGTGTAGATACTGTGCGCGAAACTTACTATGACAGTCCGGAAGCGGCACTACTCCCGTTATCATTGTTTAACGAGCCGTACTCACTCTTGCCGACGTTCCGGGGCTGATGCCCTTTCTTTGAAGGTTAGCAATAGAACGCTGGCGGACGGGCAACTTTCTGTATCCCCGAGGAAAGCCGTACAGTCGCAATCTTTTTGAGGGTGAACACGGGAACGCGTGGCCTTCTTAAGAAGGCCTAAAGCTTTAGGCCTTCTGAGCTCACAGCGTGGTTCAGCGGCGGCAACGAGAAGCATTGCTCATGCGCAGTGTGTCCGGCGTGCGCAAATTCTCCCGCCGCGCGCATTGCGTCACGTAAGCAAGTGCGTGCAGTCTGCTGCGCGCGTACCGCAATAAGGTAGCCGTACGGTTCGGGGTTGGTGACGATGTTGAACCTCTCATTACGCTCCCCACGATGCATCAATAAACTTGAAAATATATGTAATGTTTTGTGGGCGTTCTCAAGATCATTGTTGATCTGTAGCCAGGCCACGCATGCTCATGACACTTGTGGGCGTATTTAAAAAGCTGCTTCCGTCTTTGAGGAGCGTATATATATTCTTGCACATTACCGCATCTGTCCGAGCAGCAACTGAATTTCAGCATGGCCCGCGTTCCCGAACAAGAGAGGTGGAAAATCGTACAATATTCGCTCAAGGGATATTCACAGCGCTCCATCGGTGCTCTCGTGCACAGGCCGCTAAAGACCGTCAACAGGATTAATCAGGCATTCAGCAAGGAAGGCCGACTCTGTGATGCCCCACACAGGCATCGACCAAAGGCAACGACGGAGGATGAAGACGCGCTTATGGTAGCTGCTGTCGTCGAGAACCCGTTCCAGTCCGCGAGGCAAGTGCGGGAGCAGCTAGATGTGGACGCTTCCCTTGCTACGGTCCGGCGACGCCTCCGAAGTGCTGGACTGCGAAATTCTGTAGCTGCACGAAAGCCAGTCGTCACTGCTTCGAACAAGAAGTCACGTCTCCAGTTTGCCGAAGCACACGCCTCATGGATGGCAGATGACTGGGGCCGAGTGATCTTCTCGGATGAGTCGACTTTTACAACTCGCCAAGACCAACGGATGCGAGTTTGGCGAACCAGAGGCACACGGTAAGAAACTTTTCTTAATGCACGTTTGATTTTGCGAAGGATGGTCAAAAATACGATTTCCATGCAGTTACGAGCCAGCCAATGTGCAGGGAGTCGCCGCGAGTGGCCGAAACTGCGTGAACGTGTGGGGCGCGGTGTCAAGGCATGGTCTCGGGCCTCTGCATCGCATAGAAGGTGCCCTTACATCGCAGCGATACTGCACAGAAATGTTGGACAATGTGTTGCTGCCCTACGCCCACAGCGTCTTTCCCGATGCCGACTTTATGTTTCAACATGACCTGGCGCCGGTTCACACGGCAAAAGTTGTCAAGGAACATATAGAAAATCGCAGAATCAGCATGCTTTCCTGGCCGGCCAAAGGCGCTGACATGAACATCTGCGAAAATATATGGGGGTACATCGAAGCAGCCATGGTGCGAAAACCTGTCCGCCCGACGACTGGGGACGAGCTGTGGGCAGCCGTTCGACAAGAATGGGAGGACCTTCGAGCGCATCATGACTTTGTGCCAGCGCTGTACGCGTCACTGCCCTCTAGGATGGCAGTAGTCGTTTCCGCAAAGGGTTGTATGACAAAATACTAACATCATCAAAGAGAAAATTATTCTTGCTTACTAATACTACTTCTAAACGGATCAATCTTTTGTTGAACTTGCACCAAATAAAAGTTCGGATGTTTGTGTTTCCTTGCCTGTTCGTTGTACGATAAGAACACAGCAGAAGGAAAACTAAACAAAGTGAAAAGTTGAAGAGAAGCACAACGTTCTGAATTAAATGCATCAAAATCGTGGTTTCTGTCATAATTTGGTTTCTATTGAGGGGAAAAAAGTGCTAGCAGACGACACACGCTCGCTACGATGACGTAGTGCGCACGAAAAGGAGCCTACCCTCCCCGAGCATGCGCGCAGATATTGTGGCTGCCGTCTGACGGCGCTGGTGATATAGAAAGCCACGCGCTCCCGTGTTCACCCTCAAAAAGATTGCGACTGTACATATCAAAGTGCCGCTAACACGTAACGGACAGTTGCAGCACCGGTCCGCGAACTTGGCCACACAGATTCGTTCCATTCCTTAATATTGAAGTCACTATGTTCTCAGCCAATTACTGCACACGTCTTCAATCCAGCATGATTGGAGCACAATGCGTTAGCGAAAATCAGTTGCATTTCCGACAGCTGATCGCACAGAAGCAAGGTATAGAAGCGGTAATGGTTTCGTATTCGTGCGCGCTCGCTGAGGTCACGTGCGGCGCGCCGCCGGAAGCGCCATCTCGTTTCTTTAGAAGAATCTGCTCCGCGAAAAGGGTAAGTAAGCGACGATCGTGAAAGACACAGCTTCGCAATCTTGAGGCTCATGCAATTGCTTCAAATGTTTTGTTAAGTCTGTAAGACGCTAGAGCTCGGTTGTGTGTTTTGGATGGACTCGGAAATAACCTTGCGGGTGCAGCTGGAGAAAGATGTGAATGGACCGGACGTACTAATTATCGAGCTCCGTGTGAGCTATATAAGACGCGAAAGCGCGTGGCAAAGTGTTGCGTTGCCAAACTCATACTGAGCGCGATAGTAATTTGTCGGTGTAATACCCCTGACACACGTGCAGAAGTAAAGTCCTTTGCCGTAAACCCCTTTTGTTACTCCGAAGGACCCTTTGTAGAAAGGACTGCTGCACTGATGACACACGGCAGTGATGACACACGGCACCGCACTAACTTCTTTAGGTGGTTCCTCAGATGAACGCCGAAAAAAAGAAATAACGCTGTTTGTTAAAGCAGCAAGAGAGAAAACATTTTAAAAAAAGCTGCGTATGAAGATTACATTTAGTGATTGTAGAACTTAAAAAAAAAACATTTTTTTTTTTCCATTTTCGCAAGGTATAAAATGCTTAAGATGCACAGTACTTTTGCGACAGGTTTTCTTCTATTGATGAGTTGTGCGCGCTGTGTGCGAGACTACACCTTTCCGCTCGAAAAGTAGATGCCCGATATTCCTTCCCGCAAAGGAACTTTGCCGGAAGGGAGATACTCCTTTGTCGTGTGTCACTGCGCTTGAACGCCTTTCCGGTAGATGTCCCCTTACGTAAAGGACTTTAGAGTGCCCGTGTGTCAGGGGTATTACATAGCAGTCGACATACATTCAGCTGCCGATAAAGAAGGCATTTCAGCGGGATTTGCACGATAGTGAAAATTTTCAATTGGTAATTAATTTGTTGGGAAAGTGTCCAGCGCATCTGATTTAACACAGCCGGGCCTGCATTGGTACAACGGAAGAGCTTCCGCGAATAACTTCTGCGGTAAAATATGCTCACTTGAAGAAGTAAATTTACCACTGCCTCGCAGCGGTTACGCCATAAACAAAAGGCCCCGCAGCAATTAAAAGTCGCGCGAAGTGGCCACGTGAGCAACGACCAGATGTAATAAAGCGGTTAACTCCAAGGCCACTGAAACCAGCACGCACGGCCCTCCAAAATACCCTAGCAACGACGCATTGCAGCAGCACATGCTTGTTGGATTCTTGAAGGGGCAAATTGGACATAACGAAGATGGGACCACACCCCACCGCTCTAATCTGTCACGCGTTGGGAGCACTTGCCACCCTAGACGCCACATGAAGTCGCTTAGATGGCCAAGCAGAAAGGACGCCGTTATCGGAACGTGCGCGGCGCGCTGGGGGAACCAGAGGAAGCAGTAAGGCTGACAATGTATCTACAACACGGTTTTCGAGGACGTCTACATGTTGTACGTGGCAATAAAATGCCACGGCCGTAGAGTAAAATGGAGGTGCGTTTAACACTGCTGGCCCGCGATTTAACTGTACGCCCGGTAACGTGTAACGACTTTTTGTGCCAAGGAAAGTTCACGTGCGGGACACTGATTCTCGTTTAACAGGCGAAGCGGAAATCACAGAACAAGCAACCGGCACACACACGGCCGCAAAATACAGTACCTTCTTCATAATAGGGGTAAATCATACCCTTGAACATCCTGAATATTGACCTTACATCTTCAAGAATTGAAAGTCACACAGGTCTAAATGACTTCCACCAGGATTGCTTTGGAACCGATTTGAGTGGAGCTGCACTACTTGGAAGCCATAACAACGAACCTCATCACCTGCTCTAAGTAATATTCTCTATTTCGATCAAATATTTCTTTCGCGCTTGCCACAATTGGTAAGTTTAAGTGGCACTCCTAACAAGTTTAATATTAAGCACGATTCTTTTTACTTAATCATGAGTGCGTCGTTGTTGGAGACAAGCTTTGTAAAAAAAATCAAAGCCCCTTTTTCTTAAGGTGGCGGTCCCACTCCGGCGGCACGCGCTCGGCACGCTCTCGGCATTTTAGTCATTGTTTGCGGAAGCACTGTGCTTCCTGCGCTCATTGGACAAATGTGAACTTTATTGCGTTAGAAAGCTTACTTTGTGCGCTTTCCAATGATACCTAGTATTATTGCCTAGCCTGAAGAGTCACCTAACTGCAGTCAAAACAGTGGGAGCAAAAAACGGCGTTTTTGCTGTACTCCGCTGTACTGTGATGTCTCCGCTGTACTGCCATTCCGACTAAACTGTTCAACATAACAAAATTAAATTTGCTGTGTCTTTAAATGAAATGTTATACAAGGTTTCTATGAAAAGAAATTGCGTGTAAAGCAATTAGAAATTTATATAGGCGCCAATAAAAATGGGCAAAACTACAAAAGTTTATCAATTAATATCTTTTTTCCTTTTAAACTCAGGACAACAATATTTAGTGGTTTTCTAGGCTACAGTGTACTTATCATCTATGCAAAGTTGTTTTGTGTTCTAATGAACAGTTTGTGAGGTATTATTACTTACATTTGGCAATTTATGACTATACTTGGTCACGCATTACCGGCGACGGGACAAAACTATTCGAGCTGAAACTCTGAAATTTTCAATAATCAAGCAGCAAGCCCTTATCTCCATTTCTATGAAGAGAAAATTGGCTTATGTTAATTAGGGAATCTACAGGGGAGTAGTGAATTTAGCTAATTTATCTGCTTACCAGGTCCGTGCAAATTGACATTCTTTTTCATGTAAGCGCTAATTCACAACAATTGTTGCACATTACTATAACCATACAGTGTCATGTAATTACTAGCACTCACGAGTTTTACTAAGCAGTGCTTGAAAGAGAAGATTTTAAATAAATAATAAATCTCACAGGCGATTTTCGGTGGTGGCGCCATCTAGCCCTAGCCCCCTCCCCCGCAATTGTCGTCTTTACCGAAAATAATTGCTGCAAAATATGTGCTTTCCTCAAATAGTCAAGGCCTTCAGTAAGTCTCCCCCCCCCCACCTCCCGAAAGAACTTCCTGGCTACGGGCTTGATGACTACAGTATATTTGGGGAAACAAGCAAACAAGAGGACATCAGCAACTGCAGATGGCAAGGCAAACAAACGCATATAATAAAAAAAAACATTTCATGTACGCACATACGCATATTCATCGTGTCACTGAATGAAAGTTATCAGTCCAATCATAATGCCTTCTTTTACTTCTGTGTTTACTCCTGCAGAGAATACATTTTTGCTCCTGCAGAGGGTACAGTGACACCCAAGCAGTATTCTTCGGGTTGCATTGATTGCTTCGTGTTCGCTTGTCGAATTCTTCATGAATTAGAATAGCATGCTGTGTTAGGCGGTAGGTACACATGAAACGCTGATTTCACTTTTATGCGGGACGCATACTTGTGCAAAGGGGTACACAAGAAAGTGCCTCATACGGGCATCGATATGAACACTCGCGTGAAAGAGCGCATTCTCAAGTTTCACACCCCATCACACACCAAGTGAGCTAAAAGCATGCCCGCACATGGACGAAGGAATGGGAAATAATTCTGCACCATTGCTGCATGAGGTATTCGGGCTGCTTATACTTGAAGTCTATTCGGCACTTGCGGCCTTCTCCGGTCTCTGAGAAAAGAGAAAAACCAGCAAATTTTGTGGTATTGCTGCAGTACTGAGTGATACTGCATCCCAAGAAGACGGCGACATAGGATGCAGCGCAATCCGCCCCCTCTAGCAGCAAGAAAGCTAGAAAAAAGAACGGTCCTTGTCAGGACCAACCTTATTGATGCCTCGGTGGAGCTTTTGCACTGAATGCGTTCTTCCATTCCCGTCACTCTCTGTGTTTTGTTTATTTCTTTATTATTTTACATGTCCGCTATGTGGACAGCTGAAAATAATGCACGCATTACGCCTACGACACAAGGGGAAATCTTGTGCGGCACTGAAAGTACAAGCATGCATCGAGTTCAGCACCACAACTAA
This sequence comes from Dermacentor silvarum, assembly GCF_013339745.2. Classification (NCBI taxonomy): domain Eukaryota; kingdom Metazoa; phylum Arthropoda; class Arachnida; order Ixodida; family Ixodidae; genus Dermacentor; species Dermacentor silvarum. The sequence continues at coordinate 305,663,027 of NC_051154.1, forward strand.
ATACTTAGCTTCTGCACATCACGTTGCGCATCTTTGTCAATGCACCCTGTGAGGAAGAAACTCCAAAGTAGTACAAAAAAATTCAGAGCCCTTCCACTACTGTGAAGATGGAAGCCCGCGAAGCTGTGACAATGGTGGGTCTGCTGTAGTGAATGTTGCTATAGGGAATTCATATATTATCATTATTGACAATATTGAGCGTCCTCGGCATGTTCGTCAAAAAGCAAGAAAACCAGCAACTTGTTTTCGCCCGGCGCGATGGTCAAGTAGTGCATTTGCTGCGCCAAGTCCGCCCACGATACGCTCCGCATCGCGGGCCCGATCTTCTGCCGAGGCGTTGGCGCGACGCCGACGAGATCTCTCCCGCTCCTGCTCTCGGAGGCTCATACCCCCATATCCAACGCGGGTATGAGCCACACGTGATTTCTTTCTTACCTTCCTTCTTGTTGTTGCTTCAGGCAGGAAGTTGCCTACAATTCCGGTGTACACGGACGCGGAACCTATGGCATGCAACAGCTTCGCTGTAACACAGTCGCTTCTATGTGCCTTCTCGGTGGGCCTCTTGCAAAAGCTGGGCCGATATTTTGTAGCGATGCCTTTCCGGTAATAATGCCTTTTCGCGCTTTGTCAGTGGTCAGCGCGATGGTCCGCTCGCGTTATCAACGGGATCAGCCGGCCGTGAGCGGTGGATGATAAGACTGGTATAGAATAAGTCATAAGGCATCGCTACAAACTACGGGCCCTGAGTTCGGATGTCGGTTCCCCATGCGCGCAGTCACGAAATGCGCTGTCGGAGAGCAACGCCGCCCTCCCATCCCTGCACGGCCTTTCGCGCAACGGAAGGCGGCTTCCTCTTAGCTTCCCTCTTTTGATGATAAGTGGTTCTTGAGGGAAAGGGAAAGGTTGGCGCTATCTTCTGCAGCCCTTGAGGGAGCACGGCTCAGTTGCGGGCGCCAGATTGAGCCGTGATCGGCGGCTCCCCTCGCGCGCTTTCACTTTCTATGCTGTATGTGCGAGTGAAAGCTAAATATTTCGTTGTTACTCTATACCAACCTTTACCCCTACGCTTTTAGCGCCACCTCTCCTCCACTGCTGGCCGCCGTTCAGGCGTCAGCAGACTACAGCCCCGTTTACATGAATGCGAAAGTGGTGCATCGCATTTCCAAGCGCATTTGGGAAAGGCGATGCGACGCCGTTTACATGAAGCGCAGAGAACGTAGCGCCACATGAATGACTAGAGTGGCTAGAGCCGTGGAGAGAGCGCAGTGGCCACTGTCGGGTCGGTGACACGGGGCACGGTGGTATTTAGAGGCCCCCCTCGGCTCTCGCTTGTTTCTCGGTAGCGTCTTCGCGGTTGTCACCGAAGGTATTGTTAGGCGCCCTCGCCTCCGTTCTCCCCTCTCAGTAGCGTCGCCTCATTAGCTTCACGGTTGTCATCGAAGGTCTTGTTAGGCGCCCTGCGTTTACATGCTCCCCGAGAGTCGACTAGCGCCCGTAAATCTACCCTCGCCTGGCACATTGCATTACCGCTGTTTACATGAATGCGATGCGCTAGAAATGCGATGCGATGCGACACTGTCGCATTCATGTAAACAGGGCTTACGCTAGACAGTTACTGCGGTCCGTAGCAATGTCCTTCCCTTTCCTTTATTTATCTTTATAGGCACAAAGAAACAGTGACCATTTCAAGCCTAGAGCCTTCGTTTAGCGGGTGCGCACTTTGAAAAATGCTAAAGAAATACACTTGGAAGAGAAAGAAACAAAACGTGTTGACGATCAACGACACTCATCAAGGTTCTGCAGTGAGCACTGGTCTGCAGGCCATCTGCCGGGACGGCTTTCGAAGCAGCGGCCTGCACTCACCGGACGGCCACATTAAAAGTGGCATTGACGATTTTACAAAGTTTGAGCGAGCTATTTGAAAGTATCAGTGGGGGGAAAGCCACCACGCGCAGCAACAAAACAACAATGGTGCGAGGGACAACTCGTGAAAAGAAGGGGGGAGGGGGACTTTTCCTCAATTCGGCGAATCACCTGTCGCCGCGTCGCAAGAGGGCCATCCCGGGGCATGCTGCGGCGGCGAAGAGCAGATTTTTTTTTTTTTTTTTTTCGCTTTTTCCAGTGAAGTGAAGTGAAGTGAACTTGTGGCCGTACCCTTTGTAACGGGTGAGCAGTATTCATACTCGGGCCAAAAAAATAAGGGCAAAAAAAGAAAAAAGAAGAAAAGGAAAAAAAGAAAAAAGAGAAAAGAAAAAAAAAAGAAAAAAATGGGGCAACGTTGTAAAGGAAGAGGTTCACTAGCGGCGCACTAGGGTCCACCACTCGGAGAGCCGTCTTTTCGTCACCATCACCGCAGCCAGCAGCACCTCGTCCCCGTTGCCTGATGTGGCGTCGTCGGCTGAGCGAAATCCCAGGGTGCGTGAGAAGGTGGCGTCTTCTGGCGGTAAAGTCGGAAGCCTCTTGCATCGGAGCACTATGTGTTCGATGCTCTCGTCCTCCTCACCGCATGCCCTACAGATGGTGCTGGCTATGGTGGGGTCGAAGTGGTGGCGATATTCCAGCGTTCTGAGTGCGCCGGCCCGCGCCTCAAACAACAGACTGCTCCCAATGCTGTTGTCGTAGAAGTCCTCCCGGTGGATGTCTGTCTTGCACGTCCTGTACAGCTGCAGTGTCTACTTGGTGTCCATGGCCATTCGCCACATTTCTGTTTCGCGTTGGCGCACCTGATTGCTTACCGCCTTGGCCGATACCTGGGCGTTTTCCGCTTGCGTAGGGCAACAAAAAAACCCAAACTTCTTGCGCAGTTGTTGCAGACGCTTCATCCACCTTGTTCGCACGCCGTTGACAGTGACGTAGTCAAACACCCTGCGTGCCCACCGGTGCTTCCCCATCGCCCGCAGCCGCCCATCATACGAAATCTTGCTCTTGGCCTCGCGTGCCTCAAAGCTTGACCAGCCAAGGTCTCCCTGGATGGCCTCGTTGGCGACGTTCCCATGGCATCCCGTTCCGAGGCGTCCGACGACCCGCTGGCCTCGCTCCAGCCACTCTCGAGTCGGCGAAGACATGCAAATGATGGCGTTGGTAAAGGTGAGGGTAGGGACGTGTACCGCCTTCCAGAGCTCGCGAACCATGACGTAGCGGTTGAAGCCCCATAAGCCTCGCCGGCGTAGGACACTGCCAGCCCGCCTTGACGCCGTACGTAGGTGATCTTCGTGGGTAGCAGTGTAGTCAGGCTGCGTGCACAGGTTGACGCCCAGGTACCTATATTCAGTCGCCTGTTCGACAGCCTCGCCTCCAGGAAGCGTGAAGGATCGATCAACTTCGGCAGGGCCGGAAAAGTGCAACACCGCAGACTTCTTGGCATTAAATGAAAGGCCTAATGCCGCCATTTTGTCTGCGCAGCTGTTCATCTGTGCCTGAAGATCTGTAGCACTTCCTGCCATGAGCACGATGTCGTCCGCGAAAACAAGGCCAGGTAATACCCAGCAGCCCTTCATCCCCCCGTCAACGTACCCAAGGGTGAACCCAAGACCCAACTTCAGAAGTTGACGTTCCACCCGGGACACGTATAGCATGTAGAGGAGAGGAGACAAAGGACATCCCTGTTTTAGCCCTCTGGTCACGGCGACCTCGCTTGACCGCACGCCGCACATGGTCGTGACTACCCTGTTGTTGTTGTACAGGCGCTGGAGAACACTGGTCCACGCTAGCGGCATCTCCATATCGCTCAGGCACTGGAGCAGCTCCGCATGTGGAACACTGTCGTATGCTTTAGAAACGTCCAAAAAGCAACAGACAAGAGTACGAGCTTCCTTGCGGGCAATTTCCACACACTGGGTCAGAGCAAACACATTATCTTCAAGCCGTCGGTCCTTGCGGAATCCGTTCTGAAGCTCTGTGAGATGGTTATTGGCTTCAGCCCAAGCACTCATCCACGTTTTCAAAACCTGGGCGAAGACTCTGTATACCACAGACGTGACCGTGACAGGTCGGTAGTCGCGGAGCAGGCCCGCGTCACCCCCTCTCTTCGGGATCAGTGTCACCCTGCCACGCAGCCAATCTTCTGGGACTGGGTCACCCTTGAGGATGCCAGTGAAAATCTCCGCTAGCTGCTCTCTTGAACGTGCGCCTAGGGTTTTCAGAATGCCTGCAGGAATGTTATCAAGGCCGCGGGCGGTGCGCGCGCTCATGCGACCTTCGCCTTATCCACAGCCAGCCGTGACACCTTCCAATCCACGTGGTCTGGTGCAGTTTTCGCGCCACTCGAGGGTATAGGGGTGCAACTGGCTGCCTGTAGTATGAGTGGCGTTCCGTAGAGCTGCTCCAGATGGCCAGATAGCAACCTGTGCAGGTCGTCAGCCTTCCTGTCGGTTACTGGGTCTCGTAGCGTGGGCTCCGTTGGTCTGCCATCGAGGGAAGACACGTATGCCCAAAACTTAGCCCCTGTACTTTTACCCTCCTTCCGAAGGGCCAGCAGTGTCCTGCGCTCGGCCTCTGCGATCTTGCGCTGTGTCACGGTCTGCATTTTGTGCTTTGCTTCGAGGTAGTTTTCCCACGCTGCCTGGCACGCTGCGTCGTCAGACAGTTTCGCAGTGCGGCGATGCTGACGGTTGGCGATCCGTCTGGCCTCCAGGGCAGCTTGCACTTCTCCGTCCCACCAGCTTCTTCTGGGCCGTCCGCCACGCGAGTTCACGCGTCTCTCATGCTTGCGGATGATGAGTCCGAGTTCTGCCACGTACTGACCGTAAGTTATGGTCTCGTCGCGGTGGGAGCTGTTCTCGAACTCGTCAGTCACTGCTTCATATGCCACAGCAGGAAGGAACCTTCTTGCTGGGTCTCGTGTTTCTCTCTTCGTCTTGCGCCACGTAGAGGCGGTGAAAACTAGTTTTATACGATTGTGATCACTGCCGATGCTATATCGTCCATCTTCATCAATGTGGAGGCTCCGCAATGAAGAGTTAAGACCCTGGGACACTAGAGCATAGTCTATGCATGTTCGGCTGCCCCGAGCACACCACGTAACGGCGCCGACGCAATCTCCTCGCAAGTTCACTATGCACAGGCACAATTCATCCGAGAGGGACTGCACTAATGTTCCGTTGTGGTCAGTGTACCCATCTAGCTCTTGGATATGAGCGTTAAAGTCGCCGAGCAACATCACTTGCTTTCCCTGACCCCACCGCTCTATATCGTCTTTAATACACTGCATCACCTTGGAGTTTTCGTCCCGCTGGTCCGAGGACACACCCAAATACACTGCGCATGCAATCACATGAAGATTGTGTATATAACCAGCCACCCAAGTGTGGTTCGCGCACGAAGAGCTTAACTGCACCCACTGACTATCACTGCACCACAAGAAGCCGACGTCTCCACCTTTTCGACCATCCCTGTCACGGTTGCAGCCCCCCCAATTCCATCTGGGGTGTACAGGAGGTTGTTCTAAATCGCGCAGGTGCGTCTCCGCGACACCATACAGAGTTATGTCCTCTTCATCGAGCATCTCGTACAGCTCTTCCCATTTAGCCTGCCGCCTGCCACCCTGAAGATTTAGGAAGCCAACGACCGTTGTTATCCGCCGCCCCTCTGGCTGACTCCCGTGGTTGGTAGCGCGGGAACGTACGTTGTGTCCTTTGCTTCGCTTGGTGCCGTCAGCAACAATGTGCCGATGCGTCTGTCCTGAATCCGTGACCGAGGTTCCGGCAACGACGTCCCAGGTGGCCGTTCGTGCACACTTTACTGCGGTAGTTGTATCCACGGGTGGCCCATCCGGTGTTGTACCATGCCAGTCGTCGGATGGACCATGTCGAGTCCGGCCGTAGGCGTCCCCGCCGTGTGTAACTGGCTGTGCAGTTGTTGGGTGTATGGCCAAGGTGCTAGCTGAGGCGGGAGAAGGGTGCGAAGCCTTGGGTCCAGCCACATCATGTGCGTGGGAATGGTCACAGGAAGCGGCTGCGGTGTTCGTCGGTCGTTCGGATAGAATGGCGTATTCCGGGAATGTTGCGCTGGCGACGGATGCTGCGACTGTGGTGAGGGAGCGGGGGTGGCTTTGTCTCCGAGCGCCGCGGATCGGAGTCGAAGGTTGGCTGCGAGATGAGCTTCGTTTTCCCCCTTCCCAGCTATCTTGGTGGCAGGGATGTTGCATCTGGCTTTCCTCCTGTCGGGCAGTCGTTCGTGATCGAATGCGCAGTTGTTCTGCCCCTTCATACCTTCCTGGCCCTTGCTTTCCTTGCGTTTTCGAGGTTCTCTCGGGATTCCTAAAAAAGGCCCCATTGTCTCAGCAAGGTGCGCCGCCACTACTTTTGCCGAGCCTGTGCGGTAGTGGGTGCCATCTCCTGCGAGGTGGCCATCTCCTTCAAACAACTCACCGTTGTCGAGGAATGTTGCCTTTAAGGATGCACACAGCTTTCTTAGCGTAGCATTCAGTATGATTGCACACGCCATTATTTCCTTTCCTCGCACTGTCACTTCCGGCACTGAGCAGATGATGAGTCGAGGTGCGTACGAGGCTGCCTTCTCACGAATGGCTTCAACCACATGACTCCAACCACATGAATGGCTTCAACCACATGAGTTCTCCAAACATGACTGAGTGGCGTCGCCTGGTGGGAGAATCTGAACTACACGCAAGATGGCGACAGTGATACCTCCACCTTAAGGCCAGTCGGGTACAACTTTAGAAGACAGGAGGAGGCCCCGCCCAGTTGACCGAAGCGCAGCAGCCAATTCCTCCGCGACTAAAGAAATAGTCCCACTCAAAAAATTGTGACTGCTTCTAAAACACGTATTTATCACTATACATAAGATTTGTGTATCTTGACGAGTGGTTTGGTAAAACTATCATGAGGGAAATGCTACCACACATGCCGGATCGCGAGAGAAAAATAACTCTGTGCCTTCTACAACGCTGTGCGTCGTCTGCTACGGAGCAAGATCGACGGCACCGGGCGTAGCAGTCGCTGGCTTAATAGCGTAAGATTCATATATACTTTTTGTGTGTTTGCACAACCTTATTTTTTTAATGTGTTGGGCGTATTTTTAATTAATATTTTTTTTCTTTTTTTTTCGCGGTTGCGAACCTGCGATCTCGTGAGTTCGCGAACGATCGCGCGCGGCATTCCGTGCCAGTTTTCTGCCATGGAGCCCAGCGAGGTGACATCGGAACGCGATCCTTTGTTGACGAACGAGCCTTGTGTCGCCTCGATGACCACACCACCAAGGAGCCTCGGCAAGAACAAGAGCGGCCACATCCTGAACAGCGATTCACGCAACATGATCTTCCACTGCTACACGTTTTGGCGTAACAGGCAGCCTGAACGCAGCGTGGAGGACACGAGCAAGTTTGTCGCCGACATGCTTGGTGTAAGCGAAAGGACTGTGTTCAGGGTGAGGCAGGAAGTTAAAGCTTCGCATTTTTCGGGTGGCAAACTGACGACGCCCTCGCGAAAGCGCCCACGCAATGCGGAGAAGAGGAGACGCAGCGCGAAGTTTGACAGCTTCACGTTGTGCGCGCTGAGATCATGTGTGCACGATTTCTTTCGCCGCAACGAGATACCGACGGTCGAGAAGTTCTCGGAGTTCTCGGAGCGTATGGAACTACCATCACTAAGGCGGTGTACTGTGCGTCGCCTGCTTGCCGAGATCGGCTTCAAGCACGAAAAGAGAAGCCACAACTCGCTGCTCCGACTCCGACTGCGAGCTGTCTGGCATTGAGCCATTCGACGAAGCATAAACGCTTCTTATTAACAAAAGAACAGCCCTTATTAGGGCTACCAAAATTTTGCCGGTGGGTTCGCAACAGCCAACCATCCATTCCGTGACCTCTCAAATAAATAAGCAGTTCCATTTATGGCATATTCCTTATAATAGAAGCTCAATTCTGATAAGCAACGTCCTGCACACATTGTGCTCGATTTAAGAAGTGGCATAGAAACACATTTAAATGCTGGCATATCTGAATTGAAATACTATTGTTAACCCTGATTATCGTTGGCGGGCTCAAAATGCTCATTCGGGCAGCCATTCATGTGGTTGCATTGTTTATTTTGTTATCTGGCTCACACAAGTAAAGCTATTATGAGAACAAATATAAGACATCATTAGCTTAGTGAGGTCCAAAATGCTCATTCAGGCAGCCACCGTCGAGTTTGACGTGCCCCATAGTGAAATAGCAGAAGTCAGAGCACGCTTGATGGTTCTGTTAGCAGTCTGCACTGGATATCATAGTCATGTCATAGCGAGTGGTGGTGAAATAGAAGCAGACAACACCAAACTGACAGCCACTGTCAGCAGCTTGAATGCCAAAGCACATTCATGTGGTTGCATTGTTTATTTTGTTATCTGGCTCACACAAGTAATGCGATTAAGAGAACAAATATAAAACATCATTAGCTTAGAGAGGCCCAAACTGCTCATTCAGGCAGCCACCGTCGAGTTTGACGTGCCCCATAGTGAAATAGCAGTAGTCAGAGCACGCTTGATGGTTCTGTTAGCAGTCCTGCACTGGAAATCGCGGTCATGTCATAGTGAGTGGTGGTGAAATAGCAGCAGACAACATGAAACTGGACAGCCACTGTCAGCAGTGAATGCAAAGCACCTCCTGTGTTGGCCTTTC